>NC_090266.1:709577087-709928337 GCF_040414725.1 Anabrus simplex
AGGTGGGAATAGAAAACACCTCCTACTCAGTTGACCTCTCGAGGCTGAGTGGAATCCGTTCCAGCCCTTGTACCACTTTTCAAATTCCGTGGCAGAGCCGGAAGTCGAACATGGGCCTCCGGCCTCACACTAACCACTACAGCACAGAGGCGGGCCCAAATCATCGTTGCGCCTCGAAATACCGTTGTGACAATGTTGAGGGGAAAATACCGACCCGCAGTACATGTATCACTTGGAACGAAAATTCGTTGATATACGTAGTTCGTGCAATACAGAACCTTTCTGGTCAGAGTTCAAAGCTGAAATATTATCACATAGCGGCTTTTCAAGGTGCAACGACGATATTTATTAAATTATAACGATATCAACGCATTTTTAAAAATATTTTGAAAGTTACTACGGTTTCCACTTCAAAGCAGGGTCGTACTGCGTTTAAAAAAAAAGCTGTCTTCCTGTAGTTGAATAAAAGTGAATTTATTTATCGAGTTTCCGAAATTTAATGCCCTACGTTTAGGCAGCCATACACGAACTACAATCTGCGCACTTCAATTGAACACGCGCTGCATTGCTTGCTACCCGTTTGTTGAATAGTTCCTTGCTTCTTGTGGAAGCTGTCTCACCACAGTATATTTTTTTAAATTCTGTATCTTTCATGGCCCCCTTAAGTTTGACAACGCAAATTTATCGAACTTCCTAAACTAAAAACATTGATGTACGTATTCAGATATTTTTTCCAGTTTAGAATAAATATAAAATTAACATTTTAATTATCTGAATAATTATATGAATGAATGAATGAATGAATGAAACTCCACAGCCTGTTTCCAGTCATTCGAGCGCGTCAGGAATGGAATGAATGAAGCCCCATCTAGCGGCGAGGATAGGAATTGTGTCGGCTGCCGAAGCCTGTCGCACTCCTCTGGGGCAACGATTAATGAACGACAGATGAAATGATATTGGAGAGTGTTGCTGGAATGAATTATGACAGTGAAAACCGGATTACCCGGAGAAAACCTGTCCCGCCTCCGCTTTGGCCAGCACAAATCTCACATGGAGTGACCGGTATTTGAACCACGGAACCTGGCGGTGAGAGGTCGGCGCGCTGCCACCTGAGCCACGGAGGCTCAATAATTCTATGAACAATTCATATAATTTACATACCATTAAAGAGTGTATATTACATGAGCAAAAATGCATTATCTCACAGTTTTCTATCCATGAGAATTAATGAAATAATGGGCTCGGAATTTACGAAAAATAATATTATGTGATAAATTGATCTACTTTTTCTGTGAACACTATTGCAGTTAGGGCATTTTTTTACTTAATCGTGATGTTGTCGCTATTCCACGTCTATTTGATAATGTTCGTAATTATTTTTTATAGATCGGTTCCTTTTTTCTTCAGTTTTATCCGATTTGACGTGGAATGTCCCATTCGTGTTTATTACTCTGTTCAGTAAGAGAAGGAATGCGAGCAGAACGTATTTTGTGCGTAAATAGAGGTAGTTAAGTAACATTGACGACTAATTCCAACAAAAAGCGAAAGTTTCATTAAGAAGAGAAAAATGATCATGTTTACAATAGCTCCCAAGTTCTGCATCAGCTACAAAATAAATACATTGTATTTGAAGAACAACTACTGATAATAAGGCAGTGTTTGTGTATATCACAGGGGAAACCACGGAAAGACATCTTCAGGGCTGCCGACAGTGGGGTTCGAACGCACTATCTCCCGAATGGAAACTCACAGCTGCGTGTCCCTAACCGCACGGCCAACTCGCTCGGTATATATAATGTAAATGAGATAAATTGTAAAATGGAAAGCTGTTAACTACTTATCGACAGGCTGATAAATATTAATCGACCTGAAATTTCTTATATGAATGTTAGTTATTTATTGATACGTCAATACGTCAATACGTTCTTACGTAACTGCGAGAATGCAGCCTTTCTGGTGAAGAAAATAGCGTGTGTATCAATAAATAAATAACATTCATATAAGAAATTTCAGGTCGATTAATATTTATCAGCCTGTCGATAAGTAGTTGACAGCTTGCCATTTTACAATTTATCTCATTAAGTTAGCAATTGTCCGCCTCTGTGGTGTAGTGGTTAGCGTGATTAGCTGCCACCCCCGGAGGCCCGGGTTAGATTCCCGGCTCTGCCACGAAATTTGAAAAGTGATACGAGGGCTGGAACGGGGTTCACTCAGCCTCGGGAGGTCAACTGAATAGAAGTGTGTTCGATTTCCACCTCACCCATCCTGGAAGTGGTTTTCCGTAGTTTCTCACTTCCCCAGGCAAATGCCGGGATAGTACCTGACTTAAGGCCACGACCGCTTCCTTCCCTCTTCCTTGTCTATCCTTCCAATCTTCCATCCCCCCCCCCCCGCAAGGCCCCTGTTCAGCACAGCAGGTAAGGCCGCCTGGGCGAGGTACTGGTCATCCTCCCCAGTTGTATCCCCCGACCCAGAGTCCGAAGCTCCAGGACACTGCCCTTGAGGCGTAGAGGTGGGATCCCTCGCTGAGTCCGAGGGAAATACCGACCGTGGAGGGTAAACGGTTAAAGAAGAAAAAAAAGATGAAGTTAGCACTTACCTCATAATCAACTTCCCTACAAAAAAGATGAAGGACACATTTTCAATGAAGTGGAGTCATCTCTTGCGTGATTTAACCATGATTTGATTTAAACCCCTCTTAGGCAAGTAAGAGTACTGATCTCCGGTGTTGTTTATGAGTGTTTTGATTTAAACCCCTCTTAGGCAAGTAAGAGTACTGATATCTCTGGTGTTGTTTATGAGTGTTCTGATTGAAACCTCCCTTAGGCAATTAAGAGTATTGATCTCTGGTGTTGTTTATGAGTGTTCTGATTGAAACCTCCCTTAGGCAAGTAAGAGTATTGATCTCTGGTGTTGTTTATGAGTGTTCTGATTTAAACCTCCCTTAAGCAAGTAAGAGTACTGATCTCTGGCGTTGTTTATGAGTGTTCTGATTTAAACCTCCCTTAGGCAAGTAAGAGTACTGATCTTTGGTGTTGTTTATGAGTGTATTCATTTACCCCCCCCCCCTTAGCCAAGTAAGACTACTGATCATCTCTGGTGTTGTTTACGAGTGTTCTGATTTAAACTTCCCTTAGGCGATTAAGAATACTGATCTCTGGTGTTGTTTACGAGTGTTCTGATTTAAACCTCTCTTAGGAAATTAAGAGTACTGATCTCTGGTGTTGTTTATGAGTGTTCTGATTTAAACCTCCCTTAGGCAAGTAAGAGTACAGATCTCTGGTGTTGTTTATGAGTGTTCTGATTTAAACCTTCATTAAAGTGCCGGGCAAGCTGACCACGCAGCCAGGGGCGCAGAGCCACGAGCCGCATCCGGGGGACAGCGGGCCCGAGCCCCACCACCGGCAGCCCCGAAGGCGGCTCCCTGTGGCCTCCCACTCCAATACCAGGCAAACGCCGGGGCTGCACTCCAATCAAGGCCTCGGACGCCCCCCAATCAAGGCCACGGCCGCCCCCGAGCCCCCTCCTCCCAACCCTTCGTCGCCACAAGATCCATCTGCGTCGGTGCGACGTAAAGCAAATTGAAAAAAACTAACTATCCAACTCAGTGAATATAATCCTTAGTAGAGAATAATCTTCTTCTTTTTTCATGACACCCTTTATGGAGGTATGAATTAACTATTGCAGGATCCTGTGGTGGTTTGTAATGAAATGTGTTGCATTCAGTTGAAGTAGTATATTAATACCAACACAAACACCCAATCTCCAAGCCACAGGAATTAACAATACAGAGCCGAAATCTCCATCCTATCTGGGAATCGAACCCGGGGTGAACGACCCGAAAACCAACACGCCGACCAGTCAGCCAAGACCTCTGGTGCTGTTTGTGAGTGTTCTGATTTAAACCTCCCTTAGGCAAGTAAGAGTACTGACCTCTAATGTTGTTTATGCGTTGTCTAGTTCAAACCTTCCTTAGGTAAATAAGAGTACTGACCTCTAGTGTTGTTTATGCGTTGTCTAGTTCAAACCTTCCTTAGGTAAATAAGAGTACTGACCTCTGGTGTTGTTTATGAGTTGTCTGGTTTAAATCTTCCTTAGGCGAGTAAGAGTTCTGACTTCTTGTGGTGTTTATGAGTGTTCTGATTTAAACCACCCTTAGGCAAATAAGAGTACTGACCTCTAGTGTTGTTTATGCGTTGTCTAGTTCAAACCTTCCTTAGGTAAATAAGAGTACTGACCTCTGGTGTTGTTTATGAGTTGATTGGTTTAAATCTTCCTTAGGCGAGTAAGAGTTCTGACTTCTTGTGGTGTTTATGAGTGTTCTGATTTAAACCACCCTTAGGCAAATAAGAGTACTGACCTCTAGTGTTGTTTATGCGTTGTCTAGTTCAAACCTTCCTTAGGTAAATAAGAGTACTGACCTCTGGTGTTGTTTATGAGTTGTCTGGTTTAAATCTTCCTTAGGCGAGTAAGAGTTCTGACTTCTTGTGGTGTTTATGAGTGTTCTGATTTAAACCACCCTTAGGCAAATAAGAGTACTGACCTCTAGTGTTGTTTATGCGTTGTCTAGTTCAAACCTTCCTTAGGTAAATAAGAGTACTGACCTCTGGTGTTGTTTATGAGTTGTCTGGTTTAAATCTTCCTTAGGCGAGTAAGAGTTCTGACTTCTTGTGATGTTTATGAGTGTTCTGATTTAAACCACCCTTAGGCAAATAAGAGTACTGACCTCTAGTGTTGTTTATGCGTTGTCTAGTTCAAACCTTCCTTAGGTAAATAAGAGTACTGACCTCTGGTGTTGTTTATGAGTTGATTGGTTTAAATCTTCCTTAGGCGAGTAAGAGTTCTGACTTCTTGTGGTGTTTATGAGTGTTCTGATTTAAACCACCCTTAGGCAAATAAGAGTACTGACCTCTAGTGTTGTTTATGCGTTGTCTAGTTCAAACCTTCCTTAGGTAAATAAGAGTACTGACCTCTGGTGTTGTTTATGAGTTGATTGGTTTAAATCTTCCTTAGGCGAGTAAGAGTTCTGACTTCTTGTGGTGTTTATGAGTGTTCTGATTTAAACCACCCTTAGGCAAATAAGAGTACTGACCTCTAGTGTTGTTTATGCGTTGTCTAGTTCAAGCCTTCCTTAGGTAAATAAGAGTACTGACCTCTGGTGTTGTTTATGAGTTGTCTGGTTTAAATCTTCCTTAGGCGAGTAAGAGTTCTGACTTCTTGTGGTGTTTATGAGTGTTCTGATTTAAACCACCCTTAGGCAAATAAGAGTACTGACCTCTAGTGTTGTTTATGCGTTGTCTAGTTCAAACCTTCCTTAGGTAAATAAGAGTACTGACCTCTGGTGTTGTTTATGAGTTGATTGGTTTAAATCTTCCTTAGGCGAGTAAGAGTTCTGACTTCTTGTGATGTTTATGAGTGTTCTGATTTAAACCACCCTTAGGCAAATAAGAGTACTGACCTCTAGTGTTGTTTATGCGTTGTCTAGTTCAAACCTTCCTTAGGTAAATAAGAGTACTGACCTCTGGTGTTGTTTATGAGTTGTCTGGTTTAAATCTTCCTTAGGCGAGTAAGAGTTCTGACTTCTTGTGGTGTTTATGAGTGTTCTGATTTAAACCACCCTTAGGCAAATAAGAGTACTGACCTCTAGTGTTGTTTATGCGTTGTCTAGTTCAAACCTTCCTTAGGTAAATAAGAGTACTGACCTCTGGTGTTGTTTATGAGTTGATTGGTTTAAATCTTCCTTAGGCGAGTAAGAGTTCTGACTTCTTGTGGTGTTTATGAGTGTTCTGATTTAAACCACCCTTAGGCAAATAAGAGTGCTGACCTCTAGTGTTGTTTATGCGTTGTCTAGTTCAAACCTTCCTTAGGTAAATAAGAGTACTGACCTCTGGTGTTGTTTATGAGTTGATTGGTTTAAATCTTCCTTAGGCGAGTAAGAGTTCTGACTTCTTGTGGTGTTTATGAGTGTTCTGATTTAAACCACCCTTAGGCAAATAAGAGTACTGACCTCTAGTGTTGTTTATGCGTTGTCTAGTTCAAACCTTCCTTAGGTAAATAAGAGTACTGACCTCTGGTGTTGTTTATGAGTTGATTGGTTTAAATCTTCCTTAGGCGAGTAAGAGTTCTGACTTCTTGTGGTGTTTATGAGTGTTCTGATTTAAACCACCCTTAGGCAAATAAGAGTACTGACCTCTAGTGTTGTTTATGCGTTGTCTAGTTCAAACCTTCCTTAGGTAAATAAGAGTACTGACCTCTGGTGTTGTTTATGAGTTGATTGGTTTAAATCTTCCTTAGGCGAGTAAGAGTTCTGACTTCTTGTGGTGTTTATGAGTGTTCTGATTTAAACCACCCTTAGGCAAATAAGAGTACTGACCTCTAGTGTTGTTTATGAGTTGTCCAGTTCAAATCCTCTTTAGGTAAATAAGACGACTGATCTCTGGTGTTTTATTTTTTGCCTCCCTGCAGGACGTTAGCGAACTACATGCTCTGGCGCTTTGTCCGACATCGCATCAACAATCTGGACGAGAGATTTGAGGAGGCTAAACAGCAGTTCTACTCCATACTGTTTGGGAGGGAAACGTCTCCCCCTCGTTGGAAGAATTGTGTGGGGCAAGTCAACAGCAACATGGGAATGGCTGTTGGAGCTATGTTCGTGAAGAAATACTTTGATGAAAATAGCAAAACTGACGTAAGTACTTCGTGATCAAGCTGGAAGGAAGAGACGTAATTATTTACCGTAGTATGTCTTTTAGTGCCGGGAGTATCCGAGGAAATGTTCGGCTTGCCTGGTGCAGGTCATCCTATTTGATGCCCGTAGGTGACCTGTGCGTATGGATGTAGGATGATGATGATGATGAAGATAAGGTAGCGAGAGGGTGAAAACCGGAGTCGGCACGTAGCCTACTCCTGTCGAATAACACCAAGGGGTCTGCTTAAGGCTTAACGTCACCGTCCGACGGACGAATCACCGTCAGAAGCCTCATAGGCCCTCACTCCAAATGAGCACTGCGGAGAGGTTTGTAATTTAATCCAGGCGTTTGGCACGCAATCCAGTGTTTTGAAATTGCATACCACCATCTCTCTTACTGTACCGGCCAATATTCTGATATGTTTTATTTTTTTTCTAGTTGCTTTACGTCGCACCGACACAGATAGGTCTTATGGCGACGATGGGATGGGAAAGGCCTAGGAGTTGGAAGGAATCAGCCGTGGCCTTAATTAAGGTACAGCCCCAGCATTTGCCTGGTGTGAAAATGGGAAACCACGGAAAACCATCTTCAGGGCTGCCGACAGTGGGGCTCGAACCCACGATCTCCCGGATGCAAGCTCACAGCCGCGCTCCTCTACGCGCACGGCCAACTCGCCCGGTTCTGATATGTTTACAAACAACGGGATTCGAATCGGCTAACCTTAACGATCATGACCACCAGGTGGGCTAACAAAGAGATGTAGGCCTATATTAACGATACTCTTTGCTTATTTGCTTTACGTCGCACCGACACAGATAGGTCGTATGGCGACGATAGGATAGGAAAGGCCTAGGAATTGGAAGGAAGAGGCCGTGGCCTTAATTAAGGTACAGCCCCAGCATTTGCCTGGTGTGAAAATGGGAAACCACGGAAAACCATCTTCAGGGCTGCCGACAGTGGGGTTCGAACCCACTATCTCCCGGATGCGAACTCACAGCTGCACGCCCCTAACCACACGGCCAACTCGCCCGGTGCGATAATCTTAATAACAATAATTACGTTATTGGCTTTACGTCCTACTAACTACTAACGATGTTCTTAGAAAAGCGTATAATACGGGGTCATTTTCATACCAGGTAATCGGTTCCAGAAAACTCCCCCAGTCGCGTTAAATCCTAAATCTTCCATTACTCCATCAACTAATGTATCTGGTTTGTAATTTCTGTGCAAGAAATCCTAGGATCGCCAGAGAATTAATGCCAATAATGGCGTGACTTGCAGTATTTAGTATAAATATGAAATATCAAAAATATTCCAGCAAAATAAATGTCGGCGTCATTATCCATTCTAGAAACTGTTCACGCGTAATTTTCTTCTTCTTAATCTGTTTACCCTCCAGGGTCAGTTTTTTCCTCGGACTCAGAGAGAGATCCCACCTCTACCGCCTCAAGGGCAGTGTTCTGGAGCGTGAGACTTTGGGTCGGGGGATACAACTGGGGAGAATGACCAGTACCTCGCTCAGGTGGCCTCACGTGCTATGCTGAACAGGGGCCTTGTCGGGGATGGGAAGATTGGAAGGGATAGACAAGGACGAGTGAAGGAAGCGGCCGTGGCCTTAAGTTAGGTACCATCCCCGTATTTGCTTGGAGGAGAAGTGGGAAACCACGGAAAACCACTTCGAGGATTTCTGAGGAGGGAGTCGAACCCCCCTCTACTCAGATGACCTCCCGAGGCTGAGTTGACCCCGTTCCAGCCCTCGTACCTCTTTTCAAATTTCGTGGCAGAGCCGGGAATCGAACCTAGGCCTCCGGGGGTGGCAGCTAATCACACTAACCACTACACCGCAGAGGCGGACTTCACGCGTAGTATTAAATCACATTGCGTCACGTCTGAGATAAATAGATTTGTTCATTGAGATTTCATCTATATTTGTGGCGTAGTTCGGGCTGTTCCTGTATTACATGTTAATTATGGAACAATGTCGATATCACAGAATTCATTGATATAGCTTACTTGAATGAACGTATTTATAAACTGAATACGTGTACTATAAAATACTTTTACTGTTCTATTTATGGTTGTTTCCAACTATACTGCATTTATAGCTTTGCCTCTAGACAGCGCTTTACCGTTTAGTGTATCGGTAATTAACTCGAGGAGCAGAAGGATGAATATAATGTTTACAATTTTACTTATTCGTCAAGTGATCGATATTGAAGTTAAAATAATTTAGAATTGATGTATTTTATTCGTATATGTTTGTACTTTCAGACACTACATATGACAGAAGGAATAATGCAGTCATTTCGTGAACTTCTTGAACAAACTACTTGGCTTGATGAGAAGACCAAGCAACGTGCTACTACGAAGGTGGATGCTATGAAGTTGCGCATAGGTTATCCCGACTTCATTCTTGATTCGGACAAGCTTGACAAAGAGTACAGTGATGTGAGTATGAATTCTTAATAATTACATTCTACGTAGTAGTTTTAACGTTAATCTAAAACTGTCAGAAACAGAGTTAGGAGTTGAATAGTTCAAGACGACTATGTAACGTATAACGAAATCGTCAGTCTCTTGTGACCTTGTGGCCTGTGAGCGAAGTTCTAAACACATTTTGAAATAAATTATTACTTACATTGGAAGATAAATTAAATTACATGTGACGTTTAGATCATTGATATATTTTACAAATATATTCAAAGGATTAGTATTATAAATGTGTTTGAATGTTCTGAATATGTATTCCTTCTTTTGGAAGAATTTATACACGTAAACAACTGTTTTCAAAGATCTAGAGTGTAAAACCCAAAATGTTAAATAAAGTAAACAATGAAAATAATCTCTTTACTGCTGTCATCCACACCATAAGCAGCTTTTGAGACCACTGGTTCTTTTTAAGGGCCTGTTACATATTATTATTTAGAGCTCGTAGAAGTGGAGACACCCAATTGAATAATTAAGATATCTTGTTTGTTTGTTTGTTTGTTTGTTTGTTTGTTTGTTTGAATAGGTTATTGTATTTACTGGTTTACTGATACGAGGTCGGGGATGAAGTGACATAGGGCTGCGACAGGAAGCTGGCAGAGCAGATGGAAGAGTAAAGATTAAAAAAGGAAGAAGATGAAGGATGGAAGGTGGGGATACTGGCAGCGCTGCTTGTGGCAGTGGTGGTGGTAGTGTTGCTAACAATAGGGGATGTGGAGGTGAATCCAGGTCCAGCCCCAGTGGGTTCTCTTGGATGGGAAGGAATCGAGGCAATAAAGGAGGTGGTGAAGGAGGCATATCAAACGGAACTAGTAAGGGAGCTGATAAAGGAGCAGTCAAAGGATATAAAGCAGAGCATCAAGGAGGAAATGAAAGAGCTCAAGGTGAAGGTGGAGAATAATAAAGAAGAGATACAAATACTGTGGAGCAGGAGCTGGTTAAGGTGAAGAGGGAAGGAGCTAATGGTTATCAGGACCGAAGAAGGAAGAATATTTTTATTTATGGAATACAAGAAGGTGTGAAAGAAAAGAAAGTGGATCTAGTGTATAAGGTGGTGGATGTGGTGCAAAACAAAATGAAGTTTAGTGGGGTGGACATTGATAATGTGTATAGAATAGAGAAAAGAGAGGGCAACAGACCCGTTAAAGTTTCGCTGTTATCCACCCTGATGGCGATATTGTGCTAAGGAACGCAGGAAACTTAACAGGGGAGGAAGTGTGGTTGAAGAGTGATACGGGCATTGAAGCAAGTAAAGAATTTATCACTTTAAGGAAACATTTATGGGTGGCTAGGCAGAAAGGCCTGAGAGCTTATGTTAGAGGTCAGCAGCTGATCATTGGGAAGGGATGGTGTTCATGTGTGTGGTCGGTGAACAATCCACAGGAAATGGATGGGAAACATCAGCAGGTTGGGGACCAATTGGTTGGTGAAGGAGAAAGTAAGGTCGAGACGAGTTCAGATTGTGATGACTGAGCAGTGAATTGCAGTGCGGAAGTGAGCGAAGTCCAGTGCACAGAGGAGGAAGAGGTAACGGGGATAGCAACGAGGGAGGGTGGTTTTGAACCGACGCACGCAAGCGGAGTGGTGGAATGAGAAGAAAGAAGAAGACGACAAAGACTAGGTAGGGGAAGAAGCTTAAGTTTAAAAGACCGATGGGGTAAGAAAAATAAAGGGCAAGAGGAGAAGGGGGTAAAGAGAGTGGAAAAATTATCAGAAAGGATGAAATGGGAACCGAAAGAGAAAGAGCGAGGGTAACAAGAAGTAAGTCGACCAATGTAACAGAAGGAAACAAGAATAAGTGTGGGAAGGGAGATGTAGGAGCTTTTGTAAAAACTGAAGGGGTGATAAGCAAGTTGGGTAACGGGGAGGTGGTAAAATTAGTAGAGAGTTTTGATATTGTGGCCCTTTTGGAGACGTTGTTAGAAGTAGTTGTTGTTTGTGGTAAGGAACATAACGAAAAGGAAACAGGGGAGGTGGGAAGAAATCCAGGGGGATAACATTATCAGTAAGGGAAGAAATATGTGATTTAATTAAATAAATAGAAAATGAGACGGAGGAGATGATTTGGATTAGCTTTAAAATGGGAGGTGGGTATGCAAAAGCGGTATGCCTGGCTTTTCTATATAACCATCCGAGGGGATCGGCATATGCTAATGAAAGTTTTTCGAGGAGCTGATAGACGAAATTAGTGGGATCAGTGAGAAGTATGAGGGGGATGGGATGATATTGATGGGAGACTGGATGCAAGAATAGGTGGTTTAAGTTCAGTATATAACAAAGAGGGGAAGGAAGTAAAGAGGGGAGAGAGACGGAGCGAAGATATAGGGAGAAATTTTATGGCTGAAATTGCTGGAACTGTATGTTCGGCAGGTAATCTGTGCGTTCTGAATGGATGGTGGACTAGGGATAGGGAAGTAAAGTTGACTTACTTTACGAGGCTAGGAGGTAGTGCAATTGCTTTGGTAATCAGCTCAGAGGACATGTTGGCAGGAATAAGTTAGGTTGTTGACAGGGTTGAATATCACCATGCCTCGGTACTTATAAACCTGAGGAGAATGGATTATGGGGAAGGGGAGGGACTAGGAAGTAGTGGTAGAGAAAAGGGTATGAGACTTACCAAATATAAATGAACAGAGGAGGTAAAATTGAAGTTAGATAATTATATAGAAAATGATTTCCAAATTATTAAGGCAGAGTGCAAAGTAGCCTTGAGATGTAATAATGTGGATAGGACTGTAGAGCTACTAGAATATCCCATTACGAGGGTATCAGTGATAAAAATAAGGATAGGGAGAAAGGAAGAAGAGGCAGAGAGATGGTACGATAGGGAGTGCAAGAAATTGAGGAAAGTAGTCATGAGGGCGCTAAGAGAGTTCAGGAATCATGGGGGGAGTGGAGAGAGGGAGGTTTTTGTAGGTTAAGGAGAGAGTACAAGGGAAAACTAATAGAAAGGAAAAAGTTATGGAAGAGGGAACAAACAGAGGCGATTAACAGAGATTGTGAAAATAAGCAAGGAAAAAAGGTATGGGAGAGAATAAACAGAATTAACAGGGGGAGAAGAATTATGTAAAACATAAAATTGGCTATGAAACATGGGTGGAATATTTTCGTAAACTTTTAGGAGGGAAGGATGGGTGGAAGGAAGAGAAATTTGCTAAGGAGATCGGGAGTGAGATAGTAATAGGGAGCTTTGAGTTGGATAAAGAAATATCAAGGGAAGAGTTGTTGGAAGTGTTAGGAAAAGCGAAAAGTAGGGCAGCAGTGGTGGGAATGGAATAAGAAATTTATTTTGGAAAGAAGCAGTAAAATAGCCTGATGAGGGAGAGTATAGTCAAATTATTTAACAAGGTATTCGAAGGTACCACATGTCCGAAGGAGTGGCAAAAAGGTATCATATGTGAAATGTATAAAAAGAAAGGAGTAAGGAATAATCCTAGTAATTAAAAGGGGCATAACTTTATTGGACTCATTGAGTAAGGTGTATACGGGCATATTAACGAACAGGTTGAGAAACTGGGCGGAAGAGTTTCCCATACTATCGGTTTACCTAAGTGGTTTTAGGAAGGAACAGAGGCCGATGGATAATGTAATAATAGTTAAGACAATAATAGATAAATATGTGAGGAAGGAAGGAAGGAAGGAAGGAAGGAAGGAAGGAAGGAAGGAAGGAAGGAAGGAAGGAATGTGTATATAGCAGCGTATGATTTTGAAAAGGCCTTTGATACAGTGAATAGGAGGTCGCTGTTTGAGAGATTGGGGAGGGTAGGAATTTCAAAAAAGATGAGACGTGTGATTGAGGCCATATATGAGGAAGTGTATTGCAGCATTAGAAGACGAAGGGGTTGTAAGTTGTTTAATTGAGTCAAATAGAGGTTTGAAATACGGTTATAAATGATCTCTAATTCTAATTTTGATATTTATAAATTACATATTAGGCGGTCATGGGGAGGAGAAATGGACCTGTCCTGTGTTGGGATAACAAGAAATCCCAGGCTTTATATTTGCAGATGATGTCTTATTGATAACGCTGATAGGAGGGGGTTTACAAAAAGTGTATAAACGAGGTATCAGAGTACCAGGTTCGTTGAGAATAAATAGCAATAATACAAAGGTGATGGTATGCAGGGAAAGTAGGAAAAGGGAGGCAAAAAAGAAATGGGTGATAAAAGGAGAGGAAATGGACGAGGCAGATAAACTAGAGTACTTGGGTGTTTTTATAAGTAGGAATGCTAACTGGTCCGAAGAAATTAAGGAAGCAAAGTGGAGGGTTTAGCAGCACTTTCAGGTATAAGGACATTGGAAAATAAATTCCCGGGTATTGACTATAATATTCAGAGAATAGTGTTTAAGGCAGTGGTAGGAAGCAGGGTGTTATATGGAGCAGAAATTTGGGGGAGGGGGTTTGAATGAGAACGTGATACACTAAATCATATAGTTAGGAGATTTAGTAAAATTGTAATGGGCCTTCCCGAGCGCACGGTTAATGCAGCTGCTAGAGTTATTTGTAATGACTACATAGATGTCGATATTATAAAGAGAGTGTTGATTTATTGGAGAAGATTAAAAAGGTGGGGGTGGCCTACTCCTGCACATGGCTTACCAGCACCAAAATAAAAGTAATTTTGGGCAATACTGGATAGGTAAGGTTAAAAGCATTATTGATAGGTTGGGTTTAGGAAACTATTGGGGGAAGGAGTGGGAAAGGAGGAAAGAAGTGTGTTGGAGGAATACTATAAAAAGGGTGAAAGATAATCAAGTGCAGGGGTTGGTGGTTGACTGCAGGAAGAGAGCGACCCTAAACATGTTTAATAGAATAAGTCAAGTAGTTAATTCAAGGGTAGGAAATGTGATTGGAATTCAGAGAAGAGAACTAATTTGGTGAATGATGGGTGTGTTTGAGTCATCAGTCCATAGACTGGTTTGATGCAGCTCTCCATGCCATCCTATCCTGTGCTAACCTTTTCATTTCTACGTAACTATTGCATCCTACATCTGCTCTAATCTGCTTGTCATATTCATAACTTGGTCTACCCCTACCGTTCTTACCGCCTACACTTCCTTCAAAAACCAACTGAACAAGTCCTGGGTGTCTCAAGATGTGTCCTATCATTCTATCTCTTCTTCTCTTCAAATTTAGCCAAATCGATCTCCTCTCACCAATTCGATTCAGTATCTCTTCATTCGTGATTCGATCTATCCATCTCACCTTGAGTATTCTTCTGTAACGCCACATTTCAAAAGCTTCTATTCTATTTCTTTCTGAGCTAGTTATCGTCCATGTTTCACTTCCATACAATGCCACGCTCCACACGAGAGTTTTCAAAAACGTCTTTCTAATTCCGATATCAATGTTTGAAGTGAGCAAATTTCTTTTCTTAAGAAAGCTCTTTCTTGCTTGTGCTAGTCTGCATTTTATGTCCTCCTTACTTCTGCCATCGTTAGTTATTTTACTACCCAAGTAACAATATTCATCTACTTCCTTTAAGACTTCATTTCCTAATCTAATATTTCCTACATCACCTGCCTTCGTTCGACTGCACTCCATTACTTTTGTTTTGGACATATTTATTTTCATCTTGTACTCCTTACCCAAGACTTCATCCATACCATTCAGCAACTTCTCGAGATCTTCTGCAGTCTCAGATAAAATAACAATATCATCGGCAAATCTTAAGGTTTTGATTTCCTCTCCTTGGACTGTGATTCCCTTTCCAAATTTCTCTTTGATTTCCTTTACTGCCTGTTCTATGTAAACATTGAAAAGGAGAGGGGACAAACTGCAGCCTTGTCTCACTCCTTTCTGGATTGCTGCTTCTTTTTCAAAGCCGTCGATTCTTATCACTGCAGACTGATTTGTATACAGATTGTAGATAATTCTTCGTTCTCGGTATCTGATCCCTATCATCTTCAAGAATAATAAATAGCTTGGTCCAATTAACACTATCGAATGCCTTTTCTAGATCTACGAATGCCATGTACGTGGGCTTGTCCTTCTTGATTCGATCCTATAAGATCAGACGTAAAGTCAGGATTGCTTCACGTGTTCCTACATTTCTTCTGAAGCCAAATTGATCTTCTCCCAACTCAGCTTCAACTTGTTTTTCCATTCTTCTGTAAATAATACGTGTTAAAATTTTGCAGGCATGAGATACTAAACTAATGGTGCGATAGTTTTCACACCTGTCAGCACCGGCTTTCTTGGGAATAGGTATAACAACATTCTGCCGAAAATCGGATGGGACTTCTCCTGTCTCATACATCTTCCACACTAAATGAAATAACCTTGTCATGCTGGTTTCTCCTAAGGCAGTCAGTAATTCAGAGGGAATGTCATCAATTCCAGGTGCCTTGTTCCTATTTAGGTCACTCACAGCTCTGTCAAACTCTGACCTCAAAATTGGGTCTCCCATTTCATCAGCAT
Organism: Anabrus simplex; assembly: GCF_040414725.1. Taxonomy (NCBI): domain Eukaryota; kingdom Metazoa; phylum Arthropoda; class Insecta; order Orthoptera; family Tettigoniidae; genus Anabrus; species Anabrus simplex. The sequence goes on from NC_090266.1 coordinate 709,592,685, forward strand.
CAACAGCCTCTTCTTGTTCCAGAACCAAATTATCTACATCTTTACCTTGATACAACTGTTGGATATGTTCCTGCCATCTTTCTGGTTTGTCTTCTTTCCCTAGAAGTGGCTTTCCATCTGAGCTCTTAATATTCATACTCCTAGATTTCCTTTCTCCAAAGGTTTCCTTCATTTTCCTGTATGCAGCATCTACCTTTCCCAGGACCATACAGCCTTCGACATCCTTGCACTTCTCCTTCAGCCATTCTTCCTTAGCTACCTTGCACTTTCTATCCACTTGATTCTTTAATCGCATGTATTCTTTTCTGCCCTCTTCATTTCTAGCATTCTTGTATTTTCGTCGTTCATCAATCAGGTCTAGAATTTCCTGAGTTATCCACTGATTCTTAGTTGATCTTTTCTTCCTTCCTAACATTTCTTCAGCAGCCCTACTGGCTTCATTTTTCATGACTCTCCACTCTTCCTCTATAGTGTTTCCTTCAGCCTTTTCATTTAGTCCATGTGCAACATGTTCCTTGAAACAATCCCTCACACTCTTTTCTTTCAACTTGTCTAGATCCCATCTTTTTGCATTCTTTCCTTTCTTCTATATATAATAATAAGGGATGGACAAGAATGAAAGACGCTACTGTATATTGTATATTGTGCGGAGAAACAAGAGAAAATTTTCACTCGTTAAGAGTGTGCAAGGAAATTCGAATGGAGTAATTGAAACACGTGAGTGAAAAACAGTAGTTATGAATCAGCCAGGTAACGATCAGTAAATCATTGGGATGGGTAGTGAAAGAATGGAGTAGCACCAGGAATATAAATAAGTTTTTAGAGTAGTTAGGAAACGATATATACAGAAACTAAAGGAAGCCGAATTTAAAGGTGATAGAGAAATAAGGTAGTGTGATAGTTTTGTTTTAGTTTCTTGTTGTTGTAAATAGGAAGTAAACATGGAGAGGCACTCATATCAGCATCAGATTAACCAGGCCTCCCCGCACTTTTGGTTAGCCGAGTGTGGGGAGGGATAGGGGTGTGTCAGAGAGTGTGTCTTCGGTCAGTGAAAGCTGCCTGACTCAACGGAATGAAAATTGGGGCAGGTGGAGAGTAATTGATTATCCGTGGGGAGGGGGTGGGGGGCGAAGAGGAGTCGAGGCCTGAGTAACACAAGATGGTCACTTACAGAAGAATGACTGCAAGGATGGAATAAGAGTAGATGCCCGAGGTTGCAGGTCGTCCACGACGTAGGGCAGGAGGTAACACCCACGGTGACACACGCCTAGAGTAAGAAGACGTTTTATCTAACCTTTTATTTGTATTTTGTCTATTGTCATTTTTATTTGCATTTTCTCCAAATAGATCCATTAGGTTTCTTACTGTACAGATCTGGAGAAAATATAGGTTATTCATTCGTTCATTCATTCATTCACAGAATACCAGTCTCATAACAGTCGACGGTGGGATTAGAACGTACTCGTCTACCAAATGCAGAGCTTGGCTCCATAGCCGTAGCCACTCCGTTCGGTTCAGTTACTGATTGATTTACCAATTTATTTAATGATTTATTTACTTTATTTATGCTTCACTTTGTGAATATTTTTTCATTTGGCATTTTACCTCCTCATAGTTCATGTTACTTACCTAACATCGATTAGAGGAAAATATGGTGACAAAGTATTTACTGCACGTTTCGTCGTAGGAATCGTCAAAGCGAGAGTAATATGCTGAGGCTATATTTTCAATTCACTAATTCAATGCTTAAGAGAGAATCAGACAAACTCGTAAAATAAATCAAATTAATTCTCATCACCCTTTCATTTATGTGTCACGCGGGCCATTGCTCTTGGTGTTGTTTTAATATAACTGGAGGGATACTCTGGAATACATCCCTTCAAGTGTAAAGTTAGTATTTAAGGAACGGTAGGTTCTCTCAGTACGGGGCACCATGGCAAAACGTCCCGTTACGGCAGATAAATTACTCATTTTCCTCAAAGTACGTAATACAACTTGATTGAGAATACAAGGTCTGGCCCGCAACGGTTATTTGATTAAGAATAATATGTACATTGTCATAGAGTACAACCTTTCTTACATGTGTGCTGCCGGTCCGAACTTACGGCCTATGTTCACTACTGTGGCTTTTAACTTGCATATGAACACCTATATTAATTCACATATGCCTTCTTGTTAGTGGAAGTTGTAGTGAATGTTTTCTCTGTTCATCAGGTGACTATTCATCCAGAACAATATTTTGAAAATACCTTAAACATTCTGGAGCATCTGACTCGAAAAGAGCAGGGTCGGCTTGGTAAACCTGTAGACAAGTCGACGTGGAACACAGCACCTGCAGTGGTGAACGCGTACTACAGCAGGAACAAGAACCAAATCAGTAAGTAGTAAATCAGTAGGACATCAGTCCACGCACGTTTTGTATTTTATTTTATTCTACCTGTTATAATTTCACTTATATCGACTGGGACTGTGGTGCTCTTAACTGATGTACAGGTTATTTGTTAATAAATGATTATTTACAAAGAGTACACTTCCTTTTGTCTTGTGTAGGAAAAATTGCGTCAAATGAAATTTTCAAGATAAGAAAATGGTAGATTTATATAATGTTTAGAAAAATTAAGGATACCACCTTTAACAAAAGTTATATTTGTTGACATCCAACTGAGATTGGTTGTGGTATAAATAGGAAGATTAAATTTACATTTGGAGTGATCAAAATTTAAAGTGCGTAATTCAAATAATTATAATTCTTACCAAATATTTTTTTAAATTCTGCTTTTAGTTTGCTTCTATCTCGGGACTGACCGTTGGTATACTTTTCATTAAGTGCATGAAGAGATCAGTGCGAAATATATTAATTAGAAATGCAAAATTGGGTGGTTCAAACGCAGTCCACGACGGCTTTCAGTACTTATCCTGAATGTTAACTTTTCATAGAATTTCTGGATTTGTAACTGCAGCAAAATATTTCATTATTTTATATGTTATATTATTATGTCATATCATGTTACATTCTTTCTGGTTCCTTGGATCCTTCGTCTATCCGAGTTCCAGGTTTATTACGATCAAAACGATTAGTACAGTCACTCCAATAGCACAAACCAGCATAATTCATTATAGGCTACATGTCCATAACTTTCAGTTAAGTAGTATCAGTAACTCCTAATTGAACATTCTGTTTCCAGTGTTTCCAGCCGGTATACTACAACCTCCATTCTATCATCGCTACTTTCCCCGCAGTCTCAACTATGGAGGGATTGGTGTGGTGATTGGTCACGAGATCGTTCACGGCTTTGACGATAAAGGCCGTCTGTTCGACGAGGATGGGAACTTGCACCGTTGGTGGAATGAAGACGCTATCACAAGTTTCCACGAGAGAGCTCAGTGTCTCATAGGTCAGTAAATATCTCAACATATTACGCGGCAATCCGTCTTGCTATTAACACCTGATTCGAGTGAGAAATCCATTTAACAGCTAGGAGTTTTTTTGCTAGTGGCTGTACGTCGCACCGACACAGATAGGTCTTCTGGCGACGATGGGATAGGAAAGGCCTAGGAGTGGGAAGGAATCGGCCGTGGCCTTAATTAAGGTACAGCCCCAGCATTTGCCTGGTGTGAAAATGGGAAACCACGGAAAACCATCTTCAGGGCTGCCGACAGTGGGATTCGAACCCGCTATCTCCCGGATGCAAACTCACAGCCTCGCCCTTGACCGCACGGCCAACTCGCCCGGTCAGCTAGGAGTTCTGTATACATATACTGTATAGACAGTGAAACTTCTCCACATGACCACCCCTTTAAGCCAACCACGAACACTTTCAACCCGCACGGAATGATATACTCATGAAATCAATGCATTTTCCACCACTTTAAGATGACCATCCCTTTTCCCGACCAATGACTATGAATTTTGGTTATAAATCAGAGATGTATCCCCTTTCAGAGGACCAGAAAGCTGCGCAAAATTACTTACGGTGTGGTATTGCGCATCCCTGTACGCCGTACATACACTGTTTTTGGAATGTCTGATTCTCAGCAGTGCTTTAACTGGAGAAACGAATTCTATAACAAAGGAGAATAATAAGGAAGGTCTCATTGTGACATAGCAAGCTAATTTAAGTTTGAAAAGCCAAAAGCCAAAAGTATATAATAAGTCGTAAGAGTTACATAAAGGAATAAGAAGAAAATGCGAACAAAGACAATAAGAAAAGACCAGTGGCGTATGCTGGGATCAAGACGTGGGCTACCACTGACTTGGGTTAATCCTTTTCGATAGTTGGTTTAGTGAACGTCAAGCCTTAAAAGCGTTTTGAGCTGCAGCCAATCGCCAACGGTGAAGCCTGCTGTGTTGTCAAGGCTGCTTCACAAGCTACTGCCCTGGCCTCTGCCACTGTCAATACTCAACACCTGATCAGTGAAGATGGTAACCTAAGGTTTAGCAAATAGAAGTCCGGCTTTGTGTCCGGATTCGATTCCAACCATTCATTTTAGCAGATCTACCTATAAAAATAAGACTATATTATTCCTATAACAGCAGCCTTGCAGTGTCTTCCTACAAGGATGTAGAAGTAAACGAGAGTGAAATACCAGCGCTCTGTTATCTATACAATTAAGTCAGAAGTATGAGGTGAGGAAGTATATACGATGACTAACGCATGGTTGATAGTAGTGGCGATCTGACGGACCGAAGCCTTGCACACTTATTACCGCAGGTCCCTGCGCCCGTCAGGCATACAGCAGCAAGCCGCGTGCGGTGAGTCGAGGGGAAGGGTCGAGAGTCTGGGCTGCAATATCAGTCTCCGAAGCCTTGTTCTCAGAAATACGTGCGGCGTTTTTCTCATTGGTTTCAAGGTTTGTAAATGGAACAATGTGTCAGATGCTTACATTATAATGTGTTTTAGATTTCCATCGTTCGCATTTGAGATTTGAGCTTCACCGGTAGCCTTGGTAGCCCTCAGTATACGCCACTGGAAAAGACGGTGGCAGCCAGACGAAAAAGGTATAGCTTGTACATAAAATTTGATCAAGCAAGAAGAAATGGATCGTAATGAGAAAGGAAATGTTATGAGAATAATTAGGAAGAGAGTTTGAGGTAGAGTAAGCCCTATATATTATGAGTGGAAAGTTTTAAGCAGGACGCCGTAGAGGAAAGGCCCTGTAGTTTGATGGGGAGGAATTTTTGTGACAGGATGTAAACGTTAATGTGTGATATTTCCGAGACAGTCTGTATAAAAGAAGCGACATCCTGTAGCTATCCAGAGCGATTTAAAAATGCAAGGGTTGTCAAATCCAAGTGAGTGCGTTGTGACGCATATTTTAAGTACAAGTATGGTTCTCCCATGATTATTATTTTACGTAAGACTGTAGATAACGTCAGTTAAGTCAAGTTGACGATTCTATTTGATACCAGCGAAGTGGATATTGTTATAAGCCAACCTCAAGAACAAAATACATTCTCACATACGGTTGAGATAATACAGGGTCATCCGTTTGGGATGTCAGAAAATAAAACGCTATACACAAGAAACTATGCACATTTATTGCCTGTTAACTGTACATACATGTTAAGGAGAGTCTGGAGTTTGTGTTATAGCGCATTAGCACTCAACATGTCCACCATCGCGCGTGCGGCACAAACGATACCTCGAATCCATGTTGCGCCACGTGGCACGCAGCACATACTGTTCGATCATGTCATGATAATTGACGGTGCGAACAGTCTCTTCCGCAAAAAAGAATGGACCATAGACTTTCTCAGAGGTCACACCGCACCACACATTCACTTTAGGGCTCTTTCGAGTTCGTATGGAACATGTGGATTTTCTGTTCCCCAAATGATGCAGTTATGCGTGTTGACTCGGCCACCACATGGAATGTGGCTTCGTCCGTGAACATCCATCGTTTTAACCATTGATCGTCGCCATCCTGCCGCTCACACATCATCGTAACAAAATTGAGTCGAGCTCCGTAATTCAGCTGTGTCAATGCTTGCATACGTTGCATACGGTATGGATGCATGTGAAGACAACGCCTAACAATCCTGTGACATGTTGTGTATGGTGTATTCTGCTCTTCTGATAAGCGGCTGAGTGACTTTCGTGGACTCTGCGTCAAGGCTTGTCGAATACCTTCCTCCTTTCTCCTCCTTGTTGCTATCACGCCGCCCTCCACCTGTGTGAGGCATCTGCAATCCATTTTCCAAAAACATGTTGTACCATTTAACAATGTCCCGATTTGATGGGACATGACTAACGTTGTACTGACGTCTGAAAGCTCGCTGGGTCTCCACAACACTCGAAAATGTGGCATACCATACGACACACTGAGCGCGTTGTTGTGGTGAAACGACCAACTTCACTCAACTCTGCATCAACACTGAGCACTGAGCGCGCGCGCTAACTTGTACCGACTCTGTACCTGACATCTGGTGATTGCACTATGAACTACACTGCTGCGTTGTCTCGCGGAAGTCATTGTTACAAAGAGAATTATTGTTAACTCCCATCATTGTCACGTATATTACAGAAAATTGCATAGATATATATGCATTAACATAATAGCTATAACGTTATACTTTTCTGACATTCCAAACGGATGACCCTGTATTTGCTTGTGGGAAAGTGAATTTTGCTCTGTATCTTTATGAGGCGAAAAACATCGCGAATTGGAAACATTGCGGGTGACAGAATGAATTTATTAGAATGAGAGTTTATCCTGCGTAGGTTGATGAGAGTTACTTCACTGGAGAGTTTACAATTATACATGTTTGGAATATCGTGGTGGTTGTAATTATTGTTTTCAGTAACATCACGTAATACCATACGAGATTTGAGTTTACTTTTATTTAGCGAACTTCACTGCATGTCTTTAAATATTAATGAGTGATAGATTGAACTTCTCAAACCCGTTATTTAATTTCGATTTCACACTTTATCGTAGGAAATGGACATAGTTAATATTTCCAGATTCGAGTTCATTTCTGTAGCGAATTTTACTTCATGTGTTTGAATTTCAAGGAGAATTAGATTTATATATCTGGACATTGTTTTACATTTTCGATTTCGCCCGATAGTATCAGTGATATGTAGATACCATAGCGTTGGTTCGACGGTAGGTTCGGGATGCCGTATGTGCACGATTATTGTTAGTGATGTGTGTATACTTTGGTGTTGGTTCAACGATAGGTTCGGGATGCCGCATGTATATAATTATCATTAAAGGTGTGTAGACACTGTAGCGTTGGCTCAACAATAGGATCAGGACGCCGTTTGTACATACCCAAGTCATAGGTTAGACATTTTTACGAATCGACTTGAACGACGGTAGTGTCTGCAGTAATGGCTAGAGATACGGAATATATTAGCAAGTACTATTTAGACCATGCTTCGGCATAACCGTTACTAATTGGAAGGTGCTCCCATAATAGCGTCGCATCAGTAGTGGCTTAAATGCAAGGGTTGTCCCACGTGGAAACCTAGCCAATGGAGACTGGTCCCTACTACCTAGCCGCGTGCGTTTAAGTTCGACGAACTTTCGTTTCCCATTTTGACATTGCTTTTTCTTCTTTACTTCGAGATTTATTGTTCGGATGTATGGTATGTTACGATAGTGCAGTGTGTTGACAGTTAATGTTTTTGCAGTATTCACACTACGAATGTGGTTTCGATTCGTTAGCTCTTATTTAATTTATTTATTTATTGATGAACATCACAGGCGTTTAGCCCCAATACATGTTCACAATAGAGTCTTACCTAAGCCACCCTACAACTAAATAAATAGCTGAATAAATAAACAAACAAATAATATAATAATAATAATAATAATAATAATAATAATAATAATAATAATAATAAAGGAATAATAATAATAATAATAATATAATAAAATAATAATAATAAAGGAATAATAATATTAATAATCAACTGGCCAACGGTAGATTCCCTCTATGAACCGTTTGCCTTACTTGCAATATATCACATATGTGATCCCGGAGCAAGATTACACCTTCCACCAACTGTCCTTTCTTACTCAGCACATTCCCACACCGCCATTGTTTTTTTCTGTTTGACCTACTCTGCTTTGGTGTGCTCAGGCCAACCATGCCTATGTTTACCTTCAGCATTTACATCAGCTTTATTGTTCCCTGACCTACTCCAAAATAAACTACCACAGCAACATTACGCGACTACATTCCAATCCACCATACCACAACTTTCACAAAACCTCGGTAATATTGCTTCATTTCATTTCATTCCGTCATACCACTCCATAATAACATTGAAATTTCGACACCTCTCCCACAACATATTTCTTCGACCCTTCTGCACCAACAAACCAAAATTTACAAAATGATCATAAATCATCTCTCTCCAACTCTGAAAAATTCAATACTCATACCAGACACAATACCACCTCCTAACTCCTACGAATTCAGCCGTAAATAAACCATCTCAATACCACACCATACATCACCTCATAACCACATTTCCAACACCTCATTTCTATATATACCACTTCTACTTCTCCGACAATTACACTCACCTTCTGCTTTCCACTATCTCATATCACCACTTCCAACTTCTCTAATTTCAATCTATTTAACAGACATATCACATATCATAACTTATTCAATTTACCATACACTCATACTCCTCCTATTACCCATCATAATTACCTACCGAAAACTCCATCTTCCACCAGACCAAAATTTACAAATAGCCAAATTACATTACTACACTTCATACTTTTCCAACACCACATTTCAACATCCACAAATACCACCCACTCATATACCATCATCACATTCAATACAACTTACTCATGAGTACACCCCCACTTCTCCATACCTTTCCAACACCACATTTCCACATTTACCACCTCTACTTCCAACACCACATTTCAGCCCTAGCACACACTCGTCATCACAACATTTGCTCGCTATATTACAAACAAACCAAAAATTTACAAAATGATAATAAACTCGCCTCTCTCCAGCTCCAAAAATTCAAACACCAATACAATATACCACCTCCCAACTCCCACGCAATCATCCGTAAATAAACCATCTCAATACACATAATAGCAAACCATACATCACTTAATCATAAATACTAGGCTATCAGCCCTAACACACACTCGTCTGCCATCACTCCGCATTTATACCAGTCACCAATACAATACAAAATGATAATAAACTCACCTGTTTCCATCTCCAAAAATTAAATAGCCATCAACACCACATTTCAACCCTATAACATAGCATAACTTAAATACTAAGCCTTCAATACTTCCAACACTACACTTCACCCTCTTATACCACCATTTCTCCCACACCACATTTAAACTCTGTAACATATCATAATTTGCTCAATTTGCCATACACTCATATTCATCCTATTACCCATCATAATTACCTCCCTAAAACTCCATCTTCCACCGAACCAAAATTTACAAATAGCCAAATTACAACACTTATCCAACACCACATTTAGCATCACTCCTCCAGCTCCAAATAACAACAAACTGCCATCCACCATATTATACCACCACTTCTCCGACACCATCTTTCAACCCTTTAACATATCATAACTTGTATACCACTTCTCCATCACAACATTTCAGCCTCCACGCCCTTAATTACTTACTTACTCACTATATTATTGTTTTTTACTACTTTTAACCTAGCTCTCATCATATTGTCCGTATATCTTCTATCTCTCCCTCTGCTCAAATTCAAATTCTGTGCGAGGTACTCATAGGTTAACTTTGGACTTACTTTTATACCCTGATCTTGTCTAACTACACCACTACACCCAGCTCTCTCGGCTTCTTGTTGCTCATTCTCCTTTCCCTCATTACCCCTTTGTTCTTCAGCCTCTCTCCTGCATTGTCCGTCCACTGCTCTTTCCTTACCGTTGATCGTACTTCCACTTAGCACCTCGCTCTGTCTTTCTTGACCCTTTTCAGAACTACTTCCTATAATTACACTTACACTGTTACTTCTTGTATTTTGCCTATTCTCTCCACTACTCGCTGCACTGCTCCCTTCTTCTTCAGCCCGCTTTGCCTTCATCTCTAAGTCCATACTAATACTGATATCACTCCTCACTTTCCTACCTTCCGTTGCACTACTCACTTTTTCTTCGTCTTCTTTTATCCTCCTGTCTAAGTCAATCAGTCCATTTACAGTCCAAATTTTCTTCCAATTTCTGCCTGCTACCACTAGCTCTTGCCCTTTAATAGTCGCTCTCAAACCTTGATTTATTGCACGAATCTTGTGTTTTCTAAGTATTTTCTCGTTCCTAATCGTCTCCCATCCAACGTCTCTCTTGATCCATATTTTCTCTCTCTGCATGTTACTCGCACTTCTTACCACAGCGTCAGCCATCAACGTAGAAAACAGTTCTAGTTTGATAGGCCTTTTGCCCCTAATTTTTCCCACCCTCTGCACATCATCTATATCTACTTCACTAAAATTAAGTTTCAACTTCCCCTGTATTAAGTCCACAACTTTGTAAGTTGTCAGTACTTTGTCTTCTCTCAACTCTTCAGGCACACCATAGATAAATAAGCACTTCTTTCTTCGATATAAAGTATTTGCTTCCACTTCTATTTTCAGCTTCAAGTTCTCCTTTTCTATTCGTCCTATTTCTTCCCTTAATGCTGCCACTTCTCCGGTGTTATGTCTCACTTGTACTGTTATGTCTTCCGTTTTCTCTCTTAACCATACCTCCATTCTTTCCAATTCCCTGGTTTGTTCCTTAATCATATTTTTAATTTGCTCAAAAGGGCCAACTTCTTCCACCACCTCTTTTACAGCTCTTTTGAATGCGTCCATATTTTCCCTTTCTTCATTTCTACTAGGGGTCGGGCCTGGGTTCAATTCGACCCCCCCAATACATAGCAAAATTAAAATCACCGCCGCTGATAGCAATAATTCACCTTTTCTCTCCAAATCCGTATAACACCTTCCTAATTTCATTTCTTCTTTCTTCATTCTTCCCTGCCATCTTCCTACCGTCGCCCTGTACTGCTCTATGCTAATCATTGTCGGCACACTTCTCCACAACCTTCCAGCTCTCGGCACTTTCACCCACACCTCCCACTCCCGGGACCCTCCGCTCAACGCGACCTCACTCGTCCGTGGCTTAGGCAAGACTGGAGTTAGCTCTTATAATATTTTATTTTTATTTTACGTTTTTCACGTTATTTAGGCAAGACGTTGATCTACCGATCACTTGTAGTTTAGTTTAAGGGGACAATTGCAGGTAGACCGATTTGTAATTGCAGTTGTAGTTATGTAGAATTCGAAAGATTTCGTGTTGTTTGTTTTGTATTGTGGACTTGAGCTTTAATTTAACTCGAATTTAACGACGTAACTGTTTCATAACCTGAAAGTTGGTTTAGTAAGAAGATTTTTCGAGCGATTTATCACTTTATTTGAACTTCAGTGTTTGGCGTTTCATCTAAACGCATAGTGAATTAATATTTTCATGCATTTCGCACTTTTGTACCCTCGGAACAATGTAACGTAAGATCCCCGCGGATCAAGTGTTGTTGGTTCATTCTGAACATCTGTTTCAGGTGATGCATGTTTCAGTATCGGGACTCATTTATAACTTAAGGGTGTCATGAGATGACAACACATGGTGGAATTTTATTTCAGATTGTGATAATTGCTGTTAACTTGTAATAAACACCATGCTTTCAAATAGGCCTAATATTTCGCATCCTATTCAAAACAACTGATAGTTAATTTGGTTAATTGATTCTAGTCACACACTCATATACACTAATTCATCAACTCTAAAACAAATCTGTTCTTGCTTGGAATCTCCTCACAGTGCACAGTAGTACAGCACATACACTTATTTAATACACATTGCATGTTTTATAGAAGTAACACCAACAGCAATACTGTACAGTACTGCCATTTACTTCTTCCAGCAATCCAGAATTGTACGCTGGACCTACGGTTCTCAATTAGAATACGGACACGGCAAATAATATCGAAGTATAGACTGAATGCTCTTAGTGGCTGATAGAGCATGTCGGTAGATCTTCACGTTACATTTAGTATTTAGTAATTATGTATTTTCCTCCAGATCTTACAGTATTCACACCTATTCGATCACAATGGAGAAAAATAACATTTCCAAACCCAAGCATAACTATGGAAAATTTCAAGCTACATAAAAACTAAAACAATAAACACATTCAGACCAAATACAAAGACCATTCTCCTATTCGGAGAAGTGATGTACAATACATAATACTGGCAACACGGCAAAACAAAGAATGAACGAAGAATAAAAGCAAACTATACACAATAATGGCAATATGGCAAAACAAAGAATGAACAACGAATATAGAAACCTACCTCTCCTATCCTGGTAGAATCAGCAAGTCCCGATCTATTTACATTGCGTTCCACGTGCGCGAGCACAGCAGCTCTTGACCTGAGTCATCTCGACAAGGCTGGTCGCGACCTACCTCACTGTACAAGACTTGCTGCTACACCTTATCATTTCTCGTGCCTGCCTTCACCACCCTTCCTTTGAACGTAACTCATGACTTTTAAGATTTTACACAAATACAATTCAATTTAAGTTCATGTCCAATTGTCCCATTCTCTCCCCTTTAACGGCACATAAATACAATTTCATGTCCAGTTGCCTGAATTGCCTACTTCTTTTAATTTCTTAACACATAATTTCTTAACAGCACATAAATACCAATTTAGAATCCATCCCCTATTCCATTCTTTAATCACACACCCAATAATTTTTGCTCATCATTCTGCTGACTTTCACTCAGAAGTTTCACTCACACTTTTTCTGGTTCTTTACATCGACCTAAAGGTGCAGGTCATCATTCACTTTACCACATAGTACATACAATGAATTACATTTATTTCTAATCCATCCCTTATTTTTATACAAACCCAAAATCCACCACAATAAACCTCCTCTCACCGTCCGGTCCACATTACCAATATTTATCCTTGAGACTTGACTTACCTTATTAAATACACTTAGGGATGCCCTCTCCCTACATTTCTCCAACTGTCGTTGCCTTTGGATATCCATGACCCTCATTAAAATTGATCGCTGACTTCTGCTACCCTTTTTATTCCAAACCTCTTGCCATATGTATCCCATACGCAACCTTTCCACATACCTTTTGATGTTCGACAGCCAGCTCCCAGCATACATACTTTTCAGTTGTTGCCGGTAAGCTGATTGTAACACTATACCCCCTCCCCTCTCTTCAGTCACATGCAATAGTTCAGTACCCTCTTCACACATTCACTCCCCACAGATTACTATGGCTCCGGCATTTGCTGTACACTGCGGGAGTCGCAATACCGTCTTACTAAATTTACAAGTAATCTGATATATCATATCTCTTCTTTCCTCTAGACCCCATACTTTCGCCCCATACAGTACTCTGCTCAACACTATTGTCTTTAACACCATCCTTTGGATACTATATTTTATACCCGGGTTCTTTGTCTCCAGAATCTTAACAACTGAGAGAGTCGCCGTCCCTTTCCATTTCGCTCTCTTAATTTGATCCTCCCATCCCCCTCTTCTGTTTATAAGCACTCCTAGATATTCCAACTTTTCTACCTCATCAATCCTCTCCCCCTGGATCAACCATTTCATTTCCTTCTTTCTCGCTCTGCTCTTTCGAACTACTATCACCTTCGATTTATTTCCGTTAATTTTCAGGAACCACTTCCTATCATATTCTGCAACCGCGTTCAAACTTCTCTGCAAACCCCACCCTGTTAAGGTCAATAAAGTTACATCATCCGCAAAAATCAATTCTGGGATCTCTACATTGTTTATAACCGGCGTCGCCCAGTTATTCTCTCCGTGACCTTGTAGTATGTCCTTTATAAATAATAGATATAAAATCTGCGATAGCTTACAACCCTGTTTTAATCCCATCTTACATTCAATCAGACTATTGATTAAATTTTCTTCCAAATTAATGCAACAAAAGATTTTCTCGTATATCGCCTCAATCGCTCGGATAATCTTTCTTGACACCCCCACCCTTCGTAATTTTTCTACTAACGCTCCTCCACTCACTGTATCGAAATATTTTTCAAAATCTATTGCCACTAAATATACTTTACCTCCTTTCCTATTCAGGTATTTCTCCAGGATCAACCTGACTGTCATTATATTATATATCGTCCTTCTACCCTTTCTATAACAACCCTGGAAAATTGACAGTATCGACTGCTCTTCCGCCCAGTCCTTCAGTCTGTTCGCTAGTACTCCTGTGTATATCTTACTCAAGGAGACCACTAAGGTTATACCTCTAATGTTACTCGGTAGATTCTTGTCACCTTCCCTTTTATAGATTGGGCATATAATCCCCGTTTCCCACTCCTTTGGAAACATACCGCCCTCGAAGATCTTGTTGAAAAGTTTTACTACGTCCTCTATCATCTGACTATATTTATCTATTTCTTTCCAAGACAAGTTATTGATGCCATTGCTTCCACCAGCCGATCTACCCTTGAGTTTTCTTATCACCCCTAGTACTTTCTCTTTTGATATTTCTTTATCCAGCTCATATATCTGTACATCCATATGTCTCCATATGACATTTTCTCTCCCTGCATAATTCCATCTATCCTTTCCTCCTAATAATCCTCGGAAGTAGTCCAGCCATCGGTGGTAATCAATACTTGCTTTGTCAACCCTCTCCCCCCTTATTAATTTTATTCATTCTGTACCACACCCTTACGGGTTGCTTCATCCTGCACTCCCTATTTATTTCCTCTGCTTGTTACCTCATCCATATTTTCTTCCTCTCAGCAATTTTAAGCTTGTATTATTTTCTTAATTTACAAAAAGCTTCCCTTTCTGCACTCACACCACTCTTTCTATATTATTTTAGCGACTTCATAACTATTTTCCTCATTCCCTTATACTCCTTATTGTACCATCCTTCTTCCCCTCCCGTCTTTCTTTTCTTACCCCTAGCTATCTGCGCTACTCTTCTAATTGGGTATTCAATGAATTTCAACGCTCTGTCAATATTGTCTACTCTCAACGCTTCTTCCCATCCACGGCTTATTGTTTCCCGCTCATGTTTTTTTTCAGGGCATCAAAGTCCTGTTTTACATTTTCTGTCCACTTATATTTAATATATCTTCTATTCTTCCCAACACTCCTCCTTTGCTCTCCATCCTTTACCTCTCTCACTTCTTTCTATCATCACCCAAACCGGAGCGTAGTGGGATTTAACCCAGTCCCCAATTTCGATCCTCTTAATTCTCCCTAACGTATCTTCCGAGCTTATTACTAAATCTATAACACTTCCAACCTGTGTTTTACTATACGTCAACTTCCCTTTCCTATCCCCTTAGCACCAACCATACAAAAAAATTTCTGCGGCACATAATTCTAAGAGTTTTGACCCATTATTTTTGGTATTCGCTACATTTTCCCCCTCTCATTAACATCTCATCCTCTTTGCTGAATGTTGGACAGAGATCACCTATCCTAGCGTTCCAATGACCAAATAGCAACATTCCACCTTCTTCATATTTCCCCCCTATGACACTCACTTCCAATAATAAATCCTCAAAGAAATTTTCATTAGCGTACGTGGAGCTCCTGGGGTGACAGTATATAAAATCTAAGCATACCTTCTTTTTTCTCCTTTTCTCACTCCCCATATTAAACCTGGCCCAGACCAACTCTTCCATCTCCGTCTCAATGTATTCGATTTGCTCACTAATCTCTTCCTTTATTAAAACCACTATCCCACACGACGTCCTGCCCTTGGTCCGCTCTTTTCTTTTAGATTTGTGCTTGACCACAAACCCCCTCCACGTTAACCCCTTCCCAATTTCTAACCATGTCTCTATGAGCGCAATGTCAAAGCTTTCTACTAATTTTCCTACTTGCCCATTGCGTAACTTACTCAACAATCCTTCAATGTTTACAAACCCTATCTTCCAGTCTAGTTATAACCTAACCTCCCTTGCATCCCCATTTCCTCCCTTATTTTTACTTCTCATTATTAAGGCACTCCCTCCTTCTACTTCCATTCCGTCTTTTTTAGACATTTTGGGACTCTCATTGCCCTCCTTATCCTCAGCACCTTTAGTTTCCTTTCCCCACAGATCCCTCGAACCCAGACTTCTCCCTTTGTTCAAGGCTTCTCTTTCCTTTATTTCATCCCGCGTACCTTCACCTTTACCATGCACGTGTACACTGACGACTGGACTAGCTGATTCTTGAGTTTCTCCCTCCGCCAACACCTGCTGAGTCCTCGTTTCTGTTCCTGACCTACACTGTGCACTGACCTCTGCCATGCACTCGCCTCTTACTTCGTCGCACCCCTCCGCTCGCTCTGCGACCTGCCGGTCATCTTGCCTTGTCACCATGCATTCTTCCTGTTTGAGCTTCTCATCGATATCTTGAAGCTTAGCCACTGGCCACGTTCTCATTCATCTACCGTAGGACACCACCAGCTGTTGGCCCCTGATGTGTGCCCTCAGTCCTTGGTGTTTGGCTTTCACCAGATGTCTCCTTAAGATTTTCAGGCTCTTACTACCTTCGCCTCTCAGGTCTCTCTTTACCCACATTTTCTCTCCTTGTAGATTATCAGCGCTTCTCACAACAATATTGGCCATCAAGGTAGATAACAATCTGGCCTTAATTGGCCTGTGCCCTTTCGCTCTGCCTACCCGTTCTACATCGTCAATGTCCACTTCACTGAAGTTAATCTTCATCTTGTTCTGAATCACCTCCATCGCCTTACACATTATGTGCACTTTATTTTCTTTCACGCCCTCCTGTACACCATATATAAATGTACATTTCCTCGTACGTTCTTAGCTACTGATTGCTTCTTCTTTCTTCAATTTAGCCACCTCCTCTTCCAAATGTTTAAGCTTGTTTCTCAATAGCACAATATCTTCCTCATTGCTTCTCACCTTGGACATTGACTCACCCATATTTTCCTGGATCCACCTCCACATATCATCAAACTCCTTAGATTGATCCTGAATCATTTCCTTGATCTGGTCCAATTGGCACGCTCTTTTCATCACCTCCTTCACCGCCTCTTTAATGGCTTCGATGTCGTTCCAAATAATACACTGACTGACAGAGCAAATGCAACACCAAGAAGGAGTGGTCAGAACTTTATGCCAATTGCAGGGTAGACTGACGTCACTGAGGTATGCTCATGATGTGAAATGCGCCGCTGTGCTGCGCACGTAGCGAACGATAAATGGGACACGGCGTTGGCGAATGGCCCACTTCGTACCGTGATTTCTCAGCCGACAGTCATTGTAGAACGTGTTGTCGTGTGCCACAGGACACGTGTATAGCTAAGAATGCCAGGCCGCCGTCAACGGAGGCATTTCCAGCAGACAGACGACTTTACGAGGGGTATGGTGATCGGGCTGAGAAGGGCAGGTTGGTCGCTTCGTCAAATCGCAGCCGATACCCATAGGGATGTGTCCACGGTGCAGCGCCTGTGGCGAAGATGGTTGGCGCAGGGACATGTGGCACGTGCGAGGGGTCCAGGCGCAGCCCGAGTGACGTCAGCACGCGAGGATCGGCGCATCCGCCGCCAAGCGGTGGCAGCCCCGCACGCCACGTCAACCGCCATTCTTCAGCATGTGCAAGACACCCTGGCTGTTCCAATATCGACCAGAACAATTTCCCGTCGATTGGTTGAAGGAGGCCTGCACTCCCGGCGTCCGCTCAGAAGACTACCATTGACTCCACAGCATAGACGTGCACGCCTGGCATGGTGCCGGGCTAGAGCGACTTGGATGAGGGAATGGCGGAACGTCGTGTTCTCCGATGAGTCACGCTTCTGTTCTGTCAGTGATAGTCACCGCAGACGAGTGTGGCGTCGGCGTGGAGAAAGGTCAAAACCGGCAGTAACTGTGGAGCGCCCTACCGCTAGACAACGCGGCATCATGGTTTGGGGCGCTATTGCGTATGATTCCACGTCACCTCTAGTGCGTATTCAAGGCACGTTAAATGCCCACCGCTACGTGCAGCATGTGCTGCGGCCGGTGGCACTCCCGTACCTTCAGGGGCTGCCCAATGCTCTGTTTCAGCAGGATAATGCCCGCCCACACACTGCTCGCATCTCCCAACAGGCTCTACGAGGTGTACAGATGCTTCCGTGGCCAGCGTACTCTCCGGATCTCTCACCAATCGAACACGTGTGGGATCTCATTGGACGCCGTTTGCAAACTCTGCCCCAGCCTCGTACGGACGACCAACTGTGGCAAATGGTTGACAGAGAATGGAGAACCATCCCTCAGGACACCATCCGCACTCTTATTGACTCTGTACCTCGACGTGTTTCTGCGTGCATCGCCGCTCGCGGTGGTCCTACATCCTACTGAGTCGATGCCGTGCGCATTGTGTAACCTGCATATCGGTTTGAAATAAACATCAATTATTCGTCCGTGCCGTCTCTGTTTTTTCCCCAACTTTCATCCCTTTCGAACCACTCCTTCTTGGTGTTGCATTTGCTCTGTCAGTCAGTGTATTTCCACTTGTATTCGGACTGGTATTCAATTCCACGTCCCCAATAACTAGTAGCACTTTTACCACAGCCGCCACCAACACCACCTCACCCATACTTCCCAGATCACCCTTGCACTCCATTCTTTTAGCTGTTTTCCTCTTCAGACTCCACTGCCATCTTCCAATCGCGGCCCGATATTGCTCCACTGCAATCATTATTCGGCACTCGCCACTCAGCACGTTCGCTTTCACTGCTTGCTTAGGCTAGACTGACTTCACGTTACATAAACAATCTTCTTCATGGTCTTCGTTCTCGTCTTCATCGACGTCAGTTTCTGTTCCTTTTTCTTGGAGGTTGCGGGTAACGAATACATCGACGTTTTCTAACGCCGGCTCTATCTCAACTTCTAGATCAATGGCTATATAATCTTCTGCGCTGACATTACCATAATTACACTGATTGAGAGTTTATTGCATCAATCAGTCCTCAGCCATCTTAGATCCATTTGGAATACACTTGTGCTTTAAAATGTTAACAAGGAAATTTGCATTTTTTTCCGTTATAGCTGCAAAATTTCCTTCCGTTTCCGCGTCGGATAGGTTCCGCTAAATACAGGTAAACGTACTAGACTATTAAACCATAATTTACTGAACTGGGAAGATTTTCCGATTTGGACGGTTTTCCAGTTTATAACGATTCCGTTAAAGGCAGGTTTTACTGTATTACGAGGTTTCGATGTTCTTCCTGATTTCTCCCATTCTCTGTTTAATGACTCAACAAGAGTGTTAAGTTCAGATTCGTTTTCAGTTTTACCTCTCATTTTCCCATCTACATATTTTTCTCTCATTTTTGTTTTGTTTCTTAACAGTATTTCAGTAAGTGTGGTACTTCGATGTCTCTACTGCATAAAATGCCTTGATTTTTATTGTTTTTGTTTTATCGCTTTATTCTTATATATCTCCATCAACCACAAAATTTTACCTCTCATTTCCTTTCTTGTTAACATTTCAGTTCTTGTTGTCATATATTCCGTCCTCAGGATTGATCTTTCTTTGTCTTTCACTCCTTGGACCACCTTCTTACAGTATCTCGTGTCATCCCTCAATAAATTTTCCTTTAGTACCACATTCTTTTGCCATCTGGTAGTTCCACTACACCAGCCACCTAGTAGCCCCCATTTTAATGTTCCATTTGGTACTGGTACGCTAAGGAATGGACGCAAGGGTAGAACTGATCATTATACACCCCGTCCGAGATTTTAAGGCAACCAGTGTCTTCTTCTTCTTCCGCTTTAACTATACTTGTGGGGTCACGGGTTCGAACTGTGTCGCACGTGTGGATTGCCCTGTTTTACGGCCGGATGTCTGTCCTGACGCCAACCCTATATAGACGGATATAATCACTATTGCGTGTTTCTGTGGTAGTTGGTAGTGTAGTAGGTTGTCTGAATATGAAGAGTAAAGTATTGGGACAAACACAAACACCAAGTCCCTGAGTCAGAGGAATTAATCAGACGCGATTAACATTTCTGACAGGCCTGGAATTGAACCAGGGACCCTCTGAACCAAACACCTAAACGCTAACCATTCAGCCAACGAGTCAAAATTTAAGGCAACCAGTGTATTAGCCGAAAATGTCCGACTCGTTGGCTGAATGGTTAACGTACTGGCCTTCGGTTCAGAGGGCCCCGGGTTCGATTCCCGGCCGGGTCGCTGATTTTAACCTTAATTGGTTAATTCCAATGGCCCGGGGGCTGGTTTTTGTGCTGTCCCCAACATTCCAGTAACTCACACACCACACTTAACACTACCCTCCACCACAATAACACGCAGTTACCTACATATGGCAGATGCCGCCCTCCCTCATCGGAGGGTCTGCCTTACAAGGGCTGCACTCGGCTGGAAATAGACACACGAAATTAAAAAAAGCCGAAAATTCGAAATGTACAGACAGAAACAATTATTTTCGGCTATTACACTGGTTGCCTTAAAAACTTAAAATATATATCCAACTAGTGCTTTTCTTTACATTGCTCAAATTGATAACTACCCAAAATTAATTTAGACATTTATCACGTGTTGAACTACACTAAAGTCCAAGTTACCGAATTAGTTTTCGAAAGTACGCTATTCCAAATAATAATAAATTTAAAAAAATCTCTCGTAGAAATTTTTCAAATTTATTACAGGACAGTAGGACACAGATGTGAGGCGATTTCGAACTGCTCCAAGATGATATCGTACAAGAAAAGTGTAAAGTTTGAATATTATCCCTTGTGTGATTACTGTGATTAGTATCATTCTGTACTATCGATGTTCTTATATTTCAGATCAGTATAGCCACTATGAGGTTGAGGAAGTAGATGTTCGAATAGATGGAGTCAACACTCAAGGAGAGAACATTGCAGACAACGGTGGAGTTAAACAAGCTTTCAGAGTAAGTAGCCCGCTAATATGTGGGCACGTCTTCCTAATTTCACTTGTTCTGAACCTTGATTATTGATAATGAAACTGTATATTCATAGTTAAGAAGCAATGGGTAAAAGTAGTCGAATTACTTGTAATGATTACATTTTTACCTTTATTCCCGTACCTTTATTTTTCTCCTGATCCATACAGAATGTTCCCAGGTAGATCATTTCGCTGAAGAAAATATTCTTTTAAAAACACAAAAACATATATGGTATATGGAGTTAATCTACGTCTTACGGCACGTGTGCCTGCATGGGTGAACTACCCCTTCCAACCAACAACCTGGGGCGGAGCTCCTCTTACAAGCCGCCAATCTTCTGTCCGACAATCACTCTCGTCTCCACTCTCCCTTCCTCTCTACGGTATCCAGTAGCAAAGGAGACTATCATTAAAAAAATGCTTGCGTGATGTTACCTGCACCTACCGCAACACTCCCAGCTGACATGGCGCTCTCCAGTCTTACGGATCTCCACTAAGAGCTGGTTTACGTCCAATCTCCCCTTCGTCCTCTTATATCTACAATACATCCAAAATCTTTCGGATAGGTAACTCAGCTGTCTAGTATCACCCATGCAGACACACCCTCTGACTTCCCCAGCTCGGATAGCCGTTAGCTAGGGGAGCACACTCCCAAATGTCTTTTCTTTCGCTGAGTTAAAGCACGCCTACCATTTACATTTAACACATTGTCTTTCTGTTGAGGCAGGTAATTGACACACACAGTCCTTTATAACTACATCTAAAATCTACTTCTTACCATTTAACAAATTGTCTCGACACTCACTCATAGTAAATGGAGTATTCAAATACTATACCTACAGTTCCTTCCACACTTTAGCACTTGCCTTCTAGTAACTCGAGTTTTCCTAACACACTACTGAAACTCACTCACTCATGATATTTTTATTTTATTTTAGATTGAGCTACCTTTTTTCTATCTACTCACAACTCTTACCTCGCGAGGCTCGCCGTTGACCTCCCTGTCCCAGCTCTCGTACCGTTTTTAAAATTTCGTGGCAGAGCCGGGAATCAAATCCGTTCCTCCGGGGGTAGCAGCTAATCATACCTACTAGCCACTACACCACAGAGGCGGGCTGAATTACAGTTACCTACCTGAGAAATATTTTATTTAAATACTATTATGAATTACATATCTACCGAGCTCGATAGCTGCAGTCGCTTAATTGCGGCCAGTATCCAGTATTCGGGAGATCGTGGGTTCGAACCCCACTGTCGGCAGCCCTGAAGATGGTTTTCCGTGGTTTCCCCATTTTCACACCAGGCAAATGCTGGAGCTGTACCTTAATTAAGGCCACGGCCGCTTCCTTCCCACTCCTAGCCCTTCCCTGTCCCATCGTCGCCATAAAACCTATCTGTGTCGGTGCGACGTAAAGCAATTAACAAAAAAAAAAAAAGAACAAAGAATTACATATTAAAGATGACCTCCCGAGGCTGAGGGGACAGAGGGGAATTCCTTTAAGGCATATTATTGACCTTTATATTTTCTTATATATATAAATGATATGAGTAAAGAAGTGGAATCAGAGATAAGGCTTTTTGCGGAAGATGTTATTCTGTACAGAGTAAGAAATAAGTTACAAGATTGTGAACAACTGCAACGTGACCTCGATAACTTTGTGAGATGGACATTTGGCAATGGTATACTGATAAACGGGGTTAAAAGTCAGGTTGTGAGTTTCACAAACAGGAAAAGTCCTCTCAGTTTTAATTACTGCGCTGATGGGGTGAAAGTTCATTTTGGGGATCATTGTAAGTATCTAGGTGTTAATATAAAGAAATATCTTGATTGGGGTAATCACGTAAATGGGATTGTAAATAAAGGGTACAGATCTCTGCACATGATCATGAGGGTATTTAGGGGTTGTAGTAAGGATGTAAAGGAGAGGGCATATAAGTCTCTGGTAATACCCCAAGTAGAGTATGGGACCCTCACCAGGATTACTTGATTCAAGAACTGGAAAAAATCCAAAGAAAAGCAGCTCGATTTGTTCTGGGTGATTTCCGACAAAAGAGTAGCGTTACAAAAATGTTGCAAAGTTTGGGCTGAGAGGACTTGGGAGAAAGGAGACGAACTGCTCGACTAAGTGGTATGTTCCGAGCTGTCAGCGTAGAGATGGCGTGGAATGGCGTTAGTAGACGAATAAGTTTGAGTGGCGTCTTTAAGAGCAGGAAAGATCACAATATGAAGACAAAGTTGGAATTCAAGAGGACAAATTGGCCCAAATATTCATTTATAGGAAGGGGAGTTAGGGATTGGAATAACTTACCAAGGGAGATGTTCAATAAATTTCCGATTTCTTTGAAGTAATTTAAGAAAAGGCTAGGAAAACAACAGATAGGGAATCTGTCACCTGGGCGACTGCCCTAAATGCAGATCAGTATTGATTGATTGATTGATTGATTGATTGATTGATTGATTCTTCCTTTACATTTACTTTTCTTCAAATCTACGCACCGTCAATAATCTTCATTGATCTTTATTGCTATAGTACACTATATACTGATGTCCGTTGTAAATCAACAAAGGCTTCCCCTTGGTGGTCTCGTTAAACTCCATAGCTGCAGAACAATTTATCAACTACTTATTAAATGTAGTTAATACATTTTTTCCCTCCGTTTAGATTTTGGTGCAAACCGCACCTCCTAAATACTTGTACTTCAATGAATCGCAACACTTAACTATGTTGACGGTGCAAGTCTTGGGTGTCTCGAGCTGTCTCTATCAGTCTTCCCTTGGACAAACTTTGTCAGTGTAGTTTAACTCAGCTATCAAGTGTAGTAAGTTAACGAACACCATTTACCGGGTGGGCTTTCCCCTACTTTGTTCTAACGCCTGACATTCAGGAGCCGTCGTCGGCTAAGTGCGTGGATCATCGTCGTGGCACTCGTTGGCTGAATGGTCAGGGTACTGGCCTTCGGTTCAGAGGGTCCCGCGTTCGATTCCCGGCCGGGTCCGGGGTTTTAACCTTCATTAGTTAATTCCAATGACTCGGGGGCTGGATGATTGTGCTGTCCCCAACATCCCTGCAACTCACACACCACACATAACACTATCATCTACCATAATAACACGCAGTTACTTTCATCGGAGGGCCTGCCTTACTGCTAGAAATATTGTTCATTGCTATTTTGCTTTACATCGCACCGACACAGATAGGTCTTATGGCGACGATCGGATAAGAAATACCTAGGAATGGGAAGGAAGCGGCCGTGGCCTTAATTAAGGTACATCCCCAGCATTTGCCTGGTGTGAAAATGGGAAACCACGGAAAACCATTCTCAGTGCTGCCAACAGTGGGATTCGAACCCACGATCTCCCGGATGCAAGCTCACAGCTGCGCGCTCCTAGCCGCACGGCCAACTCGCCCGGTACTGCTACAAATAGCTACACGAAATTATTATTATTATTATTATTATTATTATTATTATTATTATTATTATTATTATTATTATTATTATTATTATTATTATTATTATTATTGTCGTCGTAAGATATTTATCCACACCTTTTCTAAGCTTGAGCTTTTCAAAGCTATGGATTTTCACTTTCCTCTAGCTCAGTGTATTATGAACAGAATTATAGGCTCAGTGATATAATATTGAATGCTCACAATGCTACTGCGTGCCCAGTTTATAATCCGTTCTAATGCTACTTCGTACACATTCAGTATTTATAATATCCTAAAGAGAAAATAAGTGGCTAATATTATTATAAAAGATGCATCTACTTACACATATTCATATTATCATATAGTATGGTAGATGCATAAGTCACATGTAAATATCACTGCTTCACTCGAACGATTCATCTTGAAATGACGATTCCATTGTCTATAATTATTAAAGCATGCAGAACAAACTGAGCATACCACGTTATTCATGGCTACTTTGGAAGTAAATAAATAAATAAATAAATAAATAAATAAATAAATAAATAAATAAATAAATAAATAAATAAATAAATAAATAAATAAATAAATAAATAAATAAATAAATAAATAAATAAATAAATAAATAAATAATCAATCAATCAATCAATCAATCAATCAATACTGATCTGCATTTAGGGCAGTCGCCTAGGTGGCAGATTCCCTACCTGTTGTTTTCTTAGCCTTTTCTTAAATGATTTCAAAGAAATTGGAAATTTATTGAACGTCTCCCTTGGTAAGTTATTCCAATCCCTAACTCCCTTTACTATAAATGAATATTCGCCCCAATTTGTCCTCTTGAATTCCAACTTTATATTGATATTGTGATCTTTCCTACTTTTAAAGACACCACTCAAACTTATTCGTCTACTAATGTCATTCCACGCCATCTCCCCGCTGACAGCTCGGAACATACCACTTAGTCGAGCAGCTCGTCTTCTTTTTCCCAAGTCTTCAAGGCCCAAACTTTGCAACATTTTTGTAACGCTACTCTTTTGTCAGAAATCACCCAGAACAAATCGAGCTACTTTTCTTAGTTTTTGTTTTCCACTTCTTGAATCAGGTAATCCTGGTGATGGTCGCATACACAGGAACCATACTCTAGTTGGGGTCTTACCAGAGACTTATATGCCCTCTCCTTTACATACTTACTACAACCCCTGAACACCCTCATAACCATGTGCAGAGATCTGTATCTTTTATCTACAGTCCCTTTTTTTGTGATTACCCCAATGAAGATCTTTCCTTATATTAACACCTAGATACTTACAATGATCCCCAACAGAGCTTGATAGCTGCAGTCGCTTAAGTGTGGCCAGTATCCAGTATTCGGGAGATAGTAGGTTCGAACCCCACTGTCGGCAGCCCTGAAAATGGTTTTCCGTTGTTTACCATTTTCACACCAGGCAAATACTGGGGCTGTACCTTAATTAAGGCCACGGCCGCTTCCTTCCCACTCCTAGGCCTTCCCAGTCCCATCGTCGCCATAAGACCTATCTGTGTCGGTGCGACGTAAAAGCAACTAGCAAAAAAAGAAAATGATCCCCAAAAGGAACTTTCACTCCATTAGCGCAATAATTAAAACTGAGAGGACTTTTCCTATTTGTGAGACTCACAACCTGACTTTTAACCCCGTTTATCAACATAACATTGCCTACTCTCCATCTCACAACATTATCGCGGTCGCGTTGCAGTTGCTCACATCTTGGAACTTATTTATTACTCTATACAGAATAACACCATCCGCAAGAAGCATAACCTCTGATTTCATTTCTTTACTCATATCATTTATATATATATATATAAGAAAACATAAAGGTCCAATAATACTGCCTTGAGGAATTCCCCTCTTAATTATTACAGGTTCAGATAAAGCTTCGCCTACTCTAATTCTGTGAGATCTATTTTCTAGAAATATAGCCACCCATTCTGTCACTCTTTTGTCTAGTCCAATTGCACTCATTTTTGCCAGTAGTCTCCCATGGTCCAGCATAACTAACTAAATAAATACATACATAAATAAATAGCCTTGTGAATCCCCTAAGGGCTATGGCCTCCTGCAATACAGGGACAGTGCTCAGTTTAACTCATCAGGTGAGCAGCTTAATTAATCATTTTACTCCAAAATTCTCAAAGAAAGGACTCAAGTCCTCGTTTTAACAAACTTCATCCGACTACCGCAAACTACAGATTACAGATTGAGAGAATGCATCTTTTTGCGCGGGATCTTCGGGAAATCATACACTACAGGAAAGGAAACGAAGTCTTGTCTATTATAATTAAAGGATGTACCGGTAGAACATGCTGGGCACACGAAGTTAACATGACTCTTTTACAGTTCAATAATACACTAGCTTAATTAATCATTTCATTCCAAGATTTTCAAAGAACCGAGGGAGAGTGGGACTTGTGACGACACAATGCGCCGAATGACAGCGAATATAGCTGATGACGGCTCCTGAGTGTCAGTCGTTAGACGGAAGTCCTTCCCCTGCCCTGCCCTGCTTCTGTATTCCCACCCTCCTTGGGCCTCCGTGCAAGTGTCACTGTTTGAAATAACCCATGCGTATTAATTTCCTGGAATGTGTGGCGTTCCGTGCAAATGTCAACACATTCCATCTCCGTGCAAGTGTCTCTTTGTGTATCTTATCTAATACTCCTTCCGGTGTGAACTGGTTCTATCATTGTCACTGAAACTGCCACATTATATCATGAATGAAGCGTCTGACAGCGTAAATAAGATTGATGCTGTCCACAGTGGAATAACAGTTTTTTCCTCCGTTGTTTAGGCTTATAAGAACTGGTTGTCTGTTCACGGAGACGCCTACGAAACGCTGCCTGATTTCAATGTAACTGATCTTCAGTTATTTTTTATAAACTTCGCCCAAGTGTGGTGCGGTGAGACTCGACCAGAAGCCACCATAAACAAGCTGAAGACGGCTGTGCATGCGACAGGAAGATACAGGTAAGTACTCAATACAGGATTCAGTCTGTTGCTATCAGTATAATACAATACAATGACATGATATCGTGTACAATTGTTTCTTTGTTGACCTTAGTTCCGCGGTTGGTTAATCGTTGGCATTGAAGGCTGTTAGGTCCAATTTAAATAACCTCATATATAAGTCCTCTTAATTCTCAACAACAAGTCAAAAGAAATTATTATAAAAAATTATGGATTTTTGGGCCACACTCTTGATGTAAGATCATATTTTACACGTTTAAGGTAAAATTTGGTATAGTGTTAGGTAATAAATATGTATGCATATATCAACGCTTTTAGTTAGCAAAAATGTGCATTGAAGTTCAATCTTCTATGTTAATTTTGCATGATAGGAGCGGGGCTGACTGGCTCAGAGGAAGAAGCGCTAGCGTTCTGAGGCCACGTTAATAATCTCGGTTCCGGCTAAGTCCGGTAGTATGTGAAGGTGCTCAGATACGTCAGCTTCATGTCGAACACCTGAGGGACAAAATTCCGACACCTCAGCGTCTCTGAAAGACGTGAAAGTAGTTAGTGGGACGTAAAACTATTATTATTATTATTATTATTATTATTATTATTATTATTATTACATAATGAGACGTACATTTAAAACATGGAGAAGGGTATTAGATAATAATAAGAAGAAGAAGAAGAAGAGGAGGAAGAAGACTGAAATGACTTACCACCTCACCAAAGATATCTATAACAAACGGTCAATATCTTTCAAGTCCAACCTTAGCCATTACTGTACAGCAATTCGACCTGAAGCTCTATGTGCAGCAGAATGCCTCTCAGTGAATAAGGAAGGTCTTCAGAACAACTAGAAGCCAGAGAAAGAAAGATTCTAAAGAAGTTTCTTTTTTTTTTTTTTTTTTTTTTTTGCTAGTTGCTCTACGTCGCACCGACACAGATAGGTCTTATGGCGACGATGGGACAGGAAGGTGCTAGGAGTGGGAAGGAAGCAGCCGTAGCCTTAATTAAGGTACAGCACCAGCATTTGCCTGGTGAAATCTGAAATGTCGTATGGCTTTTAGTGCCGGGATATCCCAGGACGGGTTCGGCTCGCCAGGTGCAGGTCTTTCTATTTGACTCCCGTAGGCGACCTGCGCGGCGGAATGAGGATGAAATGATGATGAAGACAACACATACACCCAGCCCCCATGCCATTGGAATTAACCAATTAAGGTTAAAATCCCCGACCCGGCCGGGTCTCGAACCCGGGACCCTCTGAACCGAAGTCCAGTACGCTGACCGTTCAGCCAACAAGTCGGACATTGCCTGGTGTGAAAATGGGAAACCACGGAAAACCATCTTCAGGGCTGCCGACGGTGGGGTTCGAACCCACTATCTTCCGAATACTGGACACTGGCCGCACTTAAGCGACTGCAGCTATCAAGCACCGTAAAGAAGTACAGGAAAATGGAGAATATAGGAGATGGTACAATCATGAACTACAGTATATCTGCACATGGAGAAAATCACAGACACTATTAGGAAAAGAAGGGTTCCATTCCATGGTCACTTAACACGAATTCTTTCTGAATAAGAAAACTAAAAGGGTCTGGTTCACCGTGGTGGAAAAGGATTTACAAGAATTGGGAATCTTACGTGATGACATCTTGGTACGTGACCTTTTAAAGAAGAAACTTGAAGGTCTACTGACCGAGCTCGATAGCTGCAGTCGCTTAAGTGCGGCCAGTATCCAGTAATCGGGAGATAGTGGGTTCGAGTCCCACTGTCGGCAACCTTGAAGATGGTTTTCCGTGGTTTCCCATTTTCACACCAGGCAAATGCCGGGGCTGTACCATAATTAAGGCCACGGCCGCTTCCTTCCAACTCCTGGGCCTTTCTTATCCCATCGTCGCCATAAGACCTATCTGTGTCGGTGCGACGTAAAACAAATAGCAACAACAACTTGAAGTTCTACTGAGTTTCCGAACAAAACCTAAAGACAAGTAAGACGTGGACCGAATAACGAAGGTAGCTAACCGAAGAAGGATGCGGGAGTACTGGGCGAGTGTTAAAAACCTCAAGACAGAAAACGTTTCAAATAGCCTGGTCCATAGCTGTCCGGAACGAAATAATAATAAATGTTGGTTTTACGCCCACTAACTACTCTTTAAGGTTTACGGAGACGCCGAGGTGCCGGAATTTTATACCGCAATAGTTCTTTTAGATGCCAGTAAATATATGGCCATTAGTCTGGTGTACTAGAGCACCTTCAAATACCATCGAACTGATCAGGGATCAAACCCACCAACTTGAGTTCAGAAACCTAGCGCTTTACAGACTGACCTACTGAGCCCACCTGGTTCGTATCAGATCGGTTACATAATATTTCTTTTACAAAATATAAATGCTTTTTTTTTGGTTACATACAAGAGAAAATAGTAAACAAAAGGGCCAATATCAGCTTACACTCGTTCATTCCAAATGAATAAATATAAATTATTCTCGTTCAAGGCCGCCTCTGTGGTGTAGTGGTTAGCGTGATTAGCTGCCACCCCCGGAGGTCCGGGTTCGATTCCCGGCTCTGCCACGAAATTTTAAACGTGGTACGAGGGCTGGCACGGGGTCCACTCAGCCTCGGGAGGTCAACTGAGTAGAGGCGGGTTCGATTCCCACCTCAGCCATCCTCGAAGTGGTTTTCCGTGGTTTCCCACTTCACCTCCAGGCAAATGCCGGGATGGTACCTATCTTAAGGCCACGGCCGCTTCCTTCCCTCATCCTTGCCTATCCCTTCCAATCTTCCCATCCCCCTACTAGGCCCCTGTTCAGTATAGCAGGTGAGGCCGCCTGGGCGAGGTACTGGTCATACTCCCCAGTTGTATCCCCGACCAAGAGTCTGAAGCTCCAGGACACTGCCCTTGAGGCGGTAGAGGTGGGATCCCTCGCTCAGTCCGAGGGAAAAGCCGAACCTGGAGGGTAAACAGATGATGATGATGATGATTCTCGTTCAAGTGAACGTTCATACAAATCTTCAGGGTTGAAGTATTATGTCTTTCCTTCTTTTCTTTTTTTTCTTCTTTTTTTCCGAGCTCGATAGCTGCAGTCGCTTAAGTGCGGCCAGTATCCAGTATTCGGGAGATAGTAGGTTCGAACCCCACTGTCGGCAGCCCTGAAAATGGCTTTCCGTGGTTTCCCATTTTCACACCAGGCAAATGCTGGGGCTGTACCTTAATTAAGGCCACGGCCGCTTCCTTCCCACTCCTGGCCCTTTCCTGTCCCATCGTCGCCGTAAGACCTATCTGTGTCGGTGCGACGTAAAACAACTAGCTCTTTTCTTTTTTCTTTTCTCATTCGTATTTAACTTCGCACTAACACGCGTACGGGTTTTGAGCGACGATGGGACAGGATAGGGAATGTAGTGGCCGTGACCTTAATTACGGTATAGCGCCGGTACTTGAGAAACCACGGAATACCCTCTTCATTGCTATCGATAGTGCTGTTTCAACTCATCTTCTACCGAATACCAGCTTACAGCTACACGACTGTTATGTCGCTCAAATATAAAGTCATTTAATCAAGTTTTAAGGGAAAAGTATTGATTGCTGTCAGATATAATGCGGTTCAGATAGTAGTTAACTATATATGTGCAGTTTATAATAACAACAAAAAACTAGTTTCGTACACTGAACATTATGGACAATATGCATGTAATTCTTCTTCTTCTTATTTATCAGTTTACTCTCCAGGGTCGGTTTTCCCTCGGACTCAGCGAGGGATCCCACCTCTACCGCCTCAAGGGCAGTGTCCTGGAGCTTCAGACTCTGGGTCGGGGGATACAACTGGGCAGGATGACCAGTACCTCGCCCAGGCGGTCTTACCTGCTATGCTGAACAGGGGCCTTGGTGGGCGATGGGAAGATTGAGAGGGATAGACAAGGAAGAGGGAAGGAAGCGACCGTGGCCTTATGTTAGGTACCATCCCGGCATTTTCCTGGAGGAGAAGTGGGAAACCACGGAAAACCACTTCCAGGATGGCTGAGGTGGGAATCGAACCCACCTCTACTCAGTTGACCTCCCGAGGCTGAGTCGACTTCGTTCCAGCCCTCGTAACACTTTTTAAATTTCGTGGCAGAGCCGGGAATCGAACCAGGGCCTCCAGAGGTGGCAGTTAATCACACTAACCACTACATCAAAGAGGCGGCTATGCGTGTAATTAGAATTAGTATTTGTATAATTGCACCTAACCGAGACAGCAAAGTCGTGCTTGGTTTATTCGCGCGGATATGGGTACCAGATTAATTCCCGGGGGCAGATGCGGCTGGACAAGGTGCTCACCACTCTATCTTAAAGATGAAGTTATAGAAAGTGAAAACCTTCACCTTCCACTCCTGGAAGGACGTTCATGGCCTGTTAGGAAGATGAATTTGCCTTTCTTTGCTTTCTTTCTTTCTCTCTTAATCCATTTACTCTCCAGCGTTAGTTTTTCCTCGGCCTCAGCGAGGGATCCCACCTCTACCGCCTCAAGCGCAGCGTCCTAGAGCGTGAGAGGGATATAATTGGAGAGGAGGACCAAAACATCACCCAGGCTGGCTCACCTGCTATTCTGAACGGGGGAAGTTTGGAAGGGACAGACAAGGAAGACGGAGGAAGCGGCCATGGCCGTAAGTTGGGTACCATCCCGGCATTTGCCTAGAGGAGAACGGGAAAACCACGGAAAACCACGGAAAACCACTTTGGGGATGGCCGAGGTGGGAATCGGATCCGCCTCTACTCAGTTGACCTCTCGAGGCTGAGTAAACCCCGTTCCAGTCCTCGTACCATGTTCAAAACTTCGTGGCAGAACCGGCAATCGAATCCGGGCCTTCCGGGATGGCAGCTAATAACACTAACCACTACACCACAGAGGCGGACGTTTTGCTTTACTTACGATATTATAATACTGACTGAAATAATGTATTAAAATAATAAATTATCATTGATTATTTTTAAATCATTTTAAGGAGCAGTTAGCTTACAGTGTTAGACCCCACATCAATTGTAGTGATAACAATAGCTCCACAAAGAAATAAACTACTCTAGATGGCAGTGGTGTCTCGTGACCTTATATTTGTCCAGGGCTATTTTTATTTTTTGTAAAAGAAAAATCCTGTGCAAAATAAAAATTGGAATATATGTCCATTACCTTACCATTGCTCGAAAAAATAATAACTGACACACCAATTCTTTCGCCAGTTAGTGTGTACACACCATTGTTAACAACTTCAGTAATGGAAATGAAGTCACTTTCTCTCTCTTTTTCTTTCTATTTTTTGAAAGAGTTGTGTACGATGAGGTTTTCAGGTTACTCAGGCCATTAATACTCGAAGAAGCGTCATCACCAAACAATGAACAATTTAAACAAAACAGTGATTCATTTTACTCTCACTAGCTGTGAGCTTGCGTTCGGAAGATAGTGGCTTCAAACCCGACTGTCGGCAGCCCTGATGATGGTTTTCCATGGTTTCTCATTTTCACACCAGACAAATGCTGGGGCTGTACCTTAATTAAGGCCGCGGCTACTTCCTCCCCCCTCGTAGCCTTTTCCTTCCCCCATCCTCGCCATAAGACCTATGTGTGTCTGTGCGACGTGAAGCCAGTTGTAAATTTATTCCCACTAACTGTAAGCTAAGTTTTCTATTGTACCGATCAGAATTGATATGTCTCACGTAGGCACAGTGGACTTCGAACTAGCCCTCAGATCCAGGTAAAGTTCAGTAATTGGTGGGGAATCGTACACGGTGCCTCCAAGTAAGAGACAGGCATGCTACTC
Organism: Anabrus simplex; assembly: GCF_040414725.1. NCBI lineage: Eukaryota > Metazoa > Arthropoda > Insecta > Orthoptera > Tettigoniidae > Anabrus > Anabrus simplex. The sequence goes on from NC_090266.1 coordinate 709,625,876, forward strand.
CTAGACCACACGCCCGTAATAATAATAATTTAACACAAATTATAATGAATAAATAATAATTAGAATAATAATATTGAGGGCAATGCCCCGAATGCCCAAAAGACGAGCGCTCCTGCTAGATGGTATAGTTGTAGATATCTAGAAACATTCTTACGAATATAATTTAAACTAAACCTTCTACGCGTAATTTCGAGCACATTTGCATGTCAACCTGATGTTACTTTTCCTTCTGTTCCAGGGTTATTGGAACGCTGTCAAACTCAGAAGAATTTGCAGAGGTTTTCAACTGCACCAGAGGATCACCAATGAATCCTCCGGAGAAGTGCTCGGTCTGGTGAACTTACGTGAAGTTACGTCATCTACTTTCTCTATGTAACGTTCGATGTATTCTGTTTCTTGAATCGATAACCTATACATTTTTGTAACACGTTAATTTAATTTCACACCGATAAAAGTGGTTTTATTAATACATCTTAGTTTTATTACCCTAGCTAGATATACATACCCACTTAATTCTGCAGTTGAATATCACACTGTGGAATGGTGAGTTCAATAGACGAGTTTCAAGGTGTACTTGTATGACAACTAACCCGACACACATAAAGCACATCAAAAACCTTGGCTTCTCAAGACGACTGCTGCTCTGCCAGATAACAGTGTCATGCGATATTTCCACCCTCGGTTCCGGGAACTTCCAGTTAAAACTCGCAGGTGATTTTCCTTGGTGCAGAATCTTCTTACATGATATCCATTCCGCCAGGAACATTTCAGTTAAGTTGCAATGTGATGTCACCGAAGCTTTTCTTGTGAGATTTTAAATGTCATTTTCAGAAATGTAATGTTACATGACAGCTGACTGGTGAGTGGCAGTGTGTCACCAGATTGCATTAGCCATCGTTTTAAAATACACTTTTTTAGTAACATGAGCTGTGTATGTTCTAAAACAATGGGTGGATCGTCAGCATTTTACCACGCTTTTGGCGGGAAATTTGAATTTCTGCTGAGTCAGCAAATGTTTTTGGTCCAGGCAAGGGCATTGATCCCTAAACAATTACGTCAGGTCACTGACGTCATTGTGACGTCAAACATTATCTACGTGAGCGGGCTTAACCTCACGTAGGTAAGGTTATGACGTCAACCTGCGACCACGGACGCTAACCTAACCTCATTGTGTTAGGGACCGAGGTTTTTTGGGAGGGTGGAGAGGATCCCCTTCTCCTTCAGTGGGGGCTACCTCCCAGCCCCTATCAAAAATAGGAGAGGGTGAGAGTGCTCTCTCTCTCTCTCTCTCTCTCTCTCTCTCTCTCTCTCTCCCAGAGGACCACCTCCCGGTCCTCGACCAAAAATATTGCCGCCTTCTTAGCCAAGCATGTCCGCCTGCCTTGCGGGAAGTGTTACCGGTCCTACTAACTAACTACTAAACGTTTTCATTCCTCCCCTGAAGGGGGAGGCGGGCCTCTTAGACGGTGACGCCGTCTCTCAGGCCGGGAGATTTGTTACGGTGAAGGAGATGTGCGGAGAAGGTGAGGGGGTAGGCGGCCGTGGCCTATACTACGAACTGTCCCGGCATTCGCCTTAGTGCAGGAGAATGGAAAACCACGGAAAACCATTCTCAGGACAGCGGATGAGTGGGACCAGGCGTGAAGTCTGGCACTGTGCCCCAGGCCCGTCTCCCGAATGCAGAGGCGTAGAGCCACGGTAGAGCCGTGGCCAACTTTCCTCTGCTCGGTTCTTGACCTGTCAGAGTACAGAGCATAGGGGACAACAACCCACTCTGCATCTACCGACGTTCTGGGCCTCTCTCTGTACTGACGTTTATAGCATGGTCGTGCGGGGAGGCATGTGAGTGGAGCGTGGGAGGAATGCTAGTGTGCCTGCGCGGTAACACTTCTGACTCGCGGCGACTTGGCGAGTTACTGTGCGGGGAGGGGAGACATATCAGTGCGCTCTCGCGGCGAATTTCGTCAGTTACTGTAAACAAATGTCCATCAGATCTCGCTAGAAACATATCAGTGCACTTTCGTGGTGTCTTCGTGAGTAACTGTAAACAAATGACTATTATATCCCGGTAGAGATATAACAGGAGGAATAGCTAGCTCACATGTGCGAGCGGAAGAATACATCAGCTTGCGGAGGAAAGAAGAAGTGATGAGGCAATAATAATAATAATAATAATAATAATAATAATAATAATAATAATAATAATAATTCTACGGTTTTTTACTACATGTAGGTTACCAGGTGCGAACTGATATATTTTCCCTTTTCCGGGATCGCTCGGTCAGCGGAGCGAGAGTCCCAAAGGGTGGAACGTTCGCAGGGCCAACTTTACTGTTTCGGGACCGACCTTCTGAATTATTTTTATTTGCAGGTCTATAGGTGACTGGATAGGTGACACCAGCATGAAAAAAACGGAACAAACTAACAATAACATTTATTAAATAAACAACAGTCTGGACAATGCAGATGAGAAAAGGCAAAACTATTTACACAAATACAACTCAAATCGACTGCTTCCGATCTGTAACATGAATATATGTACACAGCATGCTTATGGGTTCCATTTGATTCAACTTGTCTTCATTTAAACACTATCCAAAATCATGCTTAAAGTCAAATCCTCGATTTATGGAACTGTAACATTGGACCAATCATAATGTTAGCGACAATGCCATTATGACCAATAGTGCTACATTAGATCATTAAATTATACGATATTCCCTTGAGGGATAAATTTTTTACCAATTTTACTACCCCTTCATATAAGTTCTGGGTAAATCCCCATCAATTAATTCTCACTGAATTACCACGTCTTTCTTGGAAAATCATTTTTTTAACTTTCTAGAAATTTCCTATACCTTGTTTTGGAGAATTCAGCAATACTTTTATTTCTAAAATTCTTTCACAATACTCAGAAAATCCGCTTACAAAATACTTCGAAAATCTCTGAACATTATCGTAAGAAAATCCTTTCAACAGTACACGGAAAATTCTTTAAAATTTCATTGGAAAATTCATTTAACATTTAATTTGGAAATTTATTAACATTTAATTTGGAAATTATTTGGCAAGTTTCCCCTCCTTCACAGATTACGTTCGACTGTATTCTTTTATTGACAATTTTAAACGATTATTCACTTACTAACACACGGTGGATAGATAGCAGAGTATCACGTAGCGAAACGCGCAACCAACGTAAACTAAAACTCCATTTCACAATAAACCACATGAAAAATCACCAAAAGAATAACACTTGTTGAAACACATGGATAAACTGTCACACAATTATACAATCTCCCCCAGTTATTTATCAGCAGATTATATCATAGTATCGAGGTTATCATTATCACTATTATCATTATCACTATTATTATTATTATTATTATTATTATTATTATTATTATTATTATTATTATTATTATTATTATTATATCTCCCTTCAGAATTAGGTTGAAGACCTTCGCATTATTTGCAGAAATAGCAATGAATCACCATGACCTGTGATGAATGACCAAAATAGGATGAATAAAAAAAATAGAAGAAACAATCATCACCACTATCAGTTAGGGATACATCGAAGAATGCACTCATAACCTCAGGGAAAGGAAAAAGCAAATTATTGAGTCATTATTTTACACAATATAAGTTGTTGAGCGAAAGTTTATTATTATTCCCTGAATAATTAACCATATCACCATGAATCACAATATCCTTACGACTAACATGTACCCTAGTGGTCATCATGTTGTCTAATATCATCATAAAATTTTATCATCGCAATCGTCGCTCACATTTAACTCTCAACAAGAAGTTTAAATTGTTCCGACTCATTATTATTATATCCCGGATTATTATTCCTAAACGCACCTTCTCGATGAGCTGCCTACTCTCCACAGCTATCACCTTCCCTTCTAAAATCAGACTTACTTCACAAATCATTGCTTTACCAAAGCTACGATTTAATTATTGCATTAACATAATCCGATAATTTATTATTATCGTCATTATTTTTAATGAAGTCACACATTATTATTATTATTATTGTCCGGCTCCATGGCTAAATGGTTAGCGTGCTGACCTTTGGTCACAGGGGTCCCGGGTTCGATTCCCGGCAGGGCCGGGAATTTTAACCTTAATTGGTTAATTTCGCTGGCACGGGGGCTGGGTGTATGTGTTGTCTTCATCATCATTTCATCCTCATTACGACGCGCAGGTCACCTACGGGTGTCAAATAAAAAGACGTGCATCTGGCGAGCCGAACATGTCCTCGGACACTCCCGGCACTAAAAGCCATACGCCATTTCCATTTCATTATTATTATTATTATTATTATTATTATTATTATTTTAGACTTCATTCCCTCGTAATTCATTTCGAAGACCTCAATTACACGTAACCTCGCGAAATTCACTAACAACTGGGGTTATCAATCACTGGATCAACACAGCAATATTCCAAGAAATGTACAAAATGAAATCAATGAATCAATGACTACTCTACCATCACCACGACTTAAATAGGCCTACTACATCTCTAACTAATCTACGTTTCATTATATAAGAATACAATCCAACTAGCAATCTACCGAAAGAGTAGAAATTGTGACAAGTATACTTATTATTCCGATGTAAATTTCCGGCGTCTTGAATATAGGTGTAGATGTAGGTTCCTCCTCCGGTTTATGGCGGGTTGTAGATGAACACATTCATCGTGCTGGCTCACACACGTCGGCTTAACACATCAGGATTCCTGTGCAGTCAAATAGCGTAGAATCACTCCAGCGGCGTTTTAGAGTTCCCTAAGATTTCCTTCTTTGTCGGTCCATGATGACGACTCGCCTCCGTTGATGTTGCTGAAACTAAAATTTATTATTAAAATTTGATCCACACTCGTTGTAGACTAACAGTTTGCCTTACAGTACTTAACTGGCGCAATGATGTACACTGTGGTTCAACCCTACAGAAAGCACATCGTTGAGTTGTCGGAATCTCGAATAATTCACTATATTACTGTTGGAAACGATGTTCCTTGGCCAGGTTTATTCTCGAAGATTCCATTTCAATGATAATCTTCGCTCGTAATTCCTCATAGAACATTCCATAAATTTCTGCGGCGACACTTAACGTAACGTCGTGTACTGACTATCCGTGGTTTGGAAACTTCCACACAGGAAAATGTGCGGCAATAATATATCGCACTAGGCTGATCCGTCTAAACAGAAAATTAAATTAACACACTCGAATACCCTAGTCGTCGTGCAATACTATCTCGTAGTCAACTAGTTCCTTCAACGGCGTTAGCAGTGACCGTCGTACTCTATCTGTCCCTCAGCCTTACTAAAACCACACTGTTCGTCGCCTCTTCTAAAACCACACTGTTCCTCTTCTTTCCAGAATCATTCTCTGATTACAGAACAGCTTCACTAATTCTCATCGGTCGTCATCTATTCTGCGACGTGATTCGTTATTCCAAATTTGGAGCAGAACTTTCTGGAATCTCACTCCCCTTTGCCTCCGACTCTCGCTATGTGACGTAAACCCTGTGACGTACGGTGACCTTCACCGCCTGACACAGTTTCCTCTCGTCCGCAGCGGAACGGCACGGTAATCAGCTGGTGCTCGCTCGCACATAGACCCGTGTTACATTACGAGAATTGAACCAACCTCTCTAAGACCAATAAAATACCATTTGGACGGGAACAAATTACATGTGGATTTTTCTCTAATACAGCGCGTTGACAGAATATAAAGGAGAACATGTTGAGACAAACACAATCACTTAGTCTCCGAGCCAGAATATTAATCAAACGAGAATAAAAATCTGTACCACAGGCACTATTCGAACCTGGGACTCTCTGAAGTGAAGGCTTCAGTGCTGACTAAGGGTGAGTGAACTTCGTTTCCAGCCCTGATACTACTTTTGAAATTTTGTAACAGAGCTGAGAATCGAACTCGGGCCTCCGGGGGTAACAGCTAATCATATATACATTAATCGCCGCATTTACAGAAGCATAGCACATAAAACTGCTTAAATTTATTATGAACACGGTTACTGGTGTATACACGTCGAAGCCTAGTGAAGAGAGCAACGGAAAACGGTGCATATACGGAAGCACAGCACTTACCCGGTTTTTTAAACCCGTTTAATTCTACACACACGTACATACATACATACATTATCATTATAGCCTGTGATGCCTTTCAGCGTTCAGTATGCAAGCCTCTGTGAATTTACTAAACGTCGCCACAATCCTCTATTTGCAACTAGTGTTGTGGCCACGTTTAGTCCTATACCTCTTATCTTTGAATAGTTAGAAACTGAGTTTAACCATCGTCGTCTTGGTCTCCCTCTACTTCTCTTACCCTCCATAACAGAGTCCATTATTCTCCTTGGTAACCTACCTTCCTCCATTCGCCTCACATGACCCCACCACCGAAGCCGGTTTATGCGTACAGCTTCATCTATCGAGTTCATTCCTAAATTAGCCTTCATCTCCTCATTCCGAATACCCTCCTGCCATTTTCCCACCCGTTTGTACCAGGAATCATTCTCGCTATTTTCATGTCTGTTACTTCTAACTTATGAATAAGATATCCTGAGTCCACCCAGCTTTCGCTCCCGTAAAGCAAAGTTGGTCTGAAAACAGACCTATGTAAATATAGTTTCGTCTGGGAGCTGACTTCCTTCTTACAGAATACTGTTGATCGCAACTGCGAGCTCACTGCATTAGCTTTACTACACTTTGATTCAATCTCACTTACTATACCACCATCCTGGGAGAACACACAACCTAAATACTTGAAATTATCGACATGTTCTAGCTTTGTATCACCAATCTGCCATTTAATTCTGTTGAATTTCTTACCTACAGACATCAATTTAGTCTTCGAAAGGCTAATCTTCATACCGTATTCACTGCACCTTATTTCAAGTTGCAAGATATTTCACTGCAGGCTTTCTACACAATCTGATATTATGACCGAGTCGTCAGCATAGGCCAGACTGCTTACTAAATTTCCATCTAACTGAATCCCTCCCTGCCATTTTATATCTTTCAGCAGATGATCAATGTAAACTACGAACAGCAAAGGTGAAAGAACTCATTCCACCACCAATTCTCACTGAAGCCCAATTGTCAACATACATGCCTTTGACTGATTTTAATAATCTACCTTTAATTCAATAGTCTTCCAGTATGGAGAACATCTTTTCCCTCGGTAACCTGTCATATGCTTTCTCTAGATCTACGAAACATAAACCCAACTGCCTATTCCTCTCATAGCATTTTTAAATTACCTGGCGCATACTGAAAATCTGATCCTGACAGCCCCTCTGTGGTCTGAAACCACACTGGTTTTCATCCAACTTCCTCTCAACTACAGGTCGCACCCTCCCTTCCAAGATGCCAGTGAATACTTTGCCTGGTATACTAATCAATAAGACACCTCGTTAGTTGTTGCAATCCTTCCTGTTCCCTTGCTTATAGACAGGTGCAATTACTGCTTTTGTCCAATCCGAAGGCACCTTACCAATACTCCATGCTAATCTTCCTACTCTATGAACCCATTTCATCCCTGTCTTCAATATTAAGTTTTAATGCGGACTGGGTGTTTCTCGCCTCTAGTTTGATGGTTCTGAAAAGAACCTTTACTTGTTATGTTTTGGGGCATATTGTTTGTCACCTTTAACGCTGTTACTCGTTTAGCACCACCCGCGGATCACGTGTAGGGTAATTTGAGGTAATACCTACGGACGTGAGTAACTTACACAGCTTTTTGAATCCGTTTAATTCTACACACACATACATACATTATCATTGTAGACTGTTATGCCTTTCAGCTTTCAGTCTGCAAGCCTCTGTGAATTTACTGAACTTCGCCACAATCCTCTATTTTCAACTAGTGCTGTGGCCTCACCCCTAACTGAATCCCTCCCTGCCATTTTATACCTTTCAGCAGATGATCCTTGTAAACCACGAACAGCAAAGGTGAAAGATGACAGCCTTGTCTAACCCCTGTAAGTACCTTAAGCTACAAAGATCACATCACTAAGCTTTCTCATAAAGCCGCCGCAAGATATAACATACTGCATAAGATCTGTGGTACCTCCTCGGGAGCCTCTGCTGATTGTCTACGTTTAACTGGCATCAGCCTTGTCTACTCGGCTGCTGAGTACTGTGCTCCTGTCTGGTCAGAAAGTGTGCATGTGAATAAGGTAGACACAAAATTGAACGATACAATGCTTTACGTCGCTCCGACACAGATATGTCTTATGGCGACGATGGGAGAGGAAAGGCCTAGGAATTGGGAGGAAGCGGCCGTGGCCTTAATTAGGGTACAGCCCCGGCATTTGCCTGGTGTGAAAATGGGAAACCACGGAAAACCATCTTCAGGGCCGCCGACAGTGGGGCTCGAACCCACTATCTCCCGATTACTGGACACTGGCCGCACTTAAGCGACTGCAGCTATCGAGCTCGGTCGTTGAATTACTGGTACCATCAAATCAACTCCATGTCACTGGTTGCCTGTGCTGAGTCACATCCCTCCACCTCACTTAAGGCGGAAGCAAGCTCTACTAACGGAAGCTAAGAAAATCTTTGCATTACTCTCTTTGCCACTGCACCAGAAATTCTGCCATCCGTAACAGCAGCGATTGCAATCAAGAACACCAGCAAGTGTCACTGCAGGGCAACTCATTGCGGATGGATTTGACCTAACTGAAAGCTGGAAGCATGAGTGGTCAACAAAAAAATTGGGAACAAGTGCCCACCATCTTGATCCCACAAAGAACCCAAACGGTTTTGACCTACCGGAGAACCTCTGGTGCCGTATCAACAGGTTAAGAACTGGACATGGTTGTTCCAATTATTTCAGGTACAAGTGGGGTTGGATCAGTTCACCAATGTGTGATAGTTACCTCGAGGAACAGACAATTGAGCACCTGGTCCAACGCTGTCTTCTTCATTCGTACCCTGGCACTCCTTATGATTTGTTCGCTCTCACACGTTGTTTATCTGAATGGTTGAGAAGGATTGAATTTAAAGCTTGGTTTTGCCTTGTATATGTATTGTACAAGATCACCATACGATTAAAATAAATAAATCCCTGCCTTCACACTATACTTCACCATTTCAGGTCTAATTTCATCTATTCCTGCAGCTTTATGACAAGGGCGTCTATTTACGATCGTTTTCACTTCCTCAAGTGAAATTTCACCAACATCATTTTCCTTCTCCCCATGAGCTTGGCTGTTCGCAACACCACCAGGAAGATTTCCCTCTACGTTGAGAAGATGTTCAAACTATTCCCTTCATATCTGCAGTGATTCCCTGGGATCTATCATGAGTTCACCTGAATTACTCAAAACACTGTTCATTTCCTTTTTCCCTCCCTTCCTAAGATTCCTTGTTACTGTCCAGAAAGGTTTACCTGCTGCTTGACCTAGCCTTTCCACGTTATTACCAAAATCATCCCAAGACTTCTTTTTGGATTCAATAACTATTTGTTTCGTTCTGTTTCTTTCATCTACGTACAAATGCCTGTCTGCCTCGGCTCTTGTTTGGAGCCATTTCTGATAAGCCTTCTTTTTAAGTTTACAAGCTGCTCTCACCTCATCATTCCACCAAGACCTTCGCCTTTTGCCATATTTGCACACAGTTGTTCCTAGGCATTCCCTTGCTGTTTCTACTACAGCATTCCTGTAAGCCACCCATTCTCGTTCTATATCCTGAACCTGCTTACTGTCTACTGTTCGAAACCTCTCACTAATCATATCCATGTACTTCCGTCTAATTTCCTCGTCCTGGAGATTTTCTACACTTATTCGTTTGCAGAACGATTTCATTTTCTCTACCCTAGGCCTAGAGGTACCTAGTTCACTACAGATCAGATAGTCGTCTGCATCATCGAAAAATCCCCGGAAAACTCGTACATTCCTAACAGATTTCCTGAATTCGAAGTCGGTTAAGATATAGTCTATTATGGATCTGGTACCCCTAGCCTCCCATGTGTAGCGCTGAATAGCCTTATGCTTGAAGAATGTTTTCGTAACTGCTAAACCCATATTAGCATAAAGCAAACACGTCCTATTACCATTAGCTTCCATATTTTCCCCAAATCCACCACTTACCCTTTCGTATCCTTCAGTTCTATTCCCAACTCTCGCCTTGAAATAGCCCATTAGCACTATTCTATCCTTGCTGTTGACCCTGACCACGATGTCACTCAATGCTTCATAAAACTTGTCAACTTCAACCTCATCTGCACCCTCACATGGTGAATACACTGAGACAATTCTGGTCCCAAATCCTCCAATTGCCAAATCTACCCACATCATTCGCACATTTACTCGCCTAACAGAAACTATGTTGCTTGCAGTGGTATTCCTGATAAACAGTCCTACCCCACACTCTGCCCTTGCCTTTCTAACACCCGAATATCACTTGCTCCTAGCACAACCAGATGCATCCTCTTTGCTGACTCAGCCAGTTCTACTTTCTTTCTTCCATAAGCCCCATTAATATTGAATGCTCCCCATCGAATTCCATTTCGTTCGCCAAGTTGATTCCAAGGAGTCCCTCGCCTGTCAAATGGTTGATGTTTGTTGTTTTAGGGGGCTCAGCATCGAAGGTCATGGGCCCCCTGTCAAATGGAAGTGGTACTTCGTTACTCGCATAGGTCCGAGGCTTGCTTAAAATGTTCTGAGCTCGGTAAATTCATGAAGCAGGATGCCACCCTACTTACAAATAGTCCAAGTGAAGATCTCTACTAAAACGGGTTATGGACCACCGGTGGATTGTATAGTCCTAGCGGCCTGAGCACAAGGAGGGCCATGACTCAGAATATGGTCCGAGATACCCACTCCCATTCCATAGCAACTGGTGACTCTCAGGACCACTTACTAGGCAACTCAGCCGTTGCCCATGGTTCACGAACTAGGACGTGACTGCAGTAACCCACACCATGAACCAACACACAATAATCACTTCTTAGTATTTAATTACTTACCTCATATTAGCAATATATACTTACAAGTTAAAAAATCAGGGGATTAAACATGTTTAAAATGTTGCGTGTCGACTGCATTCAGTGGTCTTAAGAAATGAATGCCTCTGCTTCTCAACATACTGTTTGCCGACAGGACCGGAAACGAAAGTCTTATATTTCATTGACGATGCGTTGTTCCACGTACAGTGCTCTGCAGGAACTCTCTACTGCTACTTGCTCCTCGCTTACAATACTGTATGAAAGGAAACATAATTAAATAATAAAAATAATTAACAATTACTATTTAAAATGTTTGTTTACACAATCCTTGTCCCGATCCTCTACGGTGTCGGGGTTTTAGGTGTGAGGAATCTGTCGAGGCGTATTTTTATAACTGGATGCCCTTTCTGACGTCAACCGTATCAGACGAGTTAATAAGATGAAATTAATAGCATGATACATGGTAGTAGTAAGGGAGAGGGTAAAACCCGGTGGCGGCACATTGTCTACTCTTGTCGAATAGTTCAAAGAAGTCTGTTCAAGTCTTTACGTCTCCATCCAAAGGAAAATTACCATCAAGAGCGTGTTATGCCCTCACTCCATATGAGCAATGATATTATATTATTATTATTATTATTATTATTCCCATCTCACTACAAGGCCCCCAGTTCAGCTTAACACGTAATGCCACCGTGTAGTGGTTGATGTGATTAGCAGCGTCAGGGGGAAAATCGACCCTAAAGGGAAAACAGAAATGAAAGAAAGAATAATAATCCTTATTATTATCATCAATGCTCGCTTCCTTACCTATTCCTTAACTACCCTTTCTAATCTTGCCATCCGCCTACCTCAGTCATGCATAAAATGTGAGGCCCTGGTTTGATGACTACGGGGCGCATATGATTTAACGAACCGTAAAAAAAGAATATTTTCTGGGAAGATGCTCTTCCTATTTTTTATTCTCTTCTTTTTACACATCAGAGCGAGATTTCTTCATGCATTATTGTACTGAGGTAGAAGAATAACACCCGTGGTATCCCCTTGCCTCTTGAAAGAGGCGACTAAAATGTTCCGCTAAGGCGCTCTCAAACTTAGCAGCGTGGTTGGCGAAAGCCAGCGCCATCCCACACTCCGGTGTTGAGACATGTTAAGTGGGCCCGTTTTAGCAGACAGAGGTTACTTTTATTAGTTGTTGAGGTGGGATTCGAACACACGTCTACACACTCACTATATAATGCTGCGTAAACTATGTTGCATTTCACATACTTCTTTTTAAAATTTTATTATATTGCTGCGAATCGAACACAGTCTTCAAGTGGAAGCAGATAATTATACGATCTACTACATAAGCGGATGTAATATCATTCTCACATTATATTTAGTAAAAACGAAACGAGGTCCACCTCTGTGGTGTAGTGGTTAGTGTGATTAGCTGCCACTTCCCCCCCCTCCGAGGCCCGGGTTCGATTTCCGGCTCTGCCACGAAATTTGAAAAGTGGTACGACAGCTGGAACGGGGTCCACTCAGCCTCGGGAGGTCAACTGAGTAGACGTGTGTTCGATTCCCACCTCAGCTATCCTGGAAGTGGTTTTCCGTGGTTTTCCACTTCTCCTCCAGGCAAATGCCGGGTTGGTACCTAACTTAAGCCCACGACCGCTTCCTTCCCTCTTCCTTGTCTATCGCTTCCAATCTTCCCATCGTCCGCAAGGCCCCCGTTCAACATAGCAGGTGAGGCCGCCTGGGCGAAGTACTGGTCATCCTCCCCAGTTGTATCCCCGACCCAGAGTCTGAAGCTCCAGGACACTGCCCTTGAGGCGGTAGAGGTGGGATCCCTCGCTGAGTCCGAGGGAAAAACCGACCCTGGAGGGTAAACAGTTAAAGAAGAAAAAGAGGAAGAAGAAGAACGAAACGCAGAAACACTTCTAGCTCAGAGCGTGCAAATATGCGAGGTTACTTCCCTTCCCACACTCAGATTAAGCTTGCGTTTTACTCATAGTATGCCTAAGGGTTGTCCATAGTTTGTCTCGCTTTACATGAGAATATAAAGGGCATACAAAATTATTTCTTAATCTGTTTACCGACTAGGGTTGGTACGAGTATTTGTAAAACCAATCAAGCACATTGTACTTACTATCGTCTGCTCAAGGCTTTACGTCTCTATCCAACGGACAATCACCATTAACAGAGTGTTATGCCCTCACTCCATATGAGCACTGCTATTATTATTATTATTATTATTATTATTATTATTATTATTATTATTATTATTATTATTATTATTATCATCATCATCATCATCCTCTTACAAGGTCCCGAGTTCAGCTTAACAGGTAAGGTCCCAGTGTGTCCGGCCCCGCGGTGTAGGGGGCAACGCTTCCGCCTGTCACCCGGCGGCCCCGGGTTCGATTCCTGGTCAGGTCAGGGGTTTTTAATTGTAAATAATTAATATCCCTGGCCAGGGGAACGTTCCTTCCCTCATATAAAACACTCTACATTTCCGGAATTACACTTACACGCAGCTTCCTATCATATGATGAAGGTCGTGGCGAAAGATCTGCAGAGGTCGACGCCACGAACAAATATTTTAAAAATGTCCCATTGTAGTAGCTGATGTGATTAGCACTCTCAGGGGAAAACCAACTACATAGAGAGAAAACAGATTAAGAAAGATTCTAATAATAATTATAATTATTATTAATTGCTAGCGGTCGCTTCCTTCCCTATTCCTATACTATCCCTTCTAATATTTCCATCCACTTACGTGATGATATGGTCTCTTGAAAGATGCGACTTAAAGCGGTCCGCTAGGGCGCTTTCAATCTTAGGAGCGCGGTTGGCGACTATATGGTGATCCGATCGCTGTAAGTAGGAGGCGATAGAATAACACTACGGTATCCCCTTCTCTCTTGTAAGAGGCGATGAAAAGGGGTCCCGTAGGGAAATGTATCCCCTGCCTCTTGTAGCCGGAGGGTGAAGCTGTACCTTAATTAAGGACACGGCCGCTTCCTCCCCACTCCTAGAGTTGGTCGGGCGGTTAAGTGCAGGCAGCTGTAAGCTTCTATCCGCGAGATAGCGAGTTCGAGCACTACTGACGACAGCCATGAAGATGGTTTTCCAGTAAGGAGCCTCACATAAGTAGATGGAACGGCAGGACTCAGCTATGCGCCCATAGTCAACAACCAGGCCCTTACCTCTTAAGCTGAACTGAAGTAATGTAGGCGGAGGGGAAGATTCGAAGGGTAATGAAGGAAGAGAGAAGGAAGCGGTTGTAGCTGCCTAGTAGAGAATTGTAAAACCATAGAAAACTACTTCGGGAATGGGCAAGGTGTGAATCGAACACATCTCTACTTAGTTGAGCACCTGTGCCTGAGTTGACTTCGTTTCAGGCCTTGTACCATGTTTCAAATTTCGTAACAGAGCTGCGAATCAAACACATTGTACACTGACTGACAGAGCAAATGCAACACCAAGAAGGAGTGGTCAGAACTTTATGCCAATTGCAGGGTAGACTGACGTCACTGAGGTATGCTCATGATGTGAAATGCGCCGCTGTGCTGCGCACGTAGCGAACGATAAATGGGACACGGCGTTGGCGAATGGCCCACTTCGTACCGTGATTTCTCAGCCGACAGTCATTGTAGAACGTGTTGTCGTGTGCCACAGGACACGTGTATAGCTAAGAACGCCAGGCCGCCGTCAACGGAGGCATTTCCAGCAGACAGACGACTTTACGAGGGGTATGGTGATCGGGCTGAGAAGGGCAGGTTGGTCGCTTCGTCAAATCGCAGCCGATACCCATAGGGATGTGTCCACGGTGCAGCGCCTGTGGCGAAGATGGTTGGCGCAGGGACATGTGGCACGTGCGAGGGGTCCAGGCGCAGCCCGAGTGACGTCAGCACGCGAGGATCAGCGCATCCGCCGCCAAGCGGTGGCAGCCCCGCACGCCACGTCAACCGCCATTCTTCAGCATGTGCAAGACACCCTGGCTGTTCCAATATCGACCAGAACAATTTCCCGTCGATTGGTTGAAGGAGGCCTGCACTCCCGGCGACCGCTCAGAAGACTACCATTGACTCCACAGCATAGACGTGCACGCCTGGCATGGTGCCGGGCTAGAGCGACTTGGATGAGGGAATGGTGGAACGTCGTGTTCTCCGATGAGTCACGCTTCTGTTCTGTCAGTGATAGTCACCGCAGACGAGTGTGGCGTCGGCGTGGAGAAAGGTCAAATCCGGCAGTAACTGTGGAGCGCCCTACCGCTAGACAACGCGGCATCATGGTTTGGGGCGCTATTGCGTATGATTCCACGTCACCTCTAGTGCGTATTCAAGGCACGTTAAATGCCCACCGCTACGTGCAGCATGTGCTGCGGCCGGTGGCACTCCCGTACCTTCAGGGGCTGCCCAATGCTCTGTTTCAGCAGGATAATGCCTGCCCACACACTGCTCGCATCTCCCAACAGGCTCTACGAGGTGTACAGATGCTTCCGTGGCCAGCGTACTCTCCGGATCTCTCACCAATCGAACACGTGTGGGATCTCATTGGACGCCGTTTGCAAACTCTGCCCCAGCCTCGTACGGACGACCAACTGTGGCAAATGGTTGACAGAGAATAGAGAACCATCCCTCAGGACACCATCCGCACTCTTATTGACTCTGTACCTCGACGTGTTTCTGCGTGCATCGCCGCTCGCGGTGGTCCTACATCCTACTGAGTCGATGCCGTGCGCATTGTGTAACCTGCATATCGGTTTGAAATAAACATCAATTATTCGTCCGTGCCGTCTCTGTTTTTTCATCAACTTTCATCCCTTTCGAACCACTCCTTCTTGGTGTTGCATTTGCTCTGTCAGTCAGTGTACATACCTTATGGTAGTCCTAATATAATATAATATAATATAATATAATATAATATAATATAATATAATATAATATAATATAATATAATATAATATAATATAATATAAATAAAAACGAATCGCTAAATGTGTTGCTAAGCGCAAAACTCGGGAACGGCTAGACCAATTCGGCTGATTCTTTTTTTCAAATATTCGTCGAAGTACGAGTAAGGTTTTTACGAGAAAAATTGGAAAAAAGTGCCAGGAAAAACGTAAAAGCCCCATTTCTCTTTTTCCATTCAAACTGTTCGTGTCTCATTCCTTCTCCCACGTTTGTGCTTAGCGCTGTCCTCCTCTAATCCAGCGGGTTTGCCAAATGTCCGTAAATCTGAATGTTATCGCTTAAAATGGGTGAATATCGGATTATGTACAAAATTTCAAGCCGCATTTGATGCCATTAACAAAAAGAAGGTTTACAAAATAATTGAGTGTGAAAATGTTAATATAATGGAATGTTACCTATAATGCAAAATCTTCATTGAATAGAACTGTATCATTTCATAACTCCTATTTCATATTCACTATATTTGTAACTTTTTCACTGCTGGTAAAGGAACATTTCAGCTCTACGTAGATAAGTTTGTTTTTAAATTTAAATGATAAGAACATGCACTATTTGTGTTTCTTTTCAGCCATGTTCAGAGATTTTTATGTGCAGGCACGAAAAAGTCACTCGCTGGCCAACTTCTTTGCTGTTGAATTTGCATGGGGGCTCAAAGCGAGGTAAATGGTCTTCAGATATGGAAGTTATTTTTAAAACAAACCCCAAGTTCATATCTCGCTTAGTTCTCAGTTTGTGACAAGAAAAATGTCTCCTTGGGTTTTGGTTTCGCGCGTGAGGCTGGCTGGCTGGCTGCCTCGACTGCCGGTACGGATCTCGCAAACATACGCTCTCCAGACAGTCGCATGCAGTGTCGTGTTTTGTTATAGTTGGAGACCTTTGTCTACCCTTATTGCTTTTAAATCTTCGCTTCTCAACAAACAAGTTCATCGATTTCCTTGGTTGACTGGTTTATTTTGTGTGTGCTTCCATATTCAGTATACTAATTTCAAGACTCATGCCGCCTATAAGACGCGGGCGGAGCAACTTCGGTCGAAGAACTCGAAATGCTACAAGCCAAGCTAATTTTCAGTCTAATCGGACTGCACAACAACTTGAAGAGCGAAATGAAACTGAAAGGATTCGAATATCACAAACCCATGCAGCGCGTCGTTCGGCTAATATTCTTGCAAGTTTGAATCGAGCTGCTTTCAGTTACGATGTTTCAATTGACTACGGTGCCTACCAACGCGTTGCTACTGGATCTAGAACTCAGTTTGCCGAAATTGTAAGGCATTGAAACACAAAAATGAAGCCGATGGTTTATGTTGCGCAAATGGCAAAGTGAAATTAGTGCCATTGATTCCACCACCAGATCCATTGTACTCATTGATTTCAGGAACAGGAACATTTCCTTACAAATATCCTAAAATATTACAACTGCTTTCAAATGACTTCTTTTGGGGCAGCAAATGTACTTCGGGACAATTTCATGCCAAGGTTTTGCAGCAATGTAAATTGATAGTGTGGGATGAATGAACCATGGAACATAAAAAGTCTTTGGAGGCATTAGACCGAACCATGCAAGATCTGCGGAACAATCAATACCGATTTGGTGGAGCGATGATTTTGTTTGCAGGAGATTTTCGTCAAACATTGCCAGTGATTCCATGGTCAACGCCAGCTGATGAACTTAATGCATGTTTAAAGTCATCAGTTTTGTAGAAACACGTCAAGATACTAAAGCCAGAATATGCGTGTCGAGTTGCAAAATGATCTCTCTGGAGAGATATTTTCAAAACAACTAATTGACATTGGTAATGGCAAATTCCCTTCAGACGTTCTGACTGGCTGCATTACTTTTATTCACAATTTTTATCAGTTTACTGAATCCAAAACCGAACTCATTCAAGAGGTGTTCCCAAACGTTGCTCAAAATTACAGAGATCATATTTGGTTGAGCGAACGAGCTATTGGCTGCCAAAAACATGGATGTAAATTAATTAAATTTCAATATTCAAAATGAAATTGCCGGTGATTTGAAGACATACTGATCAGTTGATTCCGCTACAAACCAAGATGATGTCGTCAACTATCCACCCGAATTTTTGAACTTGCTGGATTTGCCAGGATCGCCGCCTCACATTCTTCAATTAAAGGTCGGAACAGTGGTCGTAATGTTGCGAAATATCAACCAAGCGCCTCTTTGTAATGGCACACGGCTAGCGGTGAAAACATTACTGAACAACGTGATGGAAGCAACCATTCTAACGGGGAAGTATGAAGGAGAAGACGTTTTGATACCACGCATCCCTATGATTCCGAGTGACATGCCATTTGAATTTAAATGACTGCAGTTTCCAGTGCGGCTCGCTCTGGCTATGACCATAACCCAGGGATAGTCATTGAGTGTTTGCGGCATTAATCTTGAAAACCCATGTTTCTCGCGTGGCCATTTCTACAATATCTTGCCTGTTCCCGCGATGGAAAACCATCAACTTTGTTTGTTTACGCGCCAGGTAATCAAAAAATATCGTGTACCTTAAAGCTTTACAATGAAACATGTCTTCAAAGTGTTCGTTGGAATCAGTGTTTTCTACGAAGAAAGAGGAGTAACATATGCCACCTTATCTTCACGCCATCAATTTATCAAATTACTTGATTTTCAAAGGGGGATAATTATGGCTGTGTGAGGGATTTGAAGACCTGCTGAACAGTACCCATCTACGTTACAGTCAATCAGGGTTATTTCTGGGTGGTGATATGCTGTGAACTACTTGAGCATTTCCTTATTCACAATCAAGGTATTAATATTGCAGGTAATGAAAACACGTTTCCCAGTGAATTGTTACTAACTCATTTGATGTTGATAATGTAGTCATTTGCAATATTCTGATTTTTGCGTGCAGTACAGACTGAATTTCAGTTCGTTCCATTGCCATTTATTTTTGACAGAACGACGTCTGTCGGGTCAGCTATTAATATAATATAATATAATATAATATAATATAATATAATATAATATAATATAATATAATATAATATAATATAATATAATATAATATAATATAATATAATATAATATAATATAATATAATATAATATAATATAATATAATAGCGGGACTGAGCATGTGTCATACAAAGGTTTGTACATGTCATGTTTGAACATGCAGTGATCACGTCACATGATTATGCATACTTAGAGTTGTTCGTTATCAACGTCACTCTCTAGTAATCTCAAGCCTTTATATATACTATAAGTGAGAATATTTTCTTTAGTATATAAGATACTGTGATAGAGAGTAGAGCGCTTTATTCCATCATGACAGGAACATTAATAGTAATGTACAACGTATTAAAGTGATCAGGAACAAATTTGTGTTCAAAGAGGTGGCTGCGTTGGATTGCACTATGTTGTGGGAGTCAAAATTCGTCAGTTTAATATTTAGCCCACCTTTCTCTTACAGTTTGAAAACAGATCAAGATAAAAAGTAGACATAATGGTTAGAAAAAGTTAGGTCTGCAGTGGGAAGGAAAGGGAATACCTTATTGCTTTCTAGCTATGATCACGAACGCTCATTTGTGAAGCGCAGATCCTTTTTTAAAGGGTTGTGAAAAGAAGGAATGGTTGCGTGTGAAATTATCGACATGCATGAATTAGGAGTCCATCATTTAAAACTCTTCTCGAGGAGCATATTGGAGGAACAATTAAAAAGTCTTCACGTCATGTGTGCATGCTCTTTGATTGGTTGTATCGTAATGCATGCCGGTAGGTGAGAAACATATGTAATTGGCAGTGTCGAAACGACGACACTGAAATAAACATTTGTAAAGTAAAGTTATCCTGTCATTCCTATCGGAAACTAAGTGTAACGCAGTTGAAAAGGCAATTGTAAAATTTTATGCTTGCAATAAAAAATTAAACATTTTTACGTTAGAAGAGTTAAAGCCATTACCAAAAGCATTTCTAGTGCATGTAGCTTCAAATGCTCTAAAAAGATTTGGGAGAAACTTCCTCGTGAGTGGACACAAGATCCTGTTTCGTCAGAGTTTCAAACGTGTAGTACACATCATGAACAAGTAAGTTTATCAAAGAGACCTTCAGTGAGACAGTGTCGTGCGTGTCAACTGATTAATCTGTATCACGAACCTGGAACTAATGAGATGACTTTACTTCTGAACATTTACCATGGCTGCGAAGAAAGCAGACACAGAAAAGCATGAAGAGACGTGTTGGGAGAAATGTGAAGAATCATGCTGGGCATGGGCTCGTCAATAAAGCAACTGATCTTCTTCCTTTTGATCTTCATCTTCCTGCCTACGAATACTGTGGTCCTCGCACTAATCTCGATGTTCGCTTAGTATGTGGTAGTCCTTGTATTAATACGCTGGATAATGCTTACAAACACCACGATCTTGCTTACCGTGAGAGTAAACGTAAATACAAACCTGAACTGAGACGTGTAGCTGATAAAAATCTGTTTCGTAAAGCTATGCAGCGTGTGTTGTCATCTAATGCTACAGTTGCCGAAAAAAATCGCTGCGCTTGTGCAATGTAAGGAAAACTGTTACTGTATTGTGACATTTAAACAACGAAGACAACAGAAATAATCTATGTAAGAAAGGACAGATCAGATTTACGTGAAAAAATAAAATGCATATATACTAAAATAAATACGGATTGTGAAACATAATGCAGGTGTTGTTTGATTTTTTAATGTTATTCCTACCCTACACCATGTCCTAAATGAACTAGTAGTAATGATGTTGACTTAAAAATTTAGACTTGTCTTATGTAGTAGAAGAGATGAGACCTAGATATTCTAGAATACAAAATTAAAGTTTTAAACTACATCCTCTTTATTAATCCATGAATTGAAGTTGTTATTAAAAGCAAGCCGTTTGACATACATTACACAACGACGAATAACACGTTCGATTAAATAGTGATCATGATATTTTGTTTTCTGCAGTTCTTCGATGTAGAATCATCCCTCAATAGGCTGTTCTGAAAGATCGCGAAGTAAATACGTGACTGGATTTGTAAGCTTAACACTGTTGATTTGAAAAATACCTGTGCTCCAGTTAGGTGTGTATCAATTTGCAAAGATAGACTTATGTTTGCTGATGCGAACGAAATCACCTTTTTAAGTGATGGAGGCGCGGATCAGCCGTTTGGATTACAAGGTGAATAGCAACTAAGCGTGGTGTATTCCTAGTAACAAGACGTGGCTTTGTACCAAGAGTGCGATGAGGTGTATCGTTGTAGGTAGACACAAGTCTAGGTAGCAGTTCAATCCAACGATAAGAACGTTTTGTTGTAAATTCTCGCCACATCACTGTTTCCAGTGTGCGATTAAAGTCTTGAGAATGATGTACGTAGAATAGTGATGAATGCCAAGCGAATTGCGGCAAGAAGAAAAATCCTTGTTGTAAATCTCTTTACCTCGATCGGTTTGAAGAAGCACTGGGCAGCGTTTTGTTCAACAATATGTTTAAATGTGTCTTTGACTTGAGCTGCTGTCTTAGAAAGCACATGTTGTGCAAAAGCAAACTTAGAGTACAGATCGATGACAGTAAGTAGATAGTTCTACCCCTTATTGCTAGAAGCATATGGAATCATTTCTACTAAGACTGTTTGCCAGAGATCACATTTTCCGCGTATAATAATGAGTATGCGATAGTAGGTGCGACGAGCTGGTTTATGTAACTCGAGTGCGATGCATATCTTTACGGGTGAGGTCTTATCTTGACGATCCATTACTGAATAATATCCACATGACGTAATTCTTTCTCTCATTCTAGAATTTCTGATTCGTGACCTGTGTGACCAGTATCTTACGAAGCTCTTAGAAGTTGTAATCGTTCTGCGAGTAAGATAGGGTCATTCCAGTATCTTACTTCTACACACGACAACAAATACTTGTGGATAACATTAAGACAACGTGCAGACAGTTGATGTGAAAGAAAAAGCTTAGAAATAAACTCTGGATATTTGCGGCTCTCATTTGCATTTACAGCTTCTTTCTTCCCGTGATTACGTCGTGTTGCGTCAGTAGCAAAAAGTATTGCTTTTTATTTTTAAGATCATCTTGTGAAATTATATTCGTGAGAAAATAAGTTCTAAGAAACCTTTAGTAGGTTTATAGGTAACACCTTTTACGATGAGACTGTTGCCATTAATTTTAACGTTTGCATTACCTATCCAGAAACAGTCGTCTTTATAGCGAATATTATTCTTTATTTATTTATTCTTTATTCTTTCTCCAGATCTACATAATATGTATATGATCCATTTATGTGGAGAAAAAATAACACATTTTACCTAAACCAGCTCACAAAGGAAAAGGAAAATACTGTCACCTGATAAACAACAGACCCATGAACAAATCATAAATAATAACATAATGATCATGGAAAAAAGCAATAGGCAGAATAAACACTGTCGCCTGACCCGAGATCCACCCTTATTGATAGTCTGTTGGCCGTGGCAGAAATGTAGTCTGTGAGTATAATAATCAGAACTAAAACAATAACGCATTGCTGCATATAGATATTAAACAATAACATATTGCTATGTAGAGTGCGAACTAAACCCATGATACATGCTGTGGAGAGTGTCTACACAATAACATATTGCTATGTAGGATGTAATAGTGTAGGCAGACGGTGTCTGTTCTTTAAACACGCGGCATGTCTCTTCCGGCCTGGTACGTTACTCAGCACAATCTTTTCTGAACACTGGCCTTCCTGTATTTCTACTTACGTTGCAAACCCAGCTATCTTGTTGCCTCCATTGCCGTATCCTTGAGCACTCTTTCTCCTCCCGTTTCATTGTTACCTCCACTGCCGTGTCGCTGTGCACTTTCCTCCTTACGTTTCATTACTATTGTCTGTTCTTGAATTCCACTGCCTCGCTACACTTGTTTTCTTTTGTCCACACACACTTCACCTCCTACTAATTTAATACTTGATCACTCTTATTTCCACTGCGAACAACACACATCCTCCACTGTTTTCTTTAGCTTAAACACTTTACTTGCTGCTACTGCTTGTTTTTTACTTCTTGTCATTACACCTACGTCCAGGTTACTCGTCTTCTCCCACATTTCTTTCAGGCTCAAGCTCCTCCCTTTTACCAAGCCACCTCGTGCTTCTGTCTTCTCCCTTTCACTCCGTTTATGTGCACTCGTCGCGTCTTGTGGTTCCTCCCCCCCCTTTCACTCCGTGTTCCTTCCTTTCGTCTCTGGCACCGAACTCCGACCTCAGCTCCTCAATCCTCGTCTTGGACTCCCTCCTCATCTCTTCTCTGATAACCTGTATGATTTCCTCTACCGTGGTGTCTCCTTCTCGTTGCGAGCTCTTTTCTAATGCCCTATTTTCCTTGGTTTTTCCTTTATTTCCATGCCCGTCTTCTACAACTATACTATCTGTAGTTCGCATTTCTTCTACCCACTTCCCCATTACCACTTCCTTCTCATTCTGCTCCATTTCACGTAATTGCGTTACTGTCCAATATTTGGTCCATTGACCATTGGTTACCACTAATAATTGACCGTTGATGTAGGCTCTTAAACCTTGCAATCGCGCCCGGACCAAATGTCTTTTCAGGGTGTTTATATTCTTGATCCCATCTCTTCCCATATCTCTTTGAATCCAAATTTTTGCTCCCTGTATATTATCCGCTCCTCTTATCACTATTTCCGCCATCAGGGTGGAAAACAACTTCATTTTTATCGGTCTGTTTCCCCGTGCTTTACCTACCCTTCCCACATCGTCAATATCAGCTTCACTAAAATTGATTTTCATCATTTTTGGACGACTTCCACTACTTTATATATAGTCAGCACTTTGTCCTCACCTTTTTCCTCCGGGACCCCATATATGAATAAGCATTTATTCCTGCGTTCTTGGTTACCATCTTCTACTACTGACTTCAACTTTACCATCTCTTCCTCCATCTTCCTTATTTTCGTCTTGAGTGATGTAATTTCTCTCTCGTTAGTTTTCACTTTGGTCATTGTTTCCTCCGTTTTTTCCTGTATCCATCGCCTTATATTTTCAAGTTCTTTCACTTGTTCCTTCATCACATTTTTAATCTGTTCAAACGGGCAAACTTCTTCTACAACTTCTTTGACCAATTTTCTTATAACCTCCACGTCTTCCCAGTTCATGTTGCCACTGTGAGTCGGACCTGGATTTGCTTCCACGCCGCCTATAATTAACAGTACCATAATCACCGCTGCCATCTGTATTATCTCACCCATCATTCTCGTTTCTACTTTACCTCCTTCACTCCAGGCTGTTTCCATCTTCCGTCTTCCCTGCCGTCTTCCAATAACCACCCGATATTGGTCCACACCAATCATCTTCCTCTTCCCTCCCGTCTTTCTTCCCACTCGCCGCATACACTGCGCTCTCGCTCTACCGGCACTGTCCGCTCCTAACGTCTGCTTCCGTCCGCTGCTTAGGTAAGACTGCTTTATAGCGAATACCGTAGGTTGTGTCAGTTTGTCTTATAAAGAGTTTTTCTATATAAGGAGCAAAGAATGATCCATAGGTATTTTGCATAAAAGTCTTAAACTGATTGAAATTCTCTGGTGTGATCATAACCTCAGACTTAACTCGCTTATATGGTAAAGTAACGTATTATTCCTCTTCCTCGTCCTCTTCTTCATCCCTATCCTCCTTCTCCTCTTCCTCATCCTTCTCCTCTTCACGATTTTCTTGTTCTTGCTTCTCTTTATCATGAGATGTTTGCATAGAAACAGAACTTGTAGTAGACTTGGGCAATGAAGTAGAATAAAAGTATATTTAGGCCTGCTCACGTAGGTAAGGTTTGGTGTCACAATGACGTCATTGACCTGACGTAATTGACTAGGGGTCAATGACCTTGCCTGCTCCAAAACGTTTTGCTAACGGAGCAAAAATTCAAATTTCCCGCCAAGAGCGTGGTAAAATGCTGACGATGTACCCATTGTTTTAGAACATACACAGCTCATACTCACACACACAGGGTTCATACAAACGCTGTTTCGTAAATTAAAGGAATGTTAGTTGTTACAAATACAAGTATTGTGAACATAGCAGCCATAGGTCTGTGGATATTAGTTTCGGCTGCCAACTTCACAGAAGATCGAGCGTTAACAAGCCACACATCTCTTGCTGAGGCGCTGTCCACACGACCTTTATTCCGTCTTCCTTGTGTCGTTCCGTCTGTCCGTCACCACTCCTGTACATCGTGTCCGAGAAGCGACGGGAATTTTCCAAAGAATACGCGAATCCTTGTTGCATCGATGTGAATTGTACCATGCCGGGCTGAGTGGCTCAGGCAGTTGAGGCGCTGACCTTCTGACCCCAAGTGGGCAGGTTCGATCCTGACTCAGTCCGGTGGTATTTGAAGGTGCTCAAATACGTCAGCCTCATGTCGGTAGGTTTACTGGCACGTAAAAGAACCCCTGCGGGACCAAATGCCGGCACCTCGGCGTCTCCGAAAACATTCAAAATAAAGTAGTTAGTGGGACGAAAAAAATAGTAACATTACTTGAATTGTGGCACCAAATTTGAGGGGGACATTTCGAACATCTGCTCCAAGGTACTGCTCGTTTGTCC
This sequence comes from Anabrus simplex, assembly GCF_040414725.1. Classification (NCBI taxonomy): domain Eukaryota; kingdom Metazoa; phylum Arthropoda; class Insecta; order Orthoptera; family Tettigoniidae; genus Anabrus; species Anabrus simplex. The sequence goes on from NC_090266.1 coordinate 709,651,412, forward strand.
ATTTTCATTTTCTGCAGCTAAAATGTAAACCGAAAGCCAACAGTGCGGCACGATAACGCTAGGACACCTGGATGTTGGCAGCCGAACTGAGATCTTTAAGTGCACGTAGCAGCAAAACTAATCTCCACAGACCTATGGTTCCTATGTTCACAATACTTGTATTTGCCCCGTCTAAAACTCCTTTGATTTACGAAGCAGATTTTCTTCTGCACACTGAATATGCTATTTGCTGAGAGTTGCGTATTAGTCTAAAGTAGTTAAGTTCAGCTTCGTACTACAGAAACTAGTTTTATGTGCCGGTAATCTAGTAGGCATAAGCGTAATGTTCTGTACAACTTCGAGTTACAGAACAATATTTTCCAGCTGGTTTGAAAATATCCTTCGAGGTATTGAAGAAATTGAAAACAGATTCGCAGTTCAAAGAGAGAAGCAATAAAAACTCTGAGATGTATTGATGATATTATTTTATTTGAATCTACAAAATCAACGGAAATTGCTTATGTTATGTACACAGTATTGGAGAAGAAATAATGGAATTCAATCGAAAAAAACCGGTGATGCAGGAAATTATTCATTAGAGATAAGTAAGGATGGCAGTAGTAAGGACATAAAATTTAGACTGGTACAAGCAACGAAGACCTTTCTTTAGAAAATAAATTTGCTCACATCACAAACTCGCCACGAAGATTGATTTCACATCATATCCGACCCAGTAGAGGAACTGGACATACATACATACATACATACATACATACATACATACATACATACATACATACATACATACATACATACATACATACATACATACATACATACATACGTGCGTACATGCTAATAATACCCACAGCATGAAACAAGGCGAAAGATTTTTCAATACATTTTAAACGAAAAATATTACAATACATTTCGAGATACTGATAATTTATTTTTCTTTTTATTATTATTATTCTTTCATCATCGCTTTTCCCACACCCCGGTGGGGTCGGAGGTTCGAACTGTGTCACACATGTGGACTTGGTCCTGTTTTGCGATCGGAAGCCAATCTCTATGTGGAGAGATGTGTTCACTAGCCTACTAAATGTTTCTGTGGTGGTTGATGTGCGTTGTGTGTGTTGAAGAAACACAAACACCCAGTCCCTAAGTCAGAGGAATTAACCAGACGCGGTTAAAGTCCCCCGGGAGTCGAATCCGGGAACCTCTGAAAAGGAGGTCGCAATATTGATTATTCAGTCAAAGAGCCGGACTACGAGATACTGACAACTCTGAACGAAAAAAATTTATATTTTTCAATAAAATAACTTACCAAAAGAGAAAATATTATCTGCTTCCTGGTAAAGTGCAAGGCTGAACAACATTATTCAAACCGATTTTCAGAAAAATAATTACGAGCAAACATATGAAATAGGGACAGGAGACACCGTATATCTCAGCATTACCAAGTGACCAAACTAAACGTTCCCCTTTAATGAGAGAAATGTTTATATTTTTCTAGTGCATGATTATTATTCTAACGGTGATCGTTAAAACGGATTAAATAGGGAATGTTCACTTTAGTTACATTCTTCGTTAGTATTTTACTGTGTGTGTTGAGAGGCAGCCAGAACAAATTACTCTTTGTGTCAGTGAGGTTTCCTTCACCCCGCTAAAAGTAATGTGTGTCATAGATTTACATAGGCCCTACACACATGCACCAAAAGTTTTCATTCCGTACCCTGAAGGGGCGGGGCGGGCCACCTGGAGGGTTACGCCCTCTCTCTGGCGAAGTAATAGATTATTCTCATAAGTTATGACGTTATATCAAACTTGTTGTACTACCATGCAGTACAGTCACATAGTTCACGAGAAATGCTCATGATACAGGCGGAAGACGACGAAAACTGAAAGCTCGCTGAAACTGCGAAAATTAAGTTTATAAACATCAGTATTGTAGATATTTAGTGCTCCATAGATTACAGGTAGGAATGCAAATTGATGGATTAATGAGGAAAGGGAGATCATGTATTTTATCTTCACTATTTCATAACATTAAGAAAACAATAAACCATGTAAGAATTGAAAACATATATTTCCTCCATATATTTTACATCGAACCAGTTTCCAACAATACACTTATAAAACATTAGATGATTGGTGAAAAGGCCTGGTATGACACAAATATCGTGCTTTTGTATGTTGATAAATTTAATTTTGGATAAATCAAACAATTAAATATTATCACAAAATTCAATTTTTAGACTATGTAAAACAATTTTTCTCTTAGGATAAAAAGTGTTATATTTTATTTTTTATGTCAAAAGGGTAGAGAAACCCGCAGTTATTCTTAATAAACATTTTTGTGACCCGTATTTTGGTATTTCAAATTAACTTATTTTACATATTACTCAGTTTTAAAAGTAAACTAAATAGAATGTTCCGGAAGTTATCCCTAGGTTATTCACCTAAATACGTCCACATTGTTCTAGAAAGAAAGACGTTCAAAACTGAATTTTCAAAGAAGTTTAAAGTATTGAAGTCCTGGACATGGAAGCTATGTTGATTGGAATTAAGTGTCGTTTTCTTAACTACAGTAGTAAGACATAAGAAATGTCGAAGCTACTGTACAGTCATTATTCAAGGACAGGAAAACACTGCGTTTTACAGTGTTATCTACGCGAACCCTTCCAGTAGCGATGGGCACACTTTTGCTGGCGCCAATCGTATTTCCAATATCCATGCCAATGAGGATGGTGGAATAGGAGGGTGTTAAACATTTGTTGCCTGTGATGTAGTTTATTACTCGTAGTAACTTATGTATGTATAGGCCTACACATTTGAACTTGCGAATTCAAAAATGTCCCAACTCCATATTTTTCGGAATTTATTTTAATGCATATTCGATAGCGTAACTTGGGACGCATATCTGCACGTGTAGACAATGTCCCAACTCCGAGTGGAAAGCACAATACAATCGCATTTGAATTTGTGTCTATTTCAAGAACGTTCCTACGGAAGAAGTTGGGACTGTTCTGAAATAACTATAATCAGATATCTCTAGTGTTGAGCTTTATCGAGTGTGACTAAATGTAGTCTACGAGTAGAGAGATGAATGTAATGAAGACTGTACTGAAGTTTGTGGTAAAAGTAAAGAAACCGGGCGAGTTGTCCATGCGGATAAGAGGGCTCCGCTGTGAGCTTGGATCCGGGAGATAATGGGTTCGAATCCCACTGTCGGCAGCCCTGAAGATAGTTTTCCGTGGTTTCTCATTTTCACACCAGGCAAATGCTGGGGCTGTACATTAATTAAGGCCACGGCTGCTTCCTTCCCTTTCCTAGGCCTTTCCTATCCCATCGTCGCCATAAAACCTATCTGTGTCGGTGCGACGTAAAGCAAAATAACAAAAAAAGTAAAGAAGATGCTAAAAGATATCTAATCAGTCAATTTAATAAACTGGAAGGGAGAAACTTTCAAGATGCAATGTTAATGAGAGGAATTATGCCTACACCTGTAAAAAGACATTGAGGGACAACAAATAAAGAATGCACAAATCTCTCAGAAAATGATGATTTGGAATTAAGTTGTAAACGATTGCTGAAAATAAACAATTTTAAATAAGATTATATCTGTATTTTTATTGAATTAAGTCATATATTACCAAAATGCCCCAACTTCACCCGATAATTATGATATTATTAGCTAAATCCTTGTTAAACAGAACATCTTAGGGCCTTCCTGGCCGAGTTGATAAAGGCGTGTTCGGTTCATCCGGAAGGACGTGGGTTCGATTCCCCGCCAGAAGTCGAAAAATTTAAGAAATGTGATATCCTGCGGTTCACTCAGCCTACATCAAAAATGAGTACCAGGTTAATTCCTGGGGGCAAAGGTGGCCGGGGGTGGAGCTAACCACTCTACTCCACCAAGTGCTGAGGTTGCCCCTCCAAGGGCCCTCGTGGCCTGTATGGAGAAAATTACTACTATAAATAGAACATCCTAACCTTACAGATGCATTGATAACGTACTGCTTCATTGCATACATAAATTGTATGTAGCTGATATCAGTGCTTTAGGCCTATACGTATTTACATGTTCCTTCTCTCCTGAAAAATTTAGTGTAATGAAGATGGCTTGTTTTTGAACTCACAAGTTCATTTATTTTCATATTTGAGGAAGTTTAGTGTGGAGAGAGGCGAGGAGTTTCAGCCAATGAGTGTTTCAAGGTCAGTCAGTGCGATGTAATTGTGAATCAGTATTTCCACAGTTCCATAATTCCGACTGATTTTATTGTCTGGCTGGAGTGGCTGACATAATGGTCAACAAGTTACTAATGAATGTGTCATACCACGTCATCGTACCAAGCTCTTTGCACACTTCATTACCACGACTATAATGGAAAGTCAGTGGGTATACACTTTACACAAACATTTGATTATGAATTCGTTAGCAAACATCAGCGCCGAAAATTTGTAGAAATATGAGGAACACTCATGGCCACACTTTACAAGGCAAAGGACAGTTACGTGGACAGAACAAGAGAACACGTAAGATTGTATTTTCGCTACAAATAAACATTTGAGAACAAACGATTTGATGTAGACCTTTATGATTCGTAATAATGCTATAGCAGACACGATAAACCTTTTGTTACATGAAGACCATTAATTTTAAAAAAAATGGACATTTCTCAGAGCCTGTCTTATGTTTTCAACAAAAATCACTAATGTTATTAAAAACAATGTGTATCTGAATACTGCGTAATAATAATAATAATAATAATAATAATAATAATAATAATAATAATAATAATAATAATAATTACCATCATCATCATCAGATAGCTAATTTCGAGTAATTAAATGAAGTTACAAATGTTATCCAAACAGAAGGTAGCGTCCAAGAAGTTAACACATAACTTGGCTCAGTTACTTCTAGACTCAAAGGAACGGCTTAGCCTCATGGGAACGAGTTTCCTGACACTTCACGATCTCTTGAATGAAAACCACCTAAATTAAAGCCTCAGCATTGAGGATGGAGTGCAGGGGTATTCAGACATATTATAATGCTATGTATTGATCATTTCTTTACTTTTTATAGATCCTGGACTACTGGAAATTTGTCCTCAAAAAGAGGTTCATTAAAGTGCCAGAAAACTTTCACATGTGACTGCTCTTAGAAGTCAACCGACTTGATCATAGAAGACGACTACCTTAACAAGTTATGCTACACAGCTAATTGGGTGTTCAGACGCTGAAGATACATGCAACGTCAGCGATGGCAGGTCGATGTAAACAAACGAAGGATCTCTTATCTGCTGCAGGGGGTGGAGACACAAGGAGCAGCAAATTCTTTCTTGTTCAGTGGCGGACAATTTATTCCTTCAATAGCATGGCTTCAATGCTCTCCCAAGTCAACAGAGGTCGAACTATTGGTATATGGGAGGCAGGTATGCCTCCAGAGCAAATCGCACAATCTGGAGATGGACAGATGTTCGGCATCGAGGTGGTAAACAAGCCCTACGAGACCATCGAATGGCAACTAATGGGAGAAGGATATGACCTCCTCTCAACAACATACCACTGTTGTTCGTGCAATTGAGAAAACTCGCTTACGTATGGTCATCAGCATGCTTGAGCAATAAAGACTTTCCCGCCCTGAAAATACTGTTTATGATTCTGGACATTAAAGTTATCGTATATATTTTGTATCAATAATAACGCATTATTTTATTCCCTTCTAAATAATGTTGTATATTGTTTGACTACAGTACGTCACTGTCGTAATCAGCCCATTTCGTTATAAAGCATTCCTTTTTTTTTTATTAAACTTAAATTTTTAAATCATATTTTTAAGTAGTGGAGTTAATAGCGAGATGTAAACTCCCAGTGCACAAATTATTTCCTAATGCAAATAGTCTGTGTATACAAAAGTAAACAATCGGGATATGAATAATGAAGGGTCAGTGAAGAATGTACCAAGGAAACTCAAGCAAAAATAACTAAGTCCACAAGAAGAACCACTAATTTTGAGGCGAGTGAAATCCTCCACATTAAGTGTTACTAAGCTGTGGGTAGAAGTGGAAATTACTACTGTGAAGAAAATATGTACTGAGACGGTCCGCCGGGTTTTACATAGACATGGTTACAATGGCAGAGTACCAAGGAAGAGGCCCTGTGTCAGTAAGAAGCTGCTTGCTGAAAACTGCTCTTCGTAAAAGAACACCTATGAAAGGGCCAGGAGATTTGGAATAATGTTATCTGGTCCGATGAAACTAAAATCAATCTTTTCGGATCAGATGGTGCCCACAGGGTATTGAGAGACAACAATGTGGCCAATACAATTCCCACAGTGAAACGTAGAGGTGGCTCAATTAAGCTTCAGGGGTGTATGACAGCTAAAGGTATAGGGAATATTCAATTTATTCAAGGCAATATGGACAAAATAGCGTATAATGGCATTCTGAAGAACAACGTTAAGCAAAGTGCTGAAAAATCGAGAATGATTGATACCAACCTACCTGTTTCAACACGATGACGACCAGAAACATACCGCTGACAAGAACCTGACCTGCCTTTGACCTTACCGTCCCATATATGGAGAAATATACATAATTTCTCAACTGAATCAACTTATCGACTATCAAAGCCATCCCTCAGATACGAGCCTGCACTCCGATGGCCCATCGTTCTCCTTGGTGGAATTCCGAGTGCTCCAAAATGGTAGCAAAACGACGGCATACTGTATGCTCAGTAATTATAGAAAAATCTGTGACATGGGAAAACTACCGTGGGTCCAAGAAAATCGACGCAGAAGTGAAGAGATTTCCTGAACTCTAACAGCGAATTAGTTGGAAAATATATTGTCAAAAACCCTCCAGAGACACTCCAATGTCAGATTTATGGAAAATGCCCCGAAAACCGAAAAAGTAGTTAGTGGGACGTAAAGCAAAAGAACATTATTGTATATTAATGATTCGGAAGTTCAGAAACAAATCTGCCTTTCATTAGAGTCTTCAATCATGGAAGGAAGAATTTGCAGATATCATAGCTCCACCCTCAGTGTCATGCTGTCATCCACAGTCCATTTATACCAGCGAACATTTAGAAGAAACTCTCCTTTGGCCTTTTATACATGAAGAGCTGGAAGCTGCTTTAAAACATTTTTAATCCACAGACCCGGGACACGATCATATTCATTATTTAATGCTGTTTCATTTACCCACATCTGCTCAATACTTCCTACTACAATTGTTTCAAGGGTGTCCGGACATTTGCGGTCACTGAGATAAACTTGTGCCAACTCACAGAAATTCCCCAGTTGTCACAGGACATTTGCGGTCACTGCAGCAGGGGTTGGGCCTCATTAGCTTAATCTCCGGGTATCCCCGCTAACCTGCCTGAGCTATGTACTGCTCCCTCCTTGCAGATCAACATTATTTTTTCTGTCGCCGGCATTGTTTAGAGAATGATACCTTCAGACACACACACAATTCTATATCGAAACTTCCTGGTGTAAGTATTTACTGCTGTGTGCTGTAAAGGATTTGACATTCATTAATAAGGCAACTGGTTATATGTACAGAAAGTATAGGGAAGGTCAACATGAAATCGTCACCTGGGTGTGTCTGGAGGCGAAGAACAAGTCATGTCATCCTTTTGGTAACATACAATTCTGTAGATGATAAATAAATATATTCTATTTCATATCCGGCCTCTCTTGATCAACTCTTGTTCTCTTCCGACCCCCACGGTACGATGTTTGCCAAGCCCAGGGAGTCTTACATTTTCACGTCCTTCGTGGCCTTTCCCTTCCTTTTTCCCTAAAAGGGAGTCGGACCTATTCGAATTTTTATGTTTATTTTTAAAGGAGGATGGTGGCACCGTTCTAATTTCTCACAAAAACAGTAATCACCACCATCACGAAAATGAAATCATCATTCAATCAATCAATCACTACTGATCTGCATTTAGGGCAGTCGCCCAGGTGGCAGATTCCCTATCTGTTGTTTTCCTATCGCCGGCGGTGTGAACGGTGTTGTACACATGTTGACTTGGCCCTGTTTTTTGCCCGGATACCCTTCCTAATTTCAACCCTGTGTGGAAACCCTTCCTGATTTCAACCCTGTGTGGAGGGATGCATTCACTATGGCGATTTTCTGCGGTATTTGTTAGTGTAGTGCGTTAACCAGATGCAATTAAAATCCCCGATCCGTCCTGGAATCGAACCCAGAACCTCTGATTCGAATACCTTGACGCCAATCATTTAGCTAATATAAAAACGAAATATGAGTAAAAAATTTGAAGTACACACAGAAAATAATAAATTTATTTGTAGGCCTAAAGATTTTGTTCCAAGGCTTTGTAATTTTTAACAAGCTCGTATATTTGATATTTAAACTCTAATACTCCACAAAGTGAATTTTTATATACAAACATCAGAGGCTAATTAAAAAAATAGGTTTCCTATTTATTTATCGTGGAATAATTAAAGGTAGGCCAAGGTAAAAAAAAACACTGTTTTATTCCGCTCCAGACCTTCATTCTTAGAAAAACAAATTAAAGTTAATTCATCGTTAATTAATTAAATGAATTTATTTATTTATTTATTTATTTATTTATTTATTTATTTATTTATTTATTTATTTATTTATTTATTTATTTATTTATTTATTTACTGGCCTCCGTGGCTAGGTGGCAGCGCACCGGACTCTCACCGCTGGGTTCCGTGGTTCATATCCTGGTCACTCCATGTGAGATTTGTGCTGGGCGAAGTGGAGGCGGGACAGATTTTTCTCCGGGCACTCCGGATTTCCCTGTCATGTTTCATTCTAGCAACACTCTCCAATATCATTTCATTTCATTTGTCAGTCATTAATCGTTACCCCAGAGGAGTGCAACAGGCTTCGGCAGCCGGCACAATTCCTGTCCTCGCCGCTAGATGGGAACTTCATTCATTCCATCCCTGACCCGGTCAAATGCCTGGAATCAGGCTGTGAATTTTCATTTATTTATTTACTGATTTATGTATTTATTTATTTCTGGTAGTCTAACGTCACGCTAACATATTTTTCGGAGAAAATGCGGTGGGAAAGAATTAGACTCAGTGACTCACACGGTTGAGGCGCTGGTCTTCTGGCCACAACTGGCAGGTTCGATCCTGCCATCCCACGCTCCCAAGTTGTGAGCGCCCTGGGCCCCATTTAGTCGCCTCTTACGATAGGCAGGGTATACCGTGGATGTATTCTTCGTCTGCGTCCCCGACCCACAGGGGGGCACAACCTCCAAAATCGAGTACCGGTACATACAATAATTTGTTCGACAGTAAATTACATGTTTTAAAATGCTGATTCCCATCACACTTTATCCAGGCTTTAGACTGGCATAGTTATTGTACTGAAATAATTTTGGCGTGTTTAAAATCAGCTGAACTAAAGCTTCGTCAATTATTTTTGTCGCTTTTAGGTAAGCGTCGTTATAATTTAGTTTCTTTGTACAAGATAATCATACTTAAGTCGCTTTTCAAGCTTAATGAGAAATTTAGGAAATGCACAAACACACTCTCACTCGCACTCAATAAAAAATGTTGATCTGCAAGGAGCGAGCAGTTGCTCAGGCAGGTTAGCGGGGATACCCCGAGATTAAGCTAATGAGAGCCATCCCCTGCTGCAGTGACCGCAAATGTCCTGTGACAACTGGGGAATTTCTGTGAGTGGGCACAAGTTTATCTCAGTGACCGCAAATGTCCGTGACCGCAATTGTCCGGCAACCGTTTCAAGCGTTCCTGCAGTCTGGGATTTTCCCTTCTGATTGCACTACTCACATTTTTGTACCTATTCTCAATCCTGGTAAGGAGCCCAATCAGGCAAGTTCATACCGTCCAATAACATTATCTTCTTGTATCGCCAAAACCTTCGAATGGCTCCTTAAATTGCGCTTGAAATGGTGGCTTGATCATAAACAACTACTTCCGAGTTCTCAATACGGCTCTCGCAAATCTAGAAGTATACTTCATCATCTCGGCCTCCTTATCACAGACACTGAACGCACGTATTGTTCTCAAGATTACCTGGAAGCACTGATTCTGTATGTAAGTGGAACTTATGACAACGTGGATTTTACAATCCTTACTCAAAAATTGCATTCGTTTTATCTCCCATTGCGGTATATCAGAACTAGTGCAGTCTATATTAGAGGTCCGCGGACTTCCTCAAGGTGCTATCTTAAGTCCCCTCCTGTATGCCCTGTATGTTGCGGAACTCGACAAGATTTTCAGTCATGCTGTCAAAGTACTATAATTTGCAGATGATATTCGTATGTACACAACTTCGCTATGCTTGTGGGTAACCAGTTTACACGTGACTGATGCTACCTCGTCTCTTCATCGCTGGACGTTCGTGACTGGCTTACCTTTCCCTGTCATAAAATCATCCGCGGTAATCTATCGGAATCGACAAGCGTTTAACTACACCATTCATCAAGGTTGGTCCATGCTCCTTTCCTCTTCGAACATCAGCAACACTGTTGGACTTACACATCGGCAGTAAATTAACATGGTGTACACACCTTCAACATGTAACTACAAAAATCAATCAATTCTACGTGCTGTAGCTCGTACATGGTGGAGAGCGGTCTCTCGAATACGTCTATGTACAGAGCTCTGATACGATCCGTTCTGGATTATGATAGCATATTTTATGGAAATCCTCCTAAGTATGTCCTTCGCAAGCTTCATGTACAATAGTATCGCGCATTAAGCGTGTGTTTAGGAGCCATGTTAACAACACCGACTACTGCCTTATTAATCGAAGCGCAAGGAACGCTTCCCTATTTACGATGCCAATTACTGGCTAATAAGTGTTTATTGACAAATGCTACGATAATACAGTTCCTCTTTTAAATATATTGAAACAACTTCAACAATATGTCATATGCCGCAAAGTACCCACACAAAGGATTCTAATTCCACTCGTGGCGAATAGTTATAGAGATTTAAAACATATACTGCCCGTTTTGCTCTGTGATATATCAGTCATCAGATTCCGCTTCCCTTATGAACAGTCTCTCTGTCAAATACCAGTGCATTATTTACCCAACTTAGTAGGCAAAGGAACCCCCTCTTTTTGATATATCCGCCAAATTCTCCTTACCTGGGGAAACATCAATATATACTGCAGAGGTTTTGGCTATCCGGGACAATGTTTCATATGGTCCTTCCTGTCAGTTTCAAAAACTGATTATTCTATCGGATACACAAAGTCGTTGCAAACCCCACATTGGACTTCGAAGTATCACAGATACATTTACGAAATTCGGCAAATGGCATGGGGAGCGAGATCTTCAGGTAATGTCATTCATTTCAATTAAAGAATTTACACGCATTATTCAAAATGACATAGTCGACCACCTGGAAAAACGGAAAATAACTGGTGCACCTTTTGATGCTGTTGCTCTTTCGTACAGAGAATTCTTTTCACTCTTCCATCTCGCACTTGAGAAGAATGGTCTCAACTTTGGGGAACCATTCAAGGAGATAAAGGACAGTTTTATGCTTCTCATCAACCAGACTTGCCAACAAAACCTTGGTTCTCCGGATGGAACGCCGACAGAAGATATTTAATTAAATTCATTGCTTGCTACGGATTTTCATCCCAATTACAACAGAGTTCTTTGTGATACAAAGTGAAATTCTTTCTTCCTTTCTTTATTTCTTTAATTCTTAACCTGCTTACCCTCCAGGGTTGGTTTTTCCCTCGGACTCAGCGAGAGATCCCACCTCTACCGCCTCAAGGGCAGTGTCCTGGAGCTTCAGATATTGGGTCGGGGATACAGCTGGGGAGTATGACCAGTACCTCGCCCAGGTGGCTTCGCCTGCTATGCTGAACAGAGGCCTTGGTGGGGGATGGGAAAATTGGAAGGAATAGACAAGGAAGTGGTAAGGAAGCAGCCGTGGCCTTAAGTTAGGTACCATCCCGGCATTTGCCTGGAGGGGAATTGGGAAACCACGGAAAACCACTTCCAGGATGGCTGAGGTGGAAATCGAACCCACCTCTACTCATTTGACATCCCAAGGCTGAGTGGACCCCGTTCCAGTCCTCGTGCCACTTTTCAAATTTCGTGGCAGAGCCGGGAATCGAACCCGGGCCTCCGGGGGGTGGCAGCTAATCACACTAACCACTACACCACAGAGGCAGACCAAGGTGAAATTACAAGTAAGTATTACTTAATATTACCTCGCCTAATTTAAATCTTATCTGAACTAATATAGACATAATATGGGCTTTTGGGCTAATATCTAATATAATTAATGTAATCCTATCTGTCCTGTTATTGTGGGTTAGGACTTACAAGTCGTTAACACTATATGTTTAATATATAGATTATACATTGTTTTATCATAACAGCTATCTATTAATGCTAGCCGGGAATTATTTTTAAAATATTGTCATCTTTGTACTGAAATCAAGAGCATTACTTTTTCGAGATGCACTGTTATAGATACTGGAGTCTGTAAAGTGGTGAATTTTGATGGGCAGATGTTATATCTTTGTTATTTGAAAATGTTAAGTGAAATCTTCAATTTCGGCGCGGCACACGGAAATTAAGGAGGGAAGGGTACTCAGGATTATCAATTTGCTAATTTATTATTTTTATATGTGAACTTAACCGGATCTTTCTGCCTTCAGTCTTCCAAACTCTCCATTTCTAAATTCAATAAAAGCTCGGTGTACGAAACCATTGATGTATGCTGAAATGCTCTTTAAAAATGTAAATATTTCAAGTATTCCTTTTGCACCCTTTAAAGTTGATACGCATGAATTTTGCACCCTTTAAAGTTGATACGCATGAATTTTGCACCTAGGACACAACAACATGCTCGTGTGTTACGGTTTTGGCCTGAACGGTGTGTTGTACAATTTAATATACGCTTTTATGTTTTTAAATGGCTTCATATTTCTTATTAACAATCCTTCAGCGACCACCTTCTGTACCTGAGGAGTGAAGGCTAGCTCCCGGTTTAATAACAGTCCGAGGTCTTTTCATTCTGTTACCGCTCTCAGGTCATCGCACCCTAACTTGTAAGTGTTGAAGTCGGATTCCTTACTTCGGGTGAACGATATGGACACACATTTTGGAATGTTTAGATATCATTCCTTTTCTATCGACCAGTCCGTTATGTTATTCAGGTCTAACTATAGTTGTTCATAGTCGCTAATGGTTGAAATGGCTTCGAATACTTTGATGTCAGCATATACCATAGTAGGCAAATAACATCTATTATGTACGTATGCAGCTCAATCATGGAAGTTTTAGAAGCCACTTACAACGCAACAGAGTTATTGATTCTCCCTACTGTTCATGCGATAATCGGTCAATTCAAGACTTAAACCGCATTGTCTTTGCGTGTGACTTCTGTCCAGAACGACGGCGATCGTGTTTTAAAAGTTTGGCTGAGTTGGAATTCCAGTTTCCAGTTAACATTCAGTGTTTACTTTCATCTAACAACCTCCAGATTTATAATGTCATTGCTTGTTTTCTAAGGCAGTCTAATTTACATTTGCAAAACCATTTTTGTTCAATATTGTTAAGTCTGTTAAGTGAGTAGTGTTATATGGTTGTGTTTTATTTTACATCTGCAAATAAATGTTGTGATTGTTGTTTATTTTTCACTCAATGTTATCAGGACGTCGCAAGGACTACTTTTGACAGAAGATTTTAATTTGATCAGTGGTTCACAAGTTGTTCTTTTTCCCAAAGTTATTGTTTCCTTTTGTGTGTTTTTCATTTTTGTTATATTAGCTGTTATGTAATTATCTATGATTGTTGACTGCTGACTGCATGGCTCTTTGGAGCCCGAAGCCAAATAAATAAATAAATAAATAAATAAATAAATAAATAAATAAATAAATAAATAAATAAATAAATAAATAAATAAATAAATAAATAAATAAATAAATAAATAAATAACAAAGCCAAGGGTTACTCCACAAATTATTAGGACTACTGATATGGGGCATTTTATTCGTATATTTATTTAAAGTAGTGGCATCTGAATGAATAACAATGTGACATAGAAACGCACAACTTTTGTTATATTTGTATTATACTATGTTTGTAGAGAAACTTTATTTTTGTATGTCATTGTAAAGAAATGTACCTGAAATATTTTTGTTGAAAGAAAAGTGCAATGAGATTATTTTGATTGTCAAAAATGTACTGCTCTCATTACAAAATGGAAGTACATGAATAAGAAAGTGGCATTCTGTACATCATTTGGAAGTCTAATACAGCCGGGCTGACTGGCTCAGGGGATTGAGGCGCTGGTCTTCTGAACCCAACTAGGGAGGTTCAATCCTGGCTCAGTCCGGTGGTAATTGAGGGTGCAAAAATACATCAGCCACGTGTCGGTAGATTTACTGGCATGTAAAAGAACTCCTGCGGGACAATATTCCGGCACCTCGTTTCCGAAAACCGTTAAAAGTAGTTAGTGGGACATAAACCCATTATTATTATTATTATTATTATTATTATTATTATTATTATTATTATTATTATTATTAAAGTGTTACACACACTAAAAGCAACATTAAAAGTCAAATTTTCCCTGCTTGAAAATATTATGTGTTATTTCTTAGATAAGATTCAAATTTGTATTTATTGGGAAGATGTTACGTAGTTAATTTATTTTCGTTTTGCATGATTGAGGTTCCTAAAAGATGTACTTCCATATAATCTAAGTTATGTGGTATACAAGTCATCTAAACCTATAAAGAAGTATTAAAGGACATAGATTTGCAATTTGTTCTGTATTATTTAAAATGAATTCTGTATGTCGTGTTTTTAACGATAAATCAGTCTCCAAAACCTAAAGCTCTAAGATAACTGTGCTTGAAGCATCATCATAATACCTGTTTACCCTCGAACTCACGCACTGGTAAGGAACAGCTGAGCTCTTACTTCGTTTACGTCGATCTACCATCGCTGACCATTTCTATAAATAGTAAGATCTCTTATTTCAGCAGTAGATAAGAGGAAACACTCCAAAAGGTTCATCATGTGACAAACAGATGTATATTTAAAAAAGAAAGAAAAGAAGAAAGGAAGAAAGAAAGAAATAAAGAAAGAAAGAAAGACCCTCCTGTTAGGTCTAACAATAAGTTAAATTTGTAATATTTTGGAACATATAAATAACATTTATATCTTATAACATACAGAAAATATCTTGATTTTTCCATTACTTGTGTTCAAGCTCTTATGGTTTATAATAGACCCGTAAAATATGGACCCCAATTACGAGTTTTGCTAAGTCCAAAAGTAATAACACAATTTTGTTAAAATAAAGTCCTGGCATTCTTCAATGATCATGTGCCGTGAATTAGAAATAGGCCTTGTTCCTTCCTGTCCACGCCATTAATGAAACCTTAATTGTTTGAGCCAAAGCTACGATTTACTTTCCTTTCAATGAGGGTCTCATTCAGAAATTACAAATTAACGCCTCTTAGGTCTATTCTTAGTTCCGATCCGAGTGACTTATGCTCGGCCACATAAATATACAAGAAATATGCTCAAAAGTACTTTAACAATGATATAAAACACTGAAAATTAATAATATTTCATACATCAATATGTGCTTTTTCCATTTCAGTAAAAGATGAAAAGCATGTTGAGCAGAGAAAATAATAACGTTTATGTTATCCATGGAGATGAAATAATTCAAAATATTTGTTTTTGACAGAATGTGAAGTGAAATAAATGCATGAATAAATAAAAAGTGAACAAATAAAATGATTAGGCATACATGCCTAATTTTTATTTTGTTGCTTAGAGCTGGCGAACCAGCCGTGGAGACATTTGGGCACAGGGCTTGGGGTGATGAACTCTGCCCTTGCAATTTCCGTCCATGTTTTGGCGTCGAGGATGAGTAGTCCAGCTCTGTTTTCCTCACCTTGACCCCACACTAACGACGAAAGGATAACACCATCGTCTTCTTCCTAAAGTGAAATAAAATGTCACTATAGAATGCACAACATAATGTCAAGCACCGTCAACGTCTTGATCTACTATTAAGCCTATGTAATTCTATGCGGCCGTGCCTTCATTTACATTTGAAAATTAATTTTTCAAGACATCTCTATTTTATGTTGTCAGAATGTTGCAAGGACTATTTTTGTGATAGAAGACTTTATCAGTGGATCACAAGTTGTTTTACCAAAGGTATTGTTTTCTCTTGTTTCTATTTCTAATGTTGTTATGTCTGTTATTGCTTAATTGTATATGATTGTGCGTTGCTGGCTGCATGGCTCCTTGGAACTCAAAGCCAAAAATGAAATTACAAAGTAAAACATAGTATTACTGTTTACACTAGTGTCAGGTATTGTTGTTCACATGCTCGTTCCATTCATGGGAATAAGTAAACACTGACTTATACACATATGGATTGAACTAACACTCTTCTTCAGTTGTTGTTATTGTTCCATTACCGGTAAGCAACTAAAGACATAGCCAACAACCATTTATATAGTTCAGTTTTTTAATTTAATAATCTGCTTTTACGTCGCACCTACACAGATATGTCTTACAACGTCGATGGGATAGTAAAGGGTTAGGAGTGGGAAGGAAGTTTTTTTTTTTGCTAGTTGTTTTACGTCGCACCGACACAGATAGGTCTTACGGCGACGATGGGACAGGAAAGGGCTAGGAGTGGGAAGGAAGCGGCCGTGGCCTTATTTAAGGTACAGCCCCAGCATTTGCCTGGTGTGAAAATGGGAAACCACGGAAAACCATTTTCAGGGCTGCCGACAGTGGGGTTCGAACCTACTATCTCCCGAATACTGGATACTGGCCGCACTTAAGCGACTGCAGCTATCGAGCTCGGTGGGGAAGGAAGTGGCCGTGGCCTTAATTAAGGTACAGCCCCAGCATATGCCATGCGTGAAAATGGGAAACCACGGAAAACCATCTTCAGGGCTGCCAACGGTGTCACTACTTTTAAAGAGGTGTCTATTAGTCTAACCTTAAAATGGATTATACTTGGGTGGTGGTGGTGGTGGTGGTGGTCATTATTCTTTTAAGAGGAAATACAACTAGACAACCATTCTCTCCTCCTTATTTTATTCTTAACCTTAGGTGTCTCATAGATAAGAGTATAAAGCAAGTAGTGTACATAACTGATGTACAAGAAAAATTCAGACAACACCGAGTACCTACGGCTTGAAACAGAACGCTGCATTCGGGAGGCGGTGGGCTGGTGCTGAGAATCGTTTTGGGTTGTTTTTAATTCTCCTTACCAAGTCAAATGCCGGGACAGTTCATTTACTAGGCCACGGCCACTCCTCTCTCACCCTTGTTCGTATCACAAATCACCGCTGGTCCTGAGAGCGTAGGAAGTCCGCCATACCCCATCTGGATACGGCATGGAACTTTTTATTATTCAGACAAACAATTACGGTCAACATATGATAGTGAAGATACCTAGATTGTTCACTTAAAATGCATTACACCAATGGGCTATAAACGTTTAACAAATGCCCTGCGCGATTAATGTTTCTGAAGACCGACATGAGAGCACCAATCGAAGGAAAACCTCACCAGGGGAGGGATTTGAACACTGGCTCGGAGCTAACAGGATGGCGCCATAGTAAGTATGCTACGGTGAAAATGGCTTAAGTCTACGGTCTGTTTGTGTTTGGTGGTGACTTTTCGGCATGGCTTTTAAGCCGGTTTTAAGTCACGTGCAAATTTCGCAACACCGTCTGGCATAGCTCATTTGAATTCGCCCGCAAAGCGCTCTGATTGGTTAACTTCAGCAGCTCATAAAATGACAACGGAGCAAGCTGTCCTGGATATTACTGTAAAGGAACCAAATAGGGTAGCTCAGTGCGATGCGGGACGGCCACTTACGGCTGCTAGCCCTGTACTTGGGAGACAGGTGATTCGAATCCCGCGTCGGTCATCCTCGAAATGGTTTTCCTTGGTTTCCCAGTTCATTTCCAGTCAAATACCGCATTAGTAGCGTTTCAAGGCCACGGCCGTTTCTTTCCCGTTCCTAGCCCGTACACTTACATTTACACCTACAGACAACACCTTCACGCAGGGGTACTTGTAACCCGCCCTCATGGGGTGTACCAGGAAAAATAGCTACAGAACTGGTGAGTCAAACATGTCCTCGGACACTCCCGGCGCTGAAATCCATACGTTAATTTTTAAAAAAATGCAAAGAAAACGAACTCTTGCATGTCGAAATTAACGTCATTTCGTTCAACCACGACGGCGTATTGTCTAGGGCGTAGTTTTACTTTCCATTTTACTTGTTGATTTAAGGCTTATTTTCACCTTCAGATCCGTCTGATATGCATGTGCCAAGCAGACTGTATACTACTCTATATAGTGTACACTGGGCTATTGACCGCGCTTTCCTAACGGTCTTATGTTGAGCAGCAGAAGCAACAACAACAACAACATTATAAGACTAGTAGTGATTGTCCTTCCTTATATACAATAGTTTTGCTCTGATATTGATTCAATTCACCTGTCAGTACAAATCCGAACTGGAGAACTGTGGAAATACACTCTCTCAGAATATTACTCATCTGAAATGGAGATAAGGCTTACCTTGCCATCTGGATGTGGAACAAAAATAGGTTCGCTTGGAAATATGTTGTTCTCGCTCCAAGTCTTCTTGGTACGGGAGAAAGTATCCACTTTGATTAGCTGGAAAGTAAAACAATTATTACATGCAATGCAATATAAACAATAATTATGCTCTAGGGATACATTAATTGCCAGGACAAAAGGTTTATGAGTCCTCAGAATGTAATGAATCACAAACGCTGCTGCTGAAGCTCAGATCTTGAAGCACTTCCCTTCGCTACGGCTATTTAAGACAAGACAGTTACAGAAATTGTCCGAGAACTCTTCCTTACAACAGGAGCAAGCAAGTTGCTTTACGTCGCACCGACACAGACAGGTCTTAATGCGACAATGGGAGAGGAAGGAGCTAGGAGTGGGAAGGAAGCGGTCGTGGCCTTAATTAAGGTACAGCCCCAGTATTTGCCTGGTGTGAAAATGGGAAACCACGGAAAACCATCTTCAGGACCCCACTGTCGGCAGCCCTGAAGATGGTTTTCCGTGGTTTCCCATTTTCACACCAGGCAAATGCTGGGGCTGTACCTTAATTAAGGCCACGGCCGCTGCCTTCCCACACCTAGCCCTTCCCTGTCCCATCGTCGCCATAAGACCTATCTGTGTCGGTGCGACGTAAAGCAACTAGCAAAAAAAAAATAATTAAGGTACAGCCCCAGTATTTGCCTGGTGTGAAAATGGGAAACCACGGAAAACCATTTTCAGGTCTGCCGGCAGAGGGGTTCGAACTCACTATCTCCCGAGACCGGATACTGGCAGCAATTAAGCGACTGCTGCTATCGAGCTCGGTACAACAGGAGCGAGAGGATGTGCGAGTGTACTAAGGATTTGGTTTACTCTGCGTCCCCACTTCCTAGAAATAAGATGAGCCCATCATATTATTTCACTGCAAAAGCGGGACATTCTAATGCTCTTGTTTATTGGTTTTTCGCCTTCTGAAGAGCTCGGGTTACCAGATGTACGTTGATGGCAGTTGTCACCAGAGTCCTCCTTGGCTTAATGAAACTTATCAATGTTACCTCATTTCAAATCGGGGATCCAGTTTCTCGGCTGGGCAATTCCTCCCCCTCCCCTTAAACATGACCGACGTGCTGAAAAGGAAAACAAACACAAGGAGTTTCAACTGCCCAGCATTCCAAGAGACGGAGATGGCTTTCTTCGCCCTTATCGTGTAACACTAAAAACTGAAAAGGAGAATAAGATTACGAATTAGAATTGAACATCCCTTCAATTACGACTGGTCTTACCAGATGATGCAGGGCAGAATGTTTGCTCTGAGGGAGGATTCTTGGGCACAGAAGGCTAGTTCCTAACCAACTGTGCTTCTCAGTCAGTTAACTGACATTTAAATGATAACACTATATAGAGTGGTCGGAAATAACGTTAAAGGGTTCGTCATGCTGATAAATAATTTGAAAAAATAATCCGATGTCTTTCAAATCCCGGTTATCCATGTGAGATTTGTGCTGGACAAAGCGGAGGCGGGACAGGTTTTTCTCCGGGCACTCCGGTTTTCCCTATCATCTTTCATACCAGCAACACATTTCATTTCATCCGTCATTCATTAATCATTGCCTCAGAGGAGTGCGACAGGGTTCGGCAGCCGGCACAGTTCCTATCCTCGCCGCTAGATGGGGAATGCATTCATTCCATTCCTCACCCGGTCAAATGACTAAAACAGACTGTGGATTTTCAATCCGATTACTCGCATCGTTGTCATTTAATCAACTGGAGAAGTCAGGCAATCAGATCGCTTCAAGGGTGAATTCCAATGGCCTTTGCGAGGCGGTGTTGCTAAACATGCACGTGGCTTAAGACAGACTTTACTAATCGAAGAAAACTTCGTCAGGAGAGGGATTTGAACACGGACCCCGAGCTACGGTGACACTGGCTGAAACCAACGCTGTGTTTGTATTCGATGCTGATTTCCCGGCGAGGCTCTCAAACCGGTCTGAAGCCACGTGCAAATTTAGCAACACCGCCTCGCAAAGCCCATTTGAATTCGCCCGCGAAGCGATCTGATTGGCCAACTTCAGCATCTCATAAAATAACAACGGCACGAGATATCGAATTACTTTTTTCAAATTATTAATCAGCATGACCAACCCTCTAACCCTCATATACCATGTTCACGTTGTTTTTCGATCACCCTGTATAATTTATCTCAGACTAAGAGAACATTGTGGTCGGATATTACAAAGAGTACTTTTTTCACCACTACTATTTTCAGTATTCTGTAAGAAAGAAGTCAGCTCCCGGACATAACTACATTTATACTGGCCTGTTTTCAGACCAAGTTTGCTGTACTGGAGCTAAAGCTGGGTAGAAGTAACAAACATGAAAGTAGCCAGAGTGATCGCTGGTACAGATGGGAAAAATGGCAGGAGGGTACTCGGAATGAGGCAATAAAGGCTAAGTTAGAAATGAACTTGATGGATGAAGCTGTCCGCATAAACCGTCTACGGTGGTGGGGTCAAGTGAGGCGAATGGAGAAGGATAGGATACCTAGGAGGAGGATGGAATCGGACATGGAGGGTACGTAACACGACCTAATAGGTTGAAAATCGGTTTCGATAATCGTGTCTACATAGCTAGTTACAAATACGGGATTATAGAGGAGCATAGTACATTCACAGAGGCTTGCAGACTGAACGCTGAAAGGCATAGGAGTCTATAATGAAGATATAAGTATGTATATGAGTACTGTTTTCACTCACCGTGTAAATGTGAGGGCAGGAACAGTTTTATCAAAAGTACAAACAATTGCGTGCCCCTCCATTAAAACCCTCAAATCATACGGCGTACGGGCAGGAATGAAATTAACCCCCTCCTACCCAAAAAAATATACTTAAAAAACAACATAATGTGTTGATCTTCGCCATTCAACAGAGAAACCTGGTAAGAAAGATAGAATTTACAGTGAAATCCAATACGTTAGGTTGCAAATATCCTGCTCCAATGTGACCTATTTTCGGTCACTAAAAGATATCATAGGAGGTCATGAAATCATAAAGCTAGGTTAAGGTTCACGAATTAGGTTAAGGCAAATAATAGGGAAAATAGAGGGGAAAGAGGAGAGTAAGGAGAAGGTGGTAATTTTTCACGATGGAAGTGACAAAGTAAGGTAAGCAGAAACATGCACTGACAAAGTTCGGGATTTATGGGATCTGGTTTTGGTTATGACAGTGCTGGAGGAGTTTAAGGGAGCGGAGATTATTATCAATACGGAATTGTGCAGGAGTGGCACTGACTCGAGGATGACCGGTGACTTAAATGAGACTACAGAGTGGGTGCGTGGAAAATTGGGACAGAGATTTGTAGATCCTAATGGGTGAACAGGAGATAGGGATCTATGCTCAGACGGCCTTCACTTGAATCGCAATGATACGTGTGAGTGACGCGGTTTTTTTAAGAGTTATAGGGAGCAGGTACATTCAGAGACACGAGGTGTATGTACTACGGAGTGGTGAGAGAGCATAAACAGCTGGAAGCCAAGTAATAATGACATAAATGGTTATCATTAAGCTGTAGAAGTATTGCAAAGAAAGGAATATAATTAAGCTATGTAAATAGATCTATATTTACCAAATATTGTAATAGGAGTTGAATCATGTCTGAGAAGTGATATTATGAATGCGGAATTATTCTCATGGAACTGGATGGGTTGTCGTAGAAACAGGATAGGAACGGTAAGAGGGGGGAGTATTCATACTGGTGAAAAAAGGAATATGAGAGCTACGAAATAGCTCATATCTGAAGATAAAAGGCAACTTCATGTGTTTTGGGTTGTACAGAACTGGAAAGTGTGGTGTTAACGCTGATGTGGAATTATTCGATGCTGTATGGGGAACGACACAGAAAGGAACGTTTTTGTAGCGGGTGATCTCAATTTACCTAATGTTAACTGGGAAGGTAATGAGAATGACAGGAAGCATAACCGACAAATGGTAAATAAGTTAATCTGAAAAGGATAGGAGCATCACAAATTGATGGAACCAACTAGAAGGAAAAATATTCTAGACATGGTGCTGATTAAACCAGATGAGCTCTATAGAGTGTGATCGCGAAGCTTTTCTTGTCGTAGCTTCACAAATAATGAGGTAGAAAAGAAGGTTGTAAAAGTAAGAATATTAATCAATACATATGCTAGAGACATGGGGGAGTTTTAAAAAGTAATTATGCTCAGTGGAAAATGGTAGATAAAAATATATACTGCCTAGGGGATGGAATTAACAATTATTGAGGAGTGTAAAAACAGAAATGCACCTTTTAAGGTGGTGAGCAATAGTGACAACCCATTGTATCATAACAGAGAAATAAAGAGATGAAGAAGGAGGTGCAGATTAGAAAGAATGGTTGTGGAAGAAAGGAGAGATTGAAGGAACTTACTAGGAATTTTAATTTAACACAAAAAAATGTCGGCTAAGGATAAAAGGATTGCAAACATAATGTGCATTCATATGGATGTTAGAGGAAAATGGAAGGTTATGTACAGGTACTTTTAGCTGAAAGATGTTCCAGGAAGGACACTCCAGGGCTTATTAATGAACAAGGGGAGTGTATATGTCAGGACTTACAAAAGGCTGAAGAATTCAGTCAGCAGTACATAAAGAGCAAATACTTGCGAAGTACTAAAATTTACCTATGATAATAAAGACATTTACAAAAAGATACAAGAAGAGACATAATCCACATGATAGCTGCCCGTATTAGGGTATTTGAAGATCGGCCTCTTAATCAGTTCACATTGACAATATTTATTTCTATATATATGTTTCGATTAAGCATGGCTTGAATCATAATTCGAAATTAAAATTGCCACCAGCAGATTGTCTCTTTCAGAATCTATTTGAAAAAGAAAATCCAATACATGGTAACTTCACGTTAAGGAATAGGCTTACAAATGGTGTCTAACAATCGCCAGTTAATTTTTCAACGCAGAGACCGCTATGGTGTGGATAATGTTGTCCGGGAATTTGTTTATCCTTAAAAAGTTCAGCGTCTCCTTGGCTGGGATTGACAAGATTTCTAGAGATATACTAAAGGATCTAGTGCCGTATATGAAATATTTATATCGTCGCCATAAGACCTACAGTATCTGTGTCTGTGCGACGTAAAGCCACTAGTAAAAAAATGAAATATTTATTTGATAACTGCTTGCGTGAAGGAGATATACCAAATGAATGGAGAATTGCTGTAGTAGTCACAGTGTACAAAGGAAAGGCTGATGAACATAAAACGGATAATTGCAGGCCAATCACCTTGATACGTGTTTCATGTAAGCTCTGGATTTCTGATTATATTAGACACGTTTGCGAAACTATTAACACCGGGCGAGCTGGCCTTGCAGTTAGGGGCTCGCAGATGTGAGATTGCATCTGGAAGATAGTGGGTTCGAACCCCCCTCTCGCCAGCCCTGAAGATGGTTTTCCGCGGTTTCCCATATTCACACCAGGGAATAGGGTAGATCATGGGAGACCGCTGACGAAAGTGAGGGCTACTGGACTAGACAAAAGAGTGGTAAAATGGGAGACTAATTTTCTAGAAAATAGACCTCTGGTAATTAGAGTAGGTCAAGCATTATCTGATCCTGTAACTATTAAATGGGGGTGGGGTGGTGGACCAGGAAGGCAGTATTATTGGACCATTATGTTTTATTACATATAAACATGATATGAGTAAGGAACTGGAATTACAGATCAGGATATTTTGCAGATAATGGTATGCTGTACAGAGTAGTAAATAAGTTACAGGATTGTGATCGACTTCAAAAATACCTCAACAATGTTGTGGGATGGACAACATGCGATGGTATGAAGGTAAATGGGATTAAAAATCAGGTTGTAAGTTTCACCGACAGGAAAAGTCTTTCAGTTTAACTGATGAAGTGAAAGTACCTGACGGGGATCAGTTTAAGTACTCAAGTGTTGTTATAAGGAAAGGTATTCACTGGGGTAATCATACTCATGCGGTTGAAAATAAAGGTTACAGATGTCTACATTTGGTTGTGAGAGCATTTAGCGGTTGTAGCCATGATATAAAGGAGGGGTTGTATTTGCCTCTGGGAAGACTGCAATTAGGGAATGGTTCCATTGGATGGGACCCACACCAAGATTACTTGATACGAGAACTGGAGAAGATCCAAAGGAAAGCAGTACTTTTTCTGGTTGATTTCCGGCATAAGACTAGTGTTACGAAAATGCTGCAAACTTTCGGCTGGGAGGACTTGTGAGTAAGATGAAGACTAATCGGCATATTCCGCGGTGGGGAGATGGCTTGGAATGACATTAGTAGACGAATAAGCTTGAGGGGAGATGTTTAAACGTAGGAAAGATCATAATATGAAGATAAGGTTGGAGTTAATGAGGAAAAATTGGGCAAAGAATCATTTATAGGAAAAGGAATTAGAGATTGGGATAAATTATCAAGGGAAATGTTCGATAAATTCCCAAGTTCTTTGAAATAATTTAAGAAACGTCTTGGTAAATAATTGATAGGCAATCTGCTATCTGGGCGACATCTCTAAATGCTAGATTGATTGATTGATTGATTGATTGATTGATTGATTGATTGATTGATTGATTGATTGATTGATGAAAGGTAATACCAGATAATTTTCTCCACATCTGGAGATTTTCAGTTTGTTACTAAAGGAAAATATTACGTGAAAGATTTGGAAATATAGTTCATAAATGATGTCTACGCTGTCCCAGTGGGGACAAATTTTTACGCCCTTCTCCATCACCTTTTTGGCTTGGCTAGACTGCCATTGAAATTAGTTTCACTTCGGAATTTTATTCTAACTTGGTTTTAATTTTATTTCCTGTGCGACTTATGTCCCTAACTGAAATTGGATCTTCTCCGTCTCTGGAGTTATATCCCATCGTTATCTTTTAGTCTGGTGTTGGGCCAGGTGTTGGGCGAGTTTCTTCCGTGGCTCGCTGACTTTCCTCCCCGCCGTACTTCGCGTTGCTTGTTGGCGGAGGCTAAGTCGATTGTCGCCCGCCATTAACGTTGGGTCGCTTGATGAAGATGCAACGAAGGCGTGCTTGGTGTCTTCTCTGGGGCTGGATTTTAGCCCAAACCATGGATGTGGGTTAAATTCCCATTGAAAAGGGTGCTTTCTCACCCTTACTTCTTCTGAAATCGTCCTCCTAATTTGGATTTTATTTGCATTCTTCTGATAACTAACGTCGTGAGTATTGTATCCCGGAGCTAACGCGTCCCCATCAGCCTGCTGGGAAATGTAAGTTCATTACCATTTACCTTGGAAGTGACCTTCAAAATCTGGACTGTTGTCTTCGGAAATCAAATTATTACGGATATCGGTGCAACCTGATTCTCTCAAGTTTCGACTTCAGTGTTTCTCGGCATTTTCTATAGTTTGTTTTACCAAACACCATTCTCGGCTTTCAATTGTTATATTGTGTTTGTTTCACACTAAAAGTACTGAACTTTAGAAAATTATTTCTACCTTGGTAAAATCAAAATATATTATTATTATCATCATTAATTTGGTAAGAAGTTAAATGTATCCTATCTACAGTTTCAAAGGACTAAGCCAGTGATGGTTTTAGGCCTATGTGTGTTTTCACCAAGAAGTCCGAAGTTACATTTGAGCTTTTAATTTATCTTGGTGGTTATATTTTCCCTTTATTGATTTTGGTTTTGCGGCTTGTGCCTTTTGGTAACGACCTGAGTTTGTATTATGTGAATTTGTCGTTTGTGGTATTCCTAGTTTGTTTACGTTGTCCTGACTACACCAATGGACAGGTGTTAATTATTCTACGGTCGTTTACTGTGTTTTCTTGGGGTTGTTTTGTGCCTTTATGAATATGGCCCTTACTTCCGTTGTATTTCGGTTATTTTCGTTCAACCCTTTTAGGTTATTTAATTAATTTTCCCTCCTTCTCGGGGTTGCTAATTCTGTCCTTGGGACAGTTTGGATTTCATTTTACGCTGACGTATGTATTTAGCGTCGGACTCTTGGGGAAACTCACCGGATTACACCGAAGTAACTTGAAAAGGTTGAATTGTGTTGTTTCTAAGTGATCAAGGTATGCTAATCTGTTATTCCTCTACCATAGTCATGTTATCAGAAAGGTAGCATTTGTTCATTTTATTTGTAACTTTTAAGTGAGCGGCTCACAATTAGTTGATATCTGATTTCTCCCTTTTTAAAGATCGTTAGTTTATTTAAGGTTTACCTTTGTTACGAGGACGATGTTATTGATTTATCTTTGGTTTTATGAATTACAATTTTTATTTTTCTTAAAGTAGAGGTGTTATTTCTTTCATTTCTTTCGTGTTCTGATGTCCAGTACAGTGGTTATTTTAATTATCCACGGCTTGTTGTGACACTTCTCCACTTGTTAAGGTAAGTTTTCCTTTCTTTCTTGTTGTTTGTGTGGAGTGTATAGTGTCTGATTGGGCTTCCACTTATTTCTTATGAACTGTGGCAGTGTGTAACTGCTAGTTCATACGTTGGGCTGGCCGTTATGGTTGTAGTTGTGGTGTTTGACAATGTAACGGCACAACCTTCGACACTAGTTGTTGAAACATGTGGCATTTATCTTGGATTTCAATATTTCCTCATCAGTTATTACGTTCATTAGTGAAGTCAACATTGAAGACAATCGGATACTGCTATCTAGATGATTTCCTGAAAACGACTTTTGTAAATGCATGCTTTATGGAACAATCTTTACATTACTTATACATGTCCACCTCCGTAGCGTAACGGTTACTCTTATTAGCTGCCCTCCTCAGGGGCCCGGGTTCGATTCCCGGAACAGCCAGAAATTTAAGAATGACACGAGGGCTGGTATATTGTTGAAACGGTACATGCAGCGCACCTCCATTCGGGGTGTGCCTGAAAAGAGCTACACCACCTCGGGATGAGGATACAAATTTACTTACTTACTCATACATTATACATTGGTCCAAGGCTTAACTAACGAACGAGATAACACAATTCTTGCAATAAGAATGTTTCTTTCCTACATAAGGAAAGTTAGATAGTTCCTGGACATGAAGTTCTCCGTTGGTTTGCACAATAAAGTGCCTACTAACTTGAGAGTAAGATGAAGTAACACACTGTAGTCATATTTTCTTTTGAACGAGCATATTTCTGGAAAGTATCACCTCCTAACGTTCCAATATAATCCAAGTGAGGTGGCTGCTCGGTTCGAATCCCACTATAGGTAGCCCTGAAGGTGGATTTCCATGGATTCACATTTTCACGCCAGGCTATGCATTAATAATGCCACAGTTACTGCCTTCTCAGTCCTAGCCCTTTCTTATACCCATCTTCGCTGAAGACCTATCCGAGTTGGTGCGACGTAAAACCGTATGAGAAATAATTATCAGTTCTCTATAAGTATCGAGCTGTTCCATTGCTTTTACGAAATTTCTATCAACTTCATTTCAACATTTTAAATTAGGCTATTTGAGGTTTACTAGTCAGAGATATGCAAAGTGTAGTTTCTACGTATAGTTCGCCTATTGTTTCTCAGAACTTTATATTATTAATATTAACGTGTGTTACTTCTATCTGTATAAAAGTATTATGAAAACTAGGCACCGCTGTGTAAATGCAATGTATGATGAGACAGCCATGCGAGTAAAGGCAACAATTCACGGCTCAGTGAAAGTCTTGCAACGAAATGGCGTATGGCTTTTAGTGCCGGGAGTACGATGACCTAAGCTTCGAGAGGTTGTTCGTAAATGTTGAAGTTAATAACGAACCTCTCGAGGCATTAATTGACTTCGGTAATGTGGTAAGCTTGATTGACTCTGCATGGTATTACAAAATGAAGTGTTCGTGTAAATTGCCTGAGTTGCAGCATGTCGATATAAAATGCAACACTGCTAATAGTAATTTTTTGAAAATGCTGGGATCTGTGAAAGTGAAGTTGAGAATCGGTAATTTTACCTAGAAGATCATGTGTTTAGTAACCCCTAACATTTCTTGCATTTTAATCCTAGGTACCAACTTCTTGTCTGGTGCCGGGCTAGTGTTAGACCTGCAAGGTAGAAACGTCTTTTTTAATTTCCCCAATTCTTAAATTTAACTTAGTTAACGTTCCATTGGTTACCCTGTCCCAGATGAAACCAGTGAAAATGATCGTCTTGATCTTAACCACTGAAGTAATGAGGAGGCTGATAAAATCCGTGCCCACTGTCATCAATTCCCTGAAGTGTTCACTAGTAAGTTAGGTCTAACTGATCTGTTAGAATATCACACTGAATTGTCTGACAACCAACTGGTTAGATCTCCCCCTTATCGTATCTCTCCACCACGCATGCTTGAGTTAAAAAATATCATTGAGCAGATGATAAAATATGGTGGCATTAGGCCCTCTACATCACCATATGCCTCTCCTGTATTCCTGGTTCCTAAGCCCTCTGGTAGCTTCAGAGCAGTCGTTGACTACCGTGCTCTGAATCGTAAGATAGTCATTAAGTCTATCCCGTTGCCGGACTTGAACACTTGGTTTGGTTGGTTTTCTGGGACAAAATTCTTCACGGTACTGGACCTTAACGAGGCGTACTATAACGTGCCTCTGTCTAAGAGGTCTATCCAATTTACTGCCTTTATCACAAACTGGAATTTATATGAATTTTTGAGGTTGCCTTTTGTACTATCATGTGGTGCTGCTGGTCTTACCCAGTTGAATTATGTCCTTTCGGATATTAAATTAAAATTTGTCTTCAACTATTTAGATGGTTTAGTAATTTTCTCCAACACCTTTGAAGAACACATGGATCATGTTCGGGAAGTTCTGGGGCGTTTAATGAAAGCTGGATTCAATGTAAAATTGTCAAAAGTGGCTTTCGCTAACTCTAGTATGCCATTTCTGGGGCCTGTGGTTTCCTCCGATGGGGTCTCCATCAACCACTCTAGAACCCAAGCCATCAGAGATCTACAACCTCCGAAGGATATCAAAGGTACCTCACGCTTTGTTGGGATGGTGAACTTCTTCCGTAAATTCATTCCAAATTTTGCCGAGATTGCGGCTCCGCTTAACTATCTTAGGCGCAAGGATGTAAAGTTCACTTGGGATAGTGCCCAGCAAGTAGCCTATGAATCATTGAAAATTGCTCTAATGAATGCCCCTGTATTGGCGATCCCAGATTTTAATACGCGTTTCATCGTGCAAACTGATGCCTCAGGGAAAGGTATACACGGTGTATGAGGATGAGCGTAGGCCTGTGGCCTATGTATCAAGGATTCTCACCAGCCTACAAAGTAAATACCCTATTTACGAGTTGGAATGACTTGCTGTTCTATTTGCCCTTGAGAAGTTTAGGCCCTTCATTGAACATGTAAATTTCGACCTCGAAACTGATAATAGTGCTCTCCTGTGGTTATTAAATCGGTCCAAAAGAAATGGTAGGATCAGTAGATGGGCACTTCGAATTTCATCTTTTAGTTTCAACGATAGACATATCACAGGTTCGGAAGTGCCATCGCTGATAGTTTGAGTAGAATGTTTGATGGATGTTATGGTGGCGATGTGAAATCAGATGTCGGAAAACTTGACGAAGTTAATATTGTTCGCGTTAATGCCATCCTTTCGGATCTTCCTTTATTGTACCACGAATTTGGGGAACATAAAAAATCAGACCCAGAACTGAAAGGCATCATTGACAAAATTAATGATGGAACTGAGGTAAAACCTTACTCTCTATCTAAGGGTGTTCTTTGTTGTAAAGGTCGGAAAGATTATAATTTCAAAATTGTTGTCCCTAAGGTCCTCGTGCCGGTTATATTTAAGTATTACCACTGTTCTCCTATTGACGGTCATTTGGGTTTTTAAAAACTAGGCAGAAGATGGCCAGCGTTTCAGAACTATGGTTAAATCTTGTAAAACCTGTGCAATTAGTAAACCTAACCTGAACAACCGCGTTGGATTATTGTCATCTTCGCAAGCCTCTCTGCCTACGGAAAGGCTATTCATTGACTACGTGGCACCTCTCCCTTGGTCTTCTTTGGGAAACACTCACATTTGTGTGCGTATCGATGCGTTCTCTCAGTTTTCCTGGATCTTCCCCACTATATCTGCTAACTCTCGAAATTCTATCAACTGTTTGAATTCTATTTTTGCATCCTTTGGTCCTCCCAAGTTTCTAGTTTCTGACAATGCCAGTGCCTTCACTAGCCATTCGTTTAAGAGGTATCTGTTCGAATTGTGCATCTCGCACGTTACAACCACTCCGTACTATCCAAACCCACCTTACGCCGAGAGAATGATCTGAAATCTGAAGTCTGCCCTGATAGCGTACAATCATAATAATCAATCCAAGTGGGACTCTTGCCTACACTGGTTGGCCCAGCCATTCAACTCTGCTTCTCATGAATCACATGGTAATACGCTTATGTCCCTCATGTTTTGTTATACCCCATATTCTCCAATGTCCAACGTGCTTAGTATTGAAGATCTTCTGCCCGATCTGTCTAAACCTAATGATGTTCAAAAAATTTGAAATGAAGCCAGGAAGAATGTGTCCGTATCGTATGAGAAGGTCAGAAATAAGTATGACAAAGGTAGAAAATCAAGTGGGTTGAAAGTTAGAGATCAAGTCTTTGTCAAGTGTTATCTTATCAGTAAAGCCACCAATAAGTTTTCAGCTAGGCTTGCCCCTAGATATCAAGGCCTCTGTACTGTATTGCAGTTCCTGTCTCCAGTATCTGTGTTGGTGAACGATCCCATCGCTAAGAGAATTAGGCGTGTTCATCTTTCCCAGATTAAAGTTGGTTAATGGGTGATGTTACGCTACCTTCTATTCGATGAATGCAACTTTTGTAACGGTGTTGTGCATTTGGTTGAACTTGGTACGCATACTGCGAGTCGGTGAGCGAATTAATTTGTTTTTATCTTAGGCATTTGAGTGTCTGTGTCGTGAGTGAACATCTTTCGGTAATTATTGTTCTGATTGATAATTTGTGGCCTGGGAATTTCATGTAACATTATCTGTCTTGGTGTAATTGTACTGCTTCTCTGGATTATTATTATTATTATTATTATTATTATTATTATTATTATTATTATTGTACCAGGAGTACACATCTACGCCACGCATTCAAAATTAGCGCCTAAAAGAACTCCTCTATCAATCACAAGTGAAACCAATAATACAAGTTAGAACTTTAACCTGAAGATGTCACCACCGAAATATTATGTAATTTTGTTATTGTGCAGTTGCCTAACCTGAGTGAATTTCTCCTTGTTTTGTTTGCCATTCATCAAAAAGTTTGGAAATTTTTCCACAGATGACACCACTAAAAACTGTGATCATGCGCCCTGGTGCGAAGTGAAAGAACTTATAATTTAAAGAAATTTTTTATTTCTAGGTTTTTGTAACTGATTGATGTTCATTTATTTTTGGGTTGGCAATTCTTCCTTTTCTTTCCACCAATTTTGAACCTAGCCAATCCCTAATTTTTTTAATTAATTTCCAACCAATCCCGTATTTCTTTTTTCACCTTGTATCTGCCAATAAAAATTAAGAGGGCGTGCCCGATTCATCTTGAATGATCTCGAACCTTCCCTGAGGGTTTATAAACTGCGGGTTTTCACGTTTCTTGGCCAATTGATCGTCATATGACTGAGTGTATGTGTCAAAGCAGGAGGCGGGCAGCCTCTTTCATCGGTCAACAGAACATCTACCAGGTAATGGCATATAACTTCTTTCTTTCTTGCTACCTCCGCAGTTTAACCCGAGAGAAAGGTCCGACTCCTTAGTTATGTAACCAGCTTTTCTAAAATGTAACTTCTTCCGGCTAATGTAAAAACTTCATAAAATCTTTAACTGTAAATCGGGGTTAGAGAGTGAATTACCCTCTCGAACTCCCCTTCAACTTGGTGTGAGGCGTCTACGTTTTTATAACTGTTTTTCATTCGGTAATATGGTAAAGTAATTTATATACGAGTCACCTCAGTAGTTGGGGAATAGCCCCTGTTTCATCGGCCTTGAACCCCTTAGGTTGTTTTAGTGTTCATATCTAGGAGTGCAAGTATACGCCTACATTCTGTTTGTGTTTCGGGCCATTTACTTAACCTGTTCTTTTCCGCAAAAGCCCTGTAGGTTGGGTGCGAGATACCCCTGTTTCAAATTGTAAGTTGTGCCTAGAAAGGCCAGAGATTGTGAGTTGATGTTGCCCTGAGTAGGCTTGAGAAACTGAGAGCCTGTTAGCTCGTTTCAAAGTTTTTGTAAGATTAAAGAGTGTCTCTGGAAGGCTAGATACATTAATTTTGGAGCAAGTGCTCTTGATTTCGGGGATTTCTGCCCTTGACTTAAATTGTGTAAACTGAATCCGGTATCTCCGGAATTGTAAAACTGGTGGCTTAAGGCCCAAAGTATTAAGGTTCTGAATCTTGGATTTTTCCCAATCTTGTTTAATGATTGCTACTTGTACCTGTAATACGGTCATAAAAAATTGTTAAGTATGATGTTCTGAAAATATAACCTTCAGTTTAAGTTTTAAATTAATCTTGATGTTGTAGTTGGATCCATTCACCCCGGCACTTTCTTTCACCTCTTTCTGCTCCACGGGTAAGCCCGTAACAATTATTATTATTATTATTATTATTATTATTATTATTATTATTATTATTATTATGTATTCTAATCTTGCGCTGAAGTGGTGTGCAGCTAAAGTACAATTCCTATACTTAATTCCTTTTTATTTTACTAATATTAGTTCTGGATTTGTTTCTTACCTACTAGTTATTGTGAGTTTCGTTAAATGAGTTATACCTTGCCTATTTCTCCGTGAATATTGAGTTCTGAATCCATCGCTGGTGTCGTGACTCGATCATTGCTGAGCTGTCGAGTGTTTGTGCTGTGCTGGTAGTGAGAAGGGTGTGTGCTTTGCTGCCTACGAAGTTTTCCATTTTTATCCTCTTTTCATTGTTTTTGTGGGTGTGCGAGGTGCTTGGTAATGATTCGAGCTGTTTTCTGTGTCATCTATTTATTGGGCGATTGTTGGTTATTGTGCATTATGTTGGTCAGTGTTGGAGAAGGTAACCTGTTTGCCTCGTGCATGGACTTAGCGTCTTTACCGAGTTTCCTTTTCTGACTACTGATTTTTTGTACTTGTCAATTTTCAATGGGTCCCGAGCCCTCTTCTTATTTATCTCTGACAACTGGTTACGGTATATTATCCTGCGAGTGATCTATCACTAGTTTTGCCTACCTTGTAAATTTTATGATGTAGAATTTAGTAACCTAATCTATCTTTCTTGAAATTTTTTAAAACCCTATTATCCATTTCTTACCCTTGTGGGATTTACTTCTCTGCACTACTGTGAGCATAGTGGTTGGATTATTCGTTCTGAACCTTGGTCATATATAGATGTATTGTTTTCCTATTTTGAGTTTTGGATATCATGTGGTGAAGTATGATTTACTTTATCTACTAGTTGTCGTTAGCG
The DNA here is from genome assembly GCF_040414725.1 of Anabrus simplex. Taxonomy (NCBI): domain Eukaryota; kingdom Metazoa; phylum Arthropoda; class Insecta; order Orthoptera; family Tettigoniidae; genus Anabrus; species Anabrus simplex. The sequence goes on from NC_090266.1 coordinate 709,685,464, forward strand.
TTGTTGGGTTCGGTGAGAAAGGATTCTTAACCTGAGGAGTGAATCTCTTTTTGAACCTAAATGGTATGGTTCTGGTCCTGGGTTTGTGGTTTATTACTGTACTGTGATTTGGTTTTGAGTTGAATTTGGGCTGGCATATTGGCTGCATGGCATGATGTTGAGGATTATGATCCTTTAATCTCATATGAGCTGACCCATGTATCTTGGTAGTCATTATGGTTATTGTGTTGCTGTGTTGGGTATTGGGTGGTTATGGCAGTTTGGTTGGGTGGTATGTTGCCTTTGGGGTTACCTCTGTGTCCCTGTAGATTTGGCCATTCTTTAGTTGCATGTGTCTACAACTCTGGTTGAATAACCTTATCTTGTGGGAAATACATGTTGGTTCTTTGTGGGTTCTGGTTTCTTCATCTTCTGTTAACCTGCATAACCTTTTGACCGATGTCATCATTATATAACTTGTAGTACTGTAACGTTCATCTAAAGTTATCCTGCCAACCTATGGTATTTTCTCAGTGGAACAGAGTATCCGTAGATGTTATGGACTGGTCATCTTACCGCTCTGTGGTTTTGCTAGATAAGTATGGGATTATCTAGTATTTCCCAGTCGGTATTTACGTCACTCTTCTGAATGAATTATGAAGTCCTTTGGGGGTGTTCCTTCTTCATTATTGTATCGAGCGTTTTCGATAGACCTGCCTCATTAACTACCATTTCTATTTTATTTGCTTGATCTCCTGTGGAAGAGTAGGAAGTACCTGTTTAGCTAGTGAGAGACAGTCTGAATCTGTGGATGTCACGTATTTTTAGCCCGGATTATGTCGAGATCTCGTGTGGACATCCGGTGGTGTATGTCGTGCGGGCATTGCTCCTTATTTTCTTTGGTGGTAGTTTAACTGGAGGTGTGTTTCTTAACCTTATTCATTTAACTGGATGTGCCCTTGTGGAACGTACATTCTTCGGTAATTCTGTGGAGTCGGTTGGTTTTATGACTTCAGATTGTGTACCCTCCAGAGCTTCTTGTTTGGGCCATTCCTGTCCCGGATTTCCCGTGGTGTTAAAAGTGGACTTATCATAAATTAATTTATTTCTATCCTTGTGTTATGCTTCGCGTGGTGTTATTTGATGGATCTGTTGTGGGTGACAAACTAATCGCGAACCCACCATTCAGATATGTTAAAGTACTTATGGACACAACTATTAATCTACAAATACTTTTCTGTCTACTCCCATAAATACTATGCTAAACATATAACTGTGCTTACCGTTCCTGGATTGTCCAAATCAACATCTGATGAGATGGCATAGAAGTATCTGTACGGCCGCCCCATGTAGCGGTCGTAGTTGATACGAGGTGTCTCGCAGCCCAGACTGCACAATAACTCTGGTTGAGCGAAGATCTGTCCATTTGGCAAGCAGAAGGCTCTGGCATCAGAACTCTTCAAAGTCACCAGATTCTTCTCTTGTTCCCTGGAGTGCGTTAAAGGGAAAACGAATCGTAGAGGTCGTCCACGGAACATCCGAGCGTAGTCAGGATTCTTCTGGATTCCCTGGAATATAGTGAGTATGTTCATAGTAAAAAACCCAAACATGTGGGTGTCAAATCTCTGACAATTTTTATCTTTCCCACTGTTACATTCTACAGCGGTTCAGCAAAGATAAATTTAAATTGAGTGAGAGATGACAAATGAAATTCGGAGGATCATTAAACACTAAGTAGGCTTGTATTTTCTATTTGATTGTCTAGAAATATAATCTTGCCAACGCCATCTGAAAGTAAGGAGCAAGCTGGCAGCCAGAGCTGAAGGACGTACGTGTTTCCCGCAGAGGAACTCTGCTCTAGTTCTTCTAAGTACTAGTCAGGCAATTTTTATTTATTAGTACATTCCCGAAAGAGCTTTGTCTACAGTTGCGTACCTCTAAGTACACACTAGAGCACTGTCACTTAGCACTTCCCAGTTTGAATTCTCTTTTCATGATATATATTTGAGGAGGACCATGATGACGACGGAGGAGAAAGAGATGGAGTGGGGACGGGTGTGACCTCCCTGGAGGCTTTGCCTTGCAAGCGAGCAGAGCAACCCCGGAGAACCAAGCACTCCTCGTGTACTACAGGCCGGAGAAAGGCGCAGATACGGATAGGGACAAAGCTCAACACACGAAGCGCCACTCCTGTGCCAAAGGAAACAGGATATCACCTTCAGAGTATATCGAGAGCTTTCTACCGGGCGGCCTGATCATAAGCGATCACTCACAGGAGTGGATGGACAATGCCGCGAAGGAGCTCTCCCTTTTGTTTCAGGTTATCCGACTACCAGGGAGGGACGACGCACCAGGGCCGAACGCCTTCACCCTCAGGTGGATTGAGACCAAAGCAGTCGCCACAAAGACTCCCAGGAAGGACAGATGGCTGGGGAATAAGGCCGTTAATACCGACTTAGTCCAAGCGACGCAGCCGCAGGCCAAGGACGCAACCACGGAGGTAGAGAATTCCGCACCGTGGCGCTGTGAATGTGCGACTAAGGCTGAGAGGACCAGCTCCGCCAAGTGGACGCAGACCTAGGTCTCGAGGCCCAGTACTGTGGAATGGATGCAGACCAAGGCGAACCAGGAAGGGGCTATCACCTGGGCGCAATCAAGGAGAGCGCACCAGAAGGTAGCGGCAGCACGGTAGTGTAGACGGACGCTACCTGGCGTTCGGAGGCCAGGCCCGGCCTGCTAGCACCTCCTTTACGATGCAGACATCGATGTGCTCCCGACAGGACAGGGAACGCACTGAGATGCCACCACCGACGAACGCCGCGGCCAGCCAGGAGGAGGGAGAAACTGGTATTACAGTCGAGCCACCTGTTATCCCACGGTCACCAGGCCGTAAGGAGGAACACAATGACGAGGTCTCTTCCTTCGCCGAGCAGAGACCGCCACCGCCAGGAAGCAAACGCCGCTCCGGAAACAGGAAGAAGACGCCGGCCCGGCAGGAGAGAGCCACCCATCCGCAGCTCAGGACTGCCCCCAGTAAGGCAGTTAACTGAGGAGCCAATCAGGAGAGAACCTCAGTGGGTAACGGCAGTCAGGTGAGATCGAAACGTCCCCCTCAGCAGTTCTTGCAGTGTTTCCGCTGCTTGAGGTGGAGCCACAGTCAACATAGGTGTGGGCTCCAAGTGATGTGCAACCGCTGTGGTGGTGATCACCATTACACGGCCTACCCAGCACTTAGGGAGGCACCGGTGTGTACCAACTGCGCGGGGGCGGGGCCACCCGGTCTCTCATCGCAGTTGCCCGGTTTACGGAGCCATGACCCGGGCAGAGAGGAGAGAGGTCTGGCGCCATGACCCACTACTATCCAGCAGGTCCCAGCTTCGGCGGACTTGGCTTCATACATGGGGATTCGAGACTGGGTACGAGGGACCCCAAGGGGGTCAGGTGGTGTGGCAGGCCTTAGGGCTTATCGCCGCACGGCTCGGCAACCGGCAAGACACGCACTAGTCATGGAAGTGCCCAGAAGGACTGATCCCTGAATAAATGGACTGGCGAGGAATAGGCTAATGACTTGTGCATGATACTTATTCCCAACTAACACTACCCCCTGGAACTTACCAGAGCCATATCCTTGCATGTGCTATTTACGATAAGTCAGGTTTTACATGTAGGCACCTTTCTATTTCCGCCTATATGGTTTTCTACTGACCCTGAATACCACCTTCCAATACAAACACCCGCCTGGTAGCATGTCTGACATGGGGACAGGGAGATACTCCTCGTAGTTTCATTTCCCACTCCTCCCTGCTCTCTTTCTTCTTAGAAGCAACAGCATGTCGGAGGCGATGTAGATCAGAGTCGATAACCACGCGGGGGGAGCGGCTTCGCCCCCCCCCCCTCGTAAAAATTCTGCAAGTACTGCGAAACACTGATAGATGTAATGCAACAGTCCTAGACATCAGAAAGGAGACAGGTACGTAAAGGATACGAAACAGATATTATGACTTTTAAATGTGACGATCGTTTCAAATCAAAATCAAAGCAAAATATCATTGATCTGTATTAAGGGCTGTCGCCCAGAGAACAGATACACTATCAATTGTTTACTTATATTCTACGTAAATGATTTTAAAGAACTTCGAAACATATCGAACCCCTTGATAAATTATACCAATCCCTAAGTCCTCTACCTATAAATATTTGCTCCTATTTGACCTCATGAATTCTAACTTCATCTTCACAATAGCTGTGGTACCCGTCGTCGACGGGACAATCACTTAGAACGTGCATGATTACATTTTTGCCAACCGTCATAATTTTCCCCAGATTCTGAAACACCTAAGTGGGCACGCCTCTCTCTGTCAGCGGCTTGTCGTGAGGTACTCGCTTCATTGCTCTCTGTGGCCCTTTGCAGTTTCATATTTTTTCATTATTGGTGTTTTTGATTTGATCTCTTCTTTCCGATAAAAGAAAAAGAAAGGCCAAGTATCGGGTGAATATTTTAAAAATTCTCACAGCTGTACAAAGCCTTACAAACGTTGCCGAGACGATCTCCATAGCAACACCCTTTAAAGTCTGCAGAGCTAGTTACCGGCTATTGGACTTGAACTTTCACACGACTGCCATTGACATTTCCCTTATTTTCACTGTACCGATAAAAGGTACAGAACGAAACTTCGCTGTGAGCTATTCTCTTGTAAAACCAACCGTGAGAGAGATACATCGAGTTTAATCATTTAGGCCCGTACCTGAAGCACTCCCTCCTGATGAAATAGTTTGGACAACTTACAGCTAAGATCCTACTCAACCTTATTCTAAACAGAAATTAAAATCCGCCCCTCCATTTTTTCGTGATTCTGTAACAGACACAGACAAATATTAAGCTGAACACGATGTAGGTCATTACAATGACGTCAATGACGTCAGTATTCCGGTCAGAATACAATATTAACCGACTGGAATGTCTCGGTTAAAAGCAATGCTATCACATGAAATGCTCGATCAAATATTTTTGATATCGTAGGCCTTCTCTTCCGACTCTGTGATATTAGGGCACCTAATGTTATACAATGCAATACAAATATACATGTCTCCCTCTTATCTTATGCTTCAAGCGATTGCTCCTTTACGATATGTTTCATTTTGATAATGATCTTCAATCATCTTCACATATTTGTCGATAAAGGCTGATGATGACGCGGTTTTCACCTTAAGGCAATCACGACAAAATCCACCACCAGCGCCAGTTAACACGATTGAACAATATGTCCATGCTAGCGGTGCTCGGCGTTGATATGAACTAAGCAACAAATCTAAATTTATGAATTCCCTAATCATAGTTCGTACGGTAAAACTGTATACTTATATTACATTCTCTATGTGTATGTACTATTTATCAATAGTACCACTATTGAGATATATTTGAGAATTACAACCTGTGACAATAAAGTTCGGTGAATAGTCCTGTACTATCAACATAGATGAACAATGCACGATAGTGACCTTACTGTCCTTCGAAATAGTCCCCTCCCATAACTATGCACTGCGGAGATCGGCGATACATGTCCTGGAAACTTTGCAAGAAGGCTTCCTTTGGGATGGTGTTCAAAACCCTCGTCACGTTTCGTTGGATGTCAGGAATATCGTCAAATCTCTTTCCTTTCAAAGCGAGTTTGATGCGTGACTTTTTGGCTTTGACCTTTTTCAGACGAGGGGATCCCGAAGAACGCCATTCCATGCTTTGCTGTTTCGTTTCAGGGTCGTACCTGAGACACCACGTTTCATCCTCAGTGACAATAGCATTCGCCGTTTCGACAAAATCCTGTGAAGCCTCTAAACGTGCCTGCTTCTGATCGTCAGTCAAGTGATGTGGCACAAGACAAGAACACGTTTTCCTCTTCCCTAAATTCTGGGTAACGATTTGTCGCACGAATTCACGATTAATATGCAGTTCATCCGCTACCATGCGCACAGTCAATCGCCGATCCTTCGTGATTAATGTCCTCACCTTCTCAATGTTTCCGTCACTGACGGCGGTCACCGGTCTTCCGCTACGGGGGTTGTCAGAAACACTTCCCCGACCTCCTCGAAAACGGGTGAACCACTCGTACACACACTTCAAGTACAGTGCTTGATCTTCATAAACACATACCAGCATCGCATGCTTTTATTTCGGTGTCTTGCAAAGCTCAAATCAAAACTGTACATTGATATTTTGGTCGTTAATGTTCCTCTTCGCAGTTCAGAACCAACGCACTATACACGCACTGTGTCAGACAGGGCTTACACGGCACACACACGATGCTCAACTGAACAACGTTGGGAGCAGGTGGTCAAAACCTGCTGCTACGCAGGTGCAGCTTTGTGTGTCGCCAGTGTTGCCGGATCGACCGTTCTGACTTAATTCGCCGAACTTTATTGTCACAGGTTGTATATTTTAGGTTCCATTTCACCCAGCGTGAATAAAGTTATTTATATCCCAAAGTGTAACGGCTGACTTTACATACCGATTTCCATTACATTCTGTTCAGCCATTTTCTCGCGATGCGCGTACGTACAGACAGACAGACAGACAGACAGACAGACAGACAGACAGACAGACAGACAGACAGACAGACAGACAGACAGACAGAGAAGACGGAAAATTAAAAATTGCATTTCCTTCTGACTGTGGACAGGGCCGATACAGAACTATCGTTATGTTTTAATTCTGAGCAACGTACAAACAAAACTCTTATTTACATTATACAGATTATGATCTTTCCTACCTTTAAAATCTCCACTCCGCTTATTCATCTATTAAAATCATTCTACGCCATTTCTCCACTGACAGCTCAACTGTCTCCGTACTCCCAAGTCTTCCCAGCTCGAAGTCTGTAAATATTTTCGTAACACTACTCTTCTGTCGGAAATCAACCAGAATAAACCGTGCTTGTTTCGCGCTGAAATGTTAGAGATAAGTAAGTACGCATTTTCTTACAACTTGCTTTACGTCGTACCGACAGAGGTTTTTGGCGACGATGGGATAGGAAAAGGCTAGGAGTGGGAAGGAATCGGCCGTCGCCTGAATTAAGGTACAGCCCCAGCATTTGCCTGGTGTGAAAATGGGGAAAACACGGAAAACAAACTTCGGGGCTGCCGACACTGGGACTCGAACCGACTATCTCCCGGATGCAAGCTCACAGCTACGCGTCCCTGACCGCACGGTCAACTCGCCTGGTAGTGCGCATATTGGTCACGTATCAATATAAGTTCCACTGATAATCAATGTGATGATCATGATTTGTTTTAAGGGGCTAAACGGCTAGGTCATTGGCCTTATGATCAGTGTGGGAAAACACACATCTTTATTACAAATCATGTCCGAAAGCAATGAATTATATTCCATTCTCCGCTGAAGTGCGTTGACTTAAGTGCGTCCAGTATCCAGTATTCGGGAGATAGCGGGTTCGAACCACACTGTCGGCAGCCCTGAAGATGTCCGTGGTTTCCCATTTTCACATCAGGCAAATGCTGGGGCTGTACCTTAATTAAGGCCACGGCCACTTCCGTCCCAATCCTAGCCCTTTCCTGTCCCATCGTCGCCATAAGACGTATCTGTGTCGGTGCGACGTGAAGCCAATAGCAAGTAAGTGAAGTGCGTAGAGAGTAATTTCTTATTAAATGTTACAACATAGTAACTCGTCTTTCTCATCCCAGTACGGCATACTGAGCCATAGATGGCCCTGGCCATAGCCATGGCTAGTTTTATAGGCAGTTCTCGTGTTATGTCTGTATAGGTGATAAGTCACCTTACGAAGTATTTTCACTGTACGTCGATTCACAAGTTCTGCAAATGATTGTTGATTATACAAACAAAAATATGCTCACGATAACAACCCCCATTCCTTCTAACTAAGCACTATAAGTCTAAAGCGATATATGGGAATAATGATCCTTTCTGGATATCACACATTGCCGGCTATGAAGTTGTGCTGGTCAAAGGACGAAGACAAAGATCTTACAATGCGTGAGCCGTAACAAGTTTATGACAATGAAACAAAACATGCAATTGTCAGATAACAATCTACTGGATCAGAATGACAAATTTTCAAAACTGAGCCCTGTTTTCGACGTAATGAACAAGAAGAAATTTCAGTTCTGAATTTTTTCACATAACCTCTCCATCGACGAGGAAATTGTGCCGTATTTTGGAAAAGATTCCTGCAAGATGTTTATGAAAGGAAAACCTGTGCGATTAGGCTTCAAGCTATGGTGTCTGTGCAGTTCACTGTACTTTATGCAGTACAGTAGGAAAAGACTAGACACTGACTACTCTGAAGTTTCTCTGGGTGAAAGAGTGATTTTAGACTTGCTGTCAGTTATAAATAATCCATCTCCTCACCGCATTTTCTTTGACGATTTCTTTTCATCATACAAATTGTTCCGTACGTTGAGAATTCAAGTTTTTTATTTCGAACCGGTACCATTCGTGAAAACCGTACTACTAAGTGTCCTTTAGAACCCTCCTCGGTTCTGTAGAAGAAAGCCAGGGGCTCATTCGATTTTGCTTTCGAAGATGAAGCCTATATTTTGATGGTCAGGTGGAATGACAATGCAATTATGACAGAGGCAACCAACAATGGTACTGTAGCACTAGCAGCCGCTAAAAGGTACAGTAGGAAAGAAAAGCGTCTCTTTACCACAGCCTAAATTTATTTCTGAGTACATTGCGCACATGGATGGAGTTGATCTGCACGACAATGGCATTGCCAATTACAGGATTCGAGTTAGGAGTAAAAGGTGGTGGTGGCCTCTGTTTATAAATTTGGCTGACAGTGTCATCGTCAATTCTTGGAAAATACATTGACTAGCAAACGATCAAAAATCCTCTCAGCTGCAATTTAGATCATATATAGCTCTGGCCCTGATGAAATCTGAAGGTGATGATACTAAAGATGATGAAGTATGTGGTGATGATGGCGAAGGCAACAAAGAAACTGGCATAGCAGGGAGAGACAATTCTAATTATGGATGACCGTCAAAGGCAGCTCTACCCATGGAAGTGCATTGTGATCAAATAGGACATTTCATAATCCAAGAGGAAAACAAAGCTACAAGAAGATGCCGACTGTGCAAGAGCACAACAATTTACAAGTATCAAAAATGGAATGTTCATCTTCATTCGAACTGTGTCCAACAATTTCACTCTCGCTAAATGAAGATGCCTACTAGGCCCAAAGGTACGTAAACGCAACATTATGCTGAACCTAAACTGTTTGTAAATACGTTTTGCTCTCGCATTTTCTGGCCTTTCTGATCTAATGATGTGGGTAGATTTGTCAGTTGGAGGAATTAGGACTAGAATTGTCTCAGTGTATTCACCATATGAGGGTGCAGATGAGGATGAAGTTGACAAGTCTTATGAAGCATTGAGTGACATCGTGGTCAGGGTCAACAGCAAGGATAGAATAGTGCTAATGGGTGATTTCAATGAGAGAGTTGGAAATAGAACTGAAGGATACGAAAGGGTGAGTGGTAAATGTGGGGAACATATGGAAGCTAATGGGAATAGGAAGTGTTTGCTTTGTGCTAATATGGGTTTAGCAGTTACGAATACATTCTTCAAGCATAAGGCTATTCAGCGCTACACATGGGAGGCTAGCGGTACCAAATCCATAATAGACTATATCTTAACCGACTTCGAATTCAGGAAATCTGCTAGGAATGTACGAGTTTTCCGGGGAATTTTCGATGATACAGACCACTATCTGATCTGTAGTGAACTAAGTATCTCTAGGCCTAAGGTAGAGAAAGTGAAATCTGTCTGCAAAAGAATAAGGGTAGAAAATCTCCAGGACGAGGAAATTAGACAGAAGTACATGAATATGATTAGTGAGAAGTTTCGAACAGTAGACAGTAAGCAGGTTCAGGATAAAGAAAGCGAATGGGTGACATTCAGGGATGCTGTAGTAGAAGCAGCAAGGGAATGCCTAAGAACAGTTGTGTGTAAAGATGGGAAAAGGCGAACGTCTTGGTGGAATGATGAAGTGAGAGCAGCTTGTAAACGTATAAAGAAGGCTTATCAGAAACGGCCCCAAACAAGGGCCAAGGCAGGCAGGGATTTGTACGTAGATGAAAGAAACAGAGCGAAACAAATAGTTGTTGAATCCAAAAAGAAGTCATGGGAAGATTTTGGTAATAACCAGGAAAGGCTAGGTCAAGCAGCAGGGAAACCTTTCTGGACAGTAATAAAGAATCTTAGGAAGGGAGGGAAAAAGGAAATGAACAGTGTTTTGAGTAATTCAGGTGAACTCATAATAGATCCCAGGGAATCACTGGAGAGGTGGAGGGAACATTTTGAACATCTTCTCAATGTAAAAGGAAATCATCCTGGTGGTGTTGCAAACAGCCAAGCTCATGGGGAGGAAGAAAATGATGTTGGTGAGATTACGCTTGAGGAAGTGGAAAGGATGGTAATTAAACTCCATTATCATAAAGCAGCAGGAATAGATGAAATTAGACCTGAAATGGTGAAGTATAGTGGGAAGGCAGGGATGAAATGTCTTCATAGAACAGTAAGATTAGCATGGAGTGTTGGTAAGGTACCTTCAGATTGGACAACAGCAGTAATTGCACCTATCTATAAGCAAAGGAACAGGAAGGATTGCAACAACTATCGAGGTATCTCATTGATCAGTATACCAGGCAAAGTATTCACTGGCATCTTGGAAGGGAGGGAGCGATCAGTCGTTGAGAGGAAGTTGGATGAAAACCAATGTGGTTCCAGACCACAGAGAGGCTGTCAAGATCAGATTTTCAGTATGCGCCAGGTAATTGAAAAAATGTTACGAGAGGAATAGGCAGTTGTGTTTATGTTTCGTAGGTCTAGAGAGAGCATATGCCAGGGTACCGAGGGAAAAGTTGTTCGCTATACTGGGGGACTATGGAATTAAAGGTAGATTATTAAAATCAATCAAAGGCATTTATGTTGACAATTGGGCTTCAGTGAGAATTCATGGTAGAATGAGTTCTTGGTTCAGGGTACTCACAGGGGTTAGACAAGGCTGTAATATTTCACCTCTGTTGTTCGTAGTTTACATGGATCATCTGCTAAAAGTCATAAAATGGCAGTGAGGGATTCAGTTAGGTGGAAATGTAGTAAGTAGTCTGGGCTATGCTGACGATTCGGTCTTAATGACAGCCTGCAGTCTAATATCTTGGAACTTGAAAATAGGTGCAATGAGTATGGTATGAAAATTAGCCTCTCGAAGACTAAATTGATGTCAGTAGGTAAGAAATTCAACAGAATTGAATGTCAGATTTGTGATACAAAGCTAGAACAGGTCGATAATTTCAAGTATTTAGGTTGTGTGTTCTCCCAGGATGATAATACAGTAAGTGAGATTGAATCAAGGTGTCGTAAAGCTAATGCAGTGAGCTCACAGTTGCGATCAACAGTATTCTATAAGAAGGAAGTCAGCTCCCAGACGAAACTATCTTTACATCGGTCTGTTTTTCGACCAACTTTGCTTTACGGGAGCGAAAGCTGAGTGGACTCAGGATATCTTATTCATACGTTAGAAGTAACAGACACCAAGCCTATACAGATCTCATGCACCATTAATAATAATAATAATAATAATAATAATAATAATGTTAAATAAAAATGTTGAATTTCACAGCGGTCGTACCCCTCGTTCACCGGTTAATATGCTTTCTCAGGAGATCAGTGGTGGTGTCCTACCCATGTTCATGAGTTCGATTCCGACCAACAAAAGAGAACACTAAACCTGAAAGATTGCATTTCATTTTAGCAGATCTACCAAAAATAAATCTATAATACTCCTATAACAGCAGCCCTACAGTGTCTTCCGACGAGGATATAGACGTAAGCGGGAGTGATATACCAGCACTCTGTTATCTATATAATTAGCCTAAGTCAGAAGGATGAGGTGAAGAAGTATATACGATGAGTAACGCAAGGTTGATAGTTAGCAGTGGCGATCTGACGGACCGAAGCCTAACACACCTATCTTTCCCGGTCCCCGCGCTTATCAGGCATACAGCAGGAAGCCGCGTGCAATGAGTCGAGGGAAGAGGGACGAAGGTCTGGGCTGCAATATCAGTCTCCGAAGCCTTGTTCTCAGAAATAGGTGCGGCGGTTTTTCATTGCTTTCAAGTTCTGTAAATGGAACAATATGTCAAATGCTTACATTATAATGTGCTTTAGATTTCCATCGTTCTCATTTGAGGTTTGGGCTTCACTGATAGCCTTGGTAGCCCTCAGTATACGCCACTGTAATGCAATGCGTTTGCAAGAGCCACTGCCGTCCTGAACCGTGTGGGCTATGTTCCCTAGTCATCAAACTCATAGAATACACCCGGCACACTCTACGGTCAGTGCTCCCCACCACATGACGTCTCTCTCTCCTAGAGAGCGGACACGCCTACCAAGCTCTTCACGCGTGCGAAGTCAGTGTGCGGTAACTGTACACCCTGCGAACTGTGCAGCGTTTGGCCATCGCTAGCATAGCATGTAACAGCGAGAATGTCAGAACTCGTACGGGCATTGTGAGTAACAGTTGACTGCAGGATGGGTAAGACTCGAGAACTCAGCACATTTGATCGCGGCCAGATTGTCAGCGCAAGATGTATGGGCCACTGTCTTTGAAGTCGTGCAGACACTGGGCTTTCCAAGGGCCACCGTATCAAGAGTGTACCGTGAGTACGTGGGTTATGGCAAAACCACCGCCGCCAGGCTCCATTGTCGTAGTGTAGGACGCGTTGATGACAGAGGACGCCATTGGCTAGCTCGGATAGTAAGAGCGCATAGACGAGCCAAAACGCAGCAGATAACTCGACAATTCAAGCAACGAGTTGTGAGAAAACTTACTGTTACGTGCAAGCCCCGTGGTAGTCCATTTCGGTACTTCCAGGACGGGGCTGGTGACTCACGCGACCTGGGATCTCCCAGCCGGCTCGTCGGGTGGGGCCGGACTTTCCGTGTATTGTTCTCGTCGGCCGGCTTACCGGTGAGTTTCTTGGAAATTGAACGGGAATGTTCTGCCTCTATTGACATCGCGAAATATCTGGGTCAAATCGCGCGAGCTATGAAAAGGGAGGCTAGCCGTGGACAGTCAGTCAGTGTTGGACTCGGGGTCAGTGTTGGACTCCGTGGTGAAGTCAGTGAGAGACTCAGTGCGTTAGGGTTCGGTGGCTGGGCAGAGGGCAACAGAGGTGTTGGCTGTCGCTAGTGTTCCACCGAGGTCAGAACCAGGAGCTGTTGTTGTGGTGTCGGGGAGACCAGTGAGTGGGCTGGGGACGACAGAACGAAAGGCTGTACTATGTCTTCGTGTAATTCTCTGGACTGAGGATCGCCGTGAGCCAGCGAGAAAACCCGCTATCGTGAGTGCGAGGATAAATGGACCTGTGTTAATGTTCGCTGTTGTGAGTATCGTCCTGCTGTCGAATACTGTTTAGTTGCTTAGTTGTTCACTGCATGTGACTGTAAATTACTGGACTGTCTGTGGAATCGAACCAACGAACAGTCATCGTGTGTTGTGTAGCTAGTGGCACTGTGTTCAAATCTAGCGGTCTACACACAGCTGCTGTACGAGTTGACTGTACTTGGGAAAGTGAAAGTAACGCTTAAGCGTCCGCAGGTAGACGAACGGGCTGGACCTCCTACTGCGCCATAAGGAATAGAAATGTATAAATATACTTGTAATTAGTAAGTGTGGTCATTCATAACCGGTTGGAATTGTGTGTGTTTAAATACGTGTGTATGCATTTATTAGGTCATCCTGAAATAAATTAGAGCAATGAAACAGATGGAGTATTATTCGTAACAATACCATCCAGAATCATCTCCCTGCCATGTCAACCTACCCTCTTAAGCGGCAAGGTGCTCAGGGTCGTACTGGGTCAAGCGCTGGATGATATTAGAAACTTATGGGCCTACAAGGTCAGGAGAAGGGTTGCAGCTAACTATATCGAATGAGAATCAATTATCGGCAAAAATAAAGGTTTATTGACTCTTGGTGATGATAGAAAATGAAACACAAATATCAAGACTAACTTAAATGAATACATAAATATGAACATGTCCGTAGAACATTGTTGCAAAGGAATAATCCTTGGGCGGCAAAATTCATTCGTTTTTTAGACTATGTTGTGAATTATTTCACTCGAAGGCAAGACTGAGTACAATTGTAGTAAATATTATTGCCATGACCATGCGTGCACTAGGCAAATTACTTAAATAGTTCCCTATACATTGGAACTTCATTACAAAAACACTATGCGTATATGAGAGGGACCTATATTAAATATCTCTTTAAAACACGTTGAATTGGACACCCATACAATCTTGAAAAACACCTTGATTTGGACACGCACCCATGATACGTAAAATTAGCACGAATCAGAACTTACGTCATCAATAAACACACAAATGTGTTGTACAACAAACAACAATCCAAACACTGACACGATGAAACCAGTCGAACACGGCAAGACTCCGTGTAAGCCAAATGCGACCGCCGAGGTTCTAGTAAGCGGTCTGCCCGCTCCGAAGATAAGCTCTGAAATCCCTACTATCAGATTTAACGTAATTGCTGTATAACGCTGGACCGATGACCCTACCTAAGATTAAATTAAAATGAGAAAATGATGAGCTTCTAACATAAATCACACAAAAATGTCGTGTGTTTTGATACCCACTCTCAATGTGAATATTTCCCTGCTATTTCTTCGTCTCATGCACAAAAGCAAATTATCGCTCCCCTCTCACTGAAGGTCGATCAACCCGACTTGGGGCGTGTCGTATCACATAACATAAACTGCTCCTTTACTGGAGGTAGCCAACACAAACCTTCTTCACATGTTGCCTAAAATGTTTTCATTCTCAAATACATCCACCTGCCTTCTCGGCTTTAAAACTTCGTCGCTCATATAATCAAATTCAGCCCGTTAATCCATTTCATTCATTGAGACATCACATGTAATAAACCACTGCATAGCGTACATCAAAATCTCTCCACACCAGGGTCCTGGTTTCCAAACTCGCAACATGCCTGGATGATGTTATTCCTCTGTTCACTACAACTTAATTACTTCCTAAATACGATTTTCCTAAGGTATTTAGCGTGAAGCCACCACATTTTTCTACTCACAGCCTTTAATTATTTCTTTTAAAATGCACAATATCTCTCACCTAACTATAGGGTGGACGACGTTCGAACTTCGGTCACAGATCCTCTCCATATCATTCTTACACATAGGACCATTCTACTATTAATAAATTGCTTGCACGTTACTTTTATTACCTCGAATGCCTATCCTTCCCAAAAGTTCAGGAAAGGCTCAAATGTGTCCTAACAAAATGATTCTGAAATAATCAACATAATGGTAACGTTTCCTCCCAGGTATAAACACTACGACAACTATTCTAATACTACAAATAACAATATTCCCAAAACCTACGGGCATTCACAGTTACAAACTTACATCAAAATAGTTACAAATATATTGTAAAGCACCCCAAAGAAAGATGATAAATTCCCATAAAATCCGCATGCATATTTACACAAAATTAGAGAAAACAACACTCAGACTGCACCTTAGATTACTTACATGTGACTAACTTTCTAGGCACATTTTAATCTAATCCCATCATCTGATAT
Organism: Anabrus simplex; assembly: GCF_040414725.1. Lineage (NCBI taxonomy): Eukaryota > Metazoa > Arthropoda > Insecta > Orthoptera > Tettigoniidae > Anabrus > Anabrus simplex. The sequence continues at coordinate 709,701,105 of NC_090266.1, forward strand.
TCACAAGTCAATAATTAAATTCGCATCACGACATGTCCATGCAATAGAAAGTACTCTTGCACACCGCCTATCTTCCTCCACGTTTTCATTCGAACTCCGGGAAGTCCATGATGGTGTTTGGTGCACATCTCCTTCGCGCTGAATCCCATGAAATCCTGGTTCCATTCCTCGTTCGACCAACGGAAGATCATGATCCTGGCTTCTTCACTGTCCACTGCTAATACTGTGAACACACACACACAGTTATTTTCCCATTCTTGAGCGTCACAATTCACGCGCACTTTCCGATACCGGGCATTTTAACGTCACACTGTTCTGGACTCGGGGCTTAAAAAAGGTTTACGCGTACCTACACGTTTCATTATGTCTTTCATAAGATTATTTCATACTGTATTATTCACAGTTCCCGATTTCCTTTGCCTCCAAATATTAATAATAATAATAATAATTGTATTCATCCCAAAAAGTTAGTTAAATATACATTTCCCGCACCAGCCTTCTTTACTGGGTACGATTTCACGAATCTGTGTTATTCAATTGGTATTTATTTCTCAAATGTTCACCAAAACTCACTCTCACAAAGGAAAAGTATCCGAAAAACTCACATGCGTGTTTTACGCTCGAGGTAAAAGAGTCAAGTGTCCTGTGGTAGGGACATCTGGTTCCTTTTATCATTTCAGCTGCAAAATGGTGTAACACAGGAAAATTTTCCAAACTCAAAATCGTGTTTCCCCTTTCCACAGGGTGCTATGAATGAAATAGTGTTGTAATCAGGTGGTCAGGGTTACTGGATACAGATTGAGATTAATCCATGAAAGATCCGATCGTAAATTCTCGCGTTATGACTATAACTCTGCTCTTCTTTCGACGGTAGGTTCCCGGTTTCAAATGCTTCACAGACGCTTGTAAAATTGCTAATGGAACTTTCCACGGTTATATAACACACTACTACCTTTCCTCTTCACTTCTAGTACAATAAAATAAAGTATGTAACTGGTCCTTCTAAATTCCACGATGAATTTCTGATCTCCTGATTTCAAGTTCGACGTAATTCTTGAAATACACACAACGAAAACAATGTTGGTTATGCTGATTTTCGATGGGTTGGAGATTTCGCTCACTATAAAACACTCCCTCTCTTTGTAGACTGAGGAATCGTGACTGAGTTAAGCCCCTCCTACTGGCCCCTGGCCTCGGAGATTCCCTGGTTCATCCCGCGGTATCTCCTTTTCTCCCTGATTGGATGACGTGGGTGACGCTATCGAGCGTTCCACGCTTCAAGTCCCCGCGATCTTGCCCATAGACAATTGAAAAAATTCTCTCATGTATCTTTTTATCATTGGCTTATGACCCTCCCTCTGCTCAACACATGTCACAAGGCACAGGGACTGATATGGCCAAAGGAACACGGCCACTGGACACTCGATGCATGGAGAGAGGTCGTCTGGACAGATGAGTCGAGGTACCAGTTGGTGCACGTCGTTGGTGCGTCGTCAACAACATTAGGCAATCGATCCCTCTTGCTATCAGGGTATAGTTCAGACCGGTGGTGATGGTATCCTCGAATTGGGACTGTTAACTTGAGATGAAATGGGACCACTGGTAAATCTGGTAACGTTTTTCACCCGCGAACGTTATGGGAACATGCTGGCAGATCATGTTGACCCTTTGTTCACCTCAGCACACTACAAACGACCTGTAGTTACAGCAAGACAATGTTCCAGCCCATCGCTCCCGAATTGTGGCTGAATGGTTCGACGAGCACTCGACGGATGTGAAGAAGCTTTCCTGGCCCCCGAGGAGCCCCGATCTCAGTCTAATAGTAGCCCGTATTTTTAATTTGGAGCGAGGAGCGGTATGGCACGTGTCCCAACGCTATCGCGGCAACGTCGCATGACCTCCCCTGTACCGGCCTACTGCTGATCCATATCATTCTACCCAATACAGTACAAGTACAAACTGATATAAAAAATTCAATCCGTTTACGTATTGCACAGCCATACGGCATAGCCATTGATCATCACCATCATGTTCGAACCTGGCTCAGACCGGTGGTATTTGAAGGGGCTCAAATACTTCATCCTCATATCGGTAGATTTACTGGCACGTAAAAGAACTCCCGAGGGACAAAATTCCGGCACCTCGCGGTCTCTGAAATCCGTTAAAAGTTAGTTAGTGGGACGTACAAACAATAACATTATTATTAATACATACATGTCACAACGCGACCAAGAATGCAATTTTCCTACCACCCCGAACAGAGAAAAAGTTACCTTACAAAGCTGATAACTTTTTTCTTGGAAACATACAATTCTGAAATCTAAAAAATAACTTTTTGCGCTCCACCTGCGATAAAAAATATAATATTAAAGTACAAATCAGTAATCCGAAACGTACATGACCTAACGTGAAATGAAAGGAGAAAAATGATGGTGTTATTAGATTTTCTGTACGTCTATTGGTTATTTCATAAACAACCTCCAAACTCGAGTACACTTAATATTTTGGTTGAGAGTAGCTGCATGCTCCAATCTATAAAATCGTTTTCAGGGGGTATTAGATAAGGCCCAATATCAATAGCTGTCGACAGTATTATTCGAACCTATCATCTCCAGAATGTAAGCTGAGCACGCCACTCACTCGGTCGGTGAACACAGATCAAATGCACAATATCAGTTTACGGAACGTTTATAAGTTTTACTGTAATATTCTAGACATACCTTCATTGCCTCCACATACATGCAGTCCAACATTGATGGATCCCTGTAGCAGCACAAGTCAACGACAACATGCTCGTCCTCTTCGTAGCAGTTTATGATGTGAAGATAGAAGAAAGTCTCCGTCACAAACGTCCGGAGCAGAACACCAGTCTCACGGTCCATTAGGTGAACCAGCGTCTGCGGATCAAACATCATCACTCCATTGCACCAAAATTAGACAATAGCGTTGCTCCTTTACTCTTGGGGTTTCTCTAAAATTAGAAATAATAATAATAATAATAATAATAATAATAATAATAATAATAATAATAATAATAATAACACTTGCTCTAACTACTTACTGTCTTATGATGTAGGAATTTTATTTCGCAGGAGATCTTTTAAACGTTGAAATTCAATGACACGGAGGTGTTACATATAGAGGACAAGCAATTAACCAACTGTGCCACTAATAAATTTGGAAAGGGAAAATTCTTCAATATATGTTTGTTAGAAAATATAATTAGAGAGACAATCAACTTTGAAACATTGCAAAAATTGAAGGAAGTGTATATTCTCTGGCAGAGTTGCGTCATATCCGCCTCTGTGGTGTAGTGGTTAGTGTGATGAGCTGCCATCCCCGGAGGCCCGGGTTTGATTCCCGGCTCTACCACGAAATTAGAAAAGTGGTACGAGGGCTGGAACGGGGTCCACTCAGCCTCGGGAGGTCAACTGAGCAGAGTTGGGTTCGATTCCCACCTCAGCCATCCTGGAAATGGTTTTCCGTGGTTTCCCACTTCTCCTCCAGGCAAATGCCGGGATGGTACCTAACTTAAGCCCATGGCCGCTTCCTTCCCTCTTCCTTGTCTATCCCTTCCAATCTTCCCATCCCTCCGCAAGGCCCCTGTTCAGCATAGCAGGTGAGGCCGCCTGGGCGAGGTACTGGTCATACTTCCCAGTTGTATCCCCCGACCCAGAGTCTGAAGCTCCAGGACACTGCTCTTGTGGCGGTAGAGGTGGGATCCCTCGCTGAGTCCGGGGGAAAACCAACCCTGGAGGTTAAGCGGATTAAGAAAGAAAGAAAGAAAGAACGAAAGAAAGAAAGAAAGAGTTGTCATGTCGGAGAGCTACAGTGTGGTTACTTTGAGAGTACTGCAGTGCTTCTTTCCCAGCAATCACAATTTATAATAGTCGGTGCGAATACTACGAGCAGATGGAGAGGGAAACAATGAATGATCAGCTCTTACCAATGAAAATCAACTTACGTTTGGAAGCTCTGTGTAAACATTCACGTAAACTCTGTGTCAAATTGCAAGCGTTTTGGCTTCGAGAGGGTACTCAGAATTGTCCACAGAAGTTGCTGCTATATCGTCGCGTTACCCCACCCACTCAATGGGTTGCGCTTCATGGAAAATTTCACTGCGCTTTATATTACTTGTACCAGGCAAAAATAAAGACGACCGCAACGGAAACAAACTCCCATTTGACACAGAATATAGAAGGAAACTGCTTCCTCCGATTTGCTGTTAATACATTTATTGTTTGATCTCATGAGGAAGATGAACTACACCCAATCCTTCAGCACGCAGCACGCACTAGAAATAGAAAAGGAAGGATATTACGATACTATTTCTGCACGTTACAGTGAACAATAACTCACCGAACCATGAAATAACAATAAATCCCCCCTACCCCGCCGTCCCTTACATCAGATGTACCACCAAATTACTTCACACAAAAGAAAACAATCCTTTACACCATGCTCGCGAGCGTGAACTCTCCTGAGGCCCTTGTTTAATTCAAACTTTGTATTATGTACCGAAATAATAACGTCGTTATCCATCCATTATAATACTTGGTGACCTCCTCAAAATTGCTATTATTCTAATCTTAACTACCGCTCTATGTCTTAAAACAACGCGTAATGTTGACTTCATCGGGGGATGGGCTATTCCTGCACACGATCTGCTGCTGGTCGGGGGAGAATCGCATTTTCAGTTCAGTTTGAACAGGTCAGTCGAATTTGTTGTTGGTAAGTCATTTATAAATGTGAACAGTGTGTTTAGAGTTTGTTGTTAGCCGAAGTATGAGTCTGAGAATTAGTTAGATTTATACAAGAATATAAAATGCTAGTTGCTTTACGTCGCACCGACACAGATAGGTCTTATGGCCTGGTGTGAAAATGGGAAACCACGGAAAACCATCTTCAGGGCTGCCGACAGTGGGGTTCGAACCTACTATCTCCCGAATACTGGATACTGGCCGCACTTAAGCGACTGCAGCTATCGAGCTCGGTAATATAAAATGACATATGGATTAATATTTATTATAGCTGTAAGAAAAATATATTAGGTTATTATTTACTATTACAGTATATAGTTTTTATAATGTGTTTTGATCCTTAATTCATTATGAGAAATTAGGATCATTTACTGCATATTGTCATTTGTTGTAGTATTTTGTTATATTATTGTGTTTATACTTGCTCTTAAGGAATGTCCTAATTTTCTTTACTTTAAGGTTGAAATATTTCTCATTAAGTAACTTTAATGATCCTAATATGTGATTCACTTTATTTTATTTTATGTTTACGTTAAGTATTCAATTTAACTTTAATTATATTTTAATATTAATTCAGTTTGTTAATTATTTATTAAAATCCATTCTTATTGTTATTTATAAATATTCAGTTATTTTATTATATTACTTTAAATAGTATTTAAATAGTAATTAAAATGTGATTAAGTGTATTATAGGGCTTAGAGCCCTAACTTCGCCACTGAACAAGGCACTAATAAATAAATAAATAAATAAATAAATTAATTAATTAATATATAAATAAATAAATAAGTGAACAAATAAAATTAATAAACAAATAAGTAACACAACATACTATTCCAAGCTCTTCATATTAAGCAGCAACCCAAGTATTAAAAACGAACACTTAATTACAGTACATATTATATACCGGACATCCATTAAAAACAGACAAAGAATCAAGTGAAATATAGGAGAGCCGGCACCAATAATCCAGAAGTCTACTCAAAACAGCGTGTCATAGGACTCAGTGATCACGATTTAATTTCGGCCGGACTGCATTAAAATTCTAAAAAAGAACATTCAAAAGCGGTAACTTGAGTACCTGTTGGTCGTTGTACCAGCGGAAGGCTGCCACCATAGGAGAGTTAGCCAACTGGGTCTTGATCATCCCTGGCACGGACACACACAGTGGCTGCTCCACGATGACAAAGAAGCGCTCAGTAATACCAAAGGTGTGCATGTAAGATGGATGAAGAGGCCAACGTGCAGGAACTTTACCAACAATCGTTGCTTGCTCGAATGTACTGGCCTTGTCTAGAATAAATATTTTATTAAAGTATGAAGGCTTTCACGGCCGGTGTCAATATAATAAAATTCTTCCGGGCTGTTATGCCGTGGTCCACTCCTCTCGCTTCTCCCAGACGTTTCGACTACTGCTGCGGTAGTCATCTTCTGTGGCGTCGTGTAGATACGCTCTCCTGTATCCCGCTGGCGACTGCGTTTGACTACCGCAGCAGTAGTCGAAACGTCTGGGAGAAGCGAGAGGAGTGGACCACGGCATAACAGCCCGGAAGAATTTTATTATATAATAAATATTTTACCAAGCATTTAACAGATAATTAAAAAGTATAAAGTATTACATAGAACAGTGAGGTAATAATACTCTCGGAGATTAGAACATCTGACAAATTTTGTTACGTTTATGTCCGTTACGTAGTGAAGATAAAAGTACCCACTTAACAACGTCCACTTCACTATGTTTACCTCTTTGGAGTGATCTCTGACGTGAAAACGATCATCTTCAGCATCTGAGTACTCACACTTGAGCTACACTGTCAACATTGCTCTTAGACAACTATTTTCATAAAGTGTGTTTGTATAGTTTATGGGATTAAGGGGACTTCAAGGCCTTTACATTAACCAGCAACTCAGCTATTAAAAACGAACGATTTAATTATGTATAATATACTACCGGTGTGCCTTTGCTGGCGAGACCTAGTGTTTACAGTGCACTATGTCTTCTGGTATGGGCTAGAGCAATTTTGTTACACTCATTGATCTGTCTCAGCTTTATCCTTGGCTTTGACAAAATGAAAGTGACTGAGGTATGAGTGATGCTAGTAATGCCATTCCTTGTGCAGCCAGTCCCTGCTATGAATGGTGTGAAAATATTGCTCATAGGGTCAGTTGGTGCATGCATTTCAGTGGGCTTGGCAGACTGATATATAACTGCAACTTCTGGCTCGGTGAGGAAAGCAACGGAAAACTACCTCACTCCTCATTTCCCTAGTACGCCCCTTCAGTGATGCCTAGGCCATCTATGACAGCTGATGGCGGAACTGTTGAGGATCCAGCCAGCCTTTGGGCTGAGGACTAAACATACATACATACTACCGGTGCATTAAAAACAAAACAGCCGAAGAATCATATGAAATATGAGAGAGTTGAAAATCCTAGTGTCCATTAAGAACAACAATGGCCGATCAATTATCCGAGAACAGGAACAATTAAACTACCACTTACGATGCCTCAAGCACCTGTTCATTAACAACAACGTTGACTAATTAACTCTCAGAGAACAGACACAATTAAATGGCCACTTGCAATGGCCCAAGCTTGTGTTGACTCAATCAGACTTCTGTCTAGTCCTCTGAATGTAATATAAAGAAATTGATGAAAGTGCAAGTAAATGGTTGGAGTAAATATGGCGAGATCATATCGAGAATGTTACACCATCACAGCCCTCAAGAGTCTAAACCAGTCACCTCACATTGAGCCATGGGGTGAGTGGGGGGAGGCCGGACGACTGCGGACAACACCCATATAAAATCTAACAAATTCCATATCATACACTCAAAAACATGAAATATCCACAGCCTGTTTCCAGTCATTCAACCGGGTCAGGAATGGAATGAATGAAGCCCCCATTCAGCGGGGAGGATACGAATTGTGCCGGCTGCCGACGCCTGTCACACTGCTCTGGGGCAATGATTAATGACTGATAGATAAAATGAAATGATATTGGAGAGTATTGCTGGAATGAAATTTGTAGGGAAAAGCGGAGTACCCGGAGAAAAACCTGTCTGGCATCCGCATTGTCCAGCACAAATCTCACATGGAGTGTCAGGGATTTGAACCACGGAACCCAGCGGTGAGAGGCCGGCGCGCTGCCGCCTGAGCGATGGAGGCTTCATTCAAGAACATATCAAGAGTAAATGTGAAAAGGTACGACAAAAAATATTCACAACATATATCATTTTCTCAAGTACATTTTGAAAAGTGTCTGTTAAAAATGTAACTTTTATTCTAGACATTACTCGGCCACTCCATTTAGGATTGCCTTTCTAAGTTGGTAATGGACATATTAATTTAATGAGTTTTTCCCTAATTGTTTAACGTCGCACTAATACAGAGAAGGTATTCGGCGACGCAAGGATGGGAAACGGCTAGGATTAGGAAGGCAGCGGCCGTGGCCTTAATTAAGGTACATCCTCAGCATTTGCCTGGCGTGAAAATCGGAAACCACGAAAAACCATCTTCAGGGCTGCCGACGGTGTTATTCAAACCCACCATCTCCTAAATTCAAGCTCACAGCTAAACCACCCTAACCACATAGCCAGCTCACTCGGTTTAAGTGTTTCTGTAGCACAAGTTAGTTGCTGAAGACCATCACATTCACGGTAGAAAGCACTTTAGAGAGGTAATGAATGTGTTTAATCTTGAAAGAGTGCAGTTATGTCATAACAAACAAACAAGCAAGCAAACAAACAAACAAACAAACAAACAAACATACCCCATGATGCAACAGCCCCAAAGGGCATGGCCTAACGAGCGACCGCTGCTCAGCCCGAAGGCCTGAAGATTATTAGGTGTCGTGTGGTCAGCACGACTAATCCTATCTGCCTTATTTTTTGCTTTCTAGACCGGGAGTTAATTCAGAATATACACTGACTGACAGTGACAATGCAACACCAAGGAGGAGTGGTTCGAAAGGGATGAAAGTTGGGGAAAAAACAGAGACGGCACGGATGAATAATTGATGTTTATTTCAAACCGATATGCAGGTTACACAATGCGCACGGCATCGACTCAGTAGGATGTAGGACCACCGCGAGCGGCGATGCACGCAGAAACACGTCGAGGTACAGAGTCAATAAGAGTGCGGATGGTGTCCTGAGGGATGGTTCTCCATTCTCTGTCAACCATTTGCCACAGTTGGTCGTCCGTACGAGGCTGGGGCAGAGTTTGCAAACGGCGTCCAATGAGATCCCACACGTGTTCGATTGGTGAGAGATCCGGAGAGTACGCTGGCCACGGAAGCATCTGTACACCTCGTAGAGCCTGTTGGGAGATGCGAGCAGTGTGTGGGTGGGCATTATCCTGCTGAAACAGAGCATTGGGCAGCCCCTGAAGGTACGGGAGTGCCACCGGCCGCAGCACATGCTGCACGTAGCGGTGGGCATTTAACGTGCCTTGAATACGCACTAGAGGTGACGTGGAATCATACGCAATAGCGCCCCAAACCATGATGCCGCGTTGTCTAGCGGTAGGGCGCTCCACAGTTACTGCCGGATTTGACCTTTCTCCACGCCGACGCCACACTCGTCTGCGGAGACTATCACTGACACAACAGAAGCGTGACTCATCGGAGAACACGACGTTTCGCCATTCCCTCATCCAAGTCGCTCTAGCCCGGCACCTTGCCAGGCGTGCACGTCTATGCTGTGGAGTCAATGGTAGTCTTCTGAGCGGGCGCCGGGAGTGCAGGCCTCCTTCAACCAATCGACGGGAAATTGTTCTGGTCGATATTGGAACGGCCAGGGTGTCTTGCACATGCTGAAGAATGGCGGTTGACGTGGCGTGCGGGGCTGCCACCGCTTGGCGGCGGATGCGCCGATCCTCGCGTGCTGACGTCACTCGGGCTGCGCCTGGACCCCTCGCACGTGCCACATGTCCCTGCGCCAACCATCTTCGCCACAGGCGCTGCACCGTGGACACATCCCTATGGGTATCGGCTGCGATTTGACGAAGCGACCAACCTGCCCTTCTCAGCCCGATCACCATACCCCTCGTAAAGTCGTCTGTCTGCTGGAAATGCCTCCGTTGACGGCGGCCTGGCATTCTTAGCTATACACGTGTACTGTGGCACACGACAACACGTTCTACAATGACTGTCGGCTGAGAAATCACGGTACGAAGTGGGCCATTCGCCAACGCCGTGTCCCATTTATCGTTCGCTACGTGCGCAGCACAGCGGCGCATTTCACATCATGAGCATACCTCAGTGACGTCAGTGTACCCTGCAATTGGCATAAAGTTCTGACCACTCCTTCTTGGTGTTGCATTTGCTCTGTCAGTCAGTGTATATATATATATGACAAGTCTGCACCTAAAATTTCAAACTGTATATTTATGGCTATAATTAAAGGTAAAGCAATGTTTAAATAGTTCAGGGTCATATATATATTCAAGGTAAGAGTTAAAAGTATATTAAAATATTTTATTTTTATGTGTTTAAAATGTTGTAAGCAGTGAAAGCTTGGAAATAGCCTACAGGGTGTTTGGAAGACAATAACACATATTTCTCCTGGTCATTGATAGGACCCTGAATGCATATGAAAAGAAGTTGAAACTTTGTTCGTAGCTCGAGTAGTATTCAATGATGAACGACTTGCGGCTTTGTTGACATAGATTACAATATTTTCCAGTGTGAAAGCTTTCGCATCTTGTACGTAGAACGTTTTCATACAAATTACGCAAACATACTACCTGAAGATGCACTGCAGTGATGTACTTAAAAAAAATTCTTGCACATTACCCATACATACTGAGCCATATCACGATATGCCTCGACTTATTAATCAGAACACTACGGCATAATTTTATTTAAAGCATCACAGAGACGCAGGGAATGAAGGTAGGAAACCTGGAGGGCCGTGCCTTAGGCTATGTGAACACCGTATCGACCCGGTAGGAATGGAATCTTCAAGTTCGAATTTGTTAGCCGTGACTTCAGACATGTAGACCCCTACCCACAAAACAGTTGTATGAGGTTACCAAACCTCGCCTTCCCAGGGCTGGAGTCATATGAATATATCCACCACTGAGCTAGATTCCACAGGTCCGACTTGATAGGAAATAAGAATAGAATTATCATATACCAGGAATCGGTAATAATGGTTACTTGTACTCTATTGAAAGAAATTCGCATTTAAAGGCGAAGCAATTGACACTCACTCGGCCGTTACGAAGCCAGAGCCGATGTTAACCAGGGATTCACCTCGACAACGGCATCACTGTAAGGCTATATAAGCTTGCCTGGAGGGGGAAGCACTCTCATTCTCACACTTCCCATTCTCGTATTGAAGCTCAGTTTACTCATTCTCGCATTGAAGCTCATTCTGTTATTCGAATTCAGCTGCACGTTGTGTGTGCGTGTTACAGAAACTTGTTAATTACCATTGCTTTGTGACTCTCAGTATTCGGAGAGAGTTATTTCTAACTTCACTTTATTAACCGTAATGAAACGTCAAGTGCTACCTGGCGAAATTTAAAATATCGCTATATACATTTAATTGTGAGTTTCGTAAGACTAGTACTCGACAACTGCGAGTGAACTCACAAGAGTTAATAACGCTATCAACTAGCATAAAACATTTAAAACGCGTTCGCGGATCGCGATGGTAAAGTGTGCGTTCCGTACAGATATTACCGCTGACAAAGGCTGATTTCGACCGGGCTAGTTCCCATAAATTAGTGACGCACAAATCGGGACTACTTATTTGTGCGCAGGCTGTAGTAAATGGCAGTCTATCGCTAAGGGAGAAATCTTGTGTACGATCACGCCAAGTGGTGAAGCAGATGTACTGAAATTTAACACCATTGCAGACGATTCCGGGATCAAGCAAACAACAACCATGGCGTCACCAGGATTCGAGAGGATGACCATTCAGCCCGTGATGTTTGCATTTGTTATGGGCTAGACGACCATGACATAGCGGTCATGTGATTCGTCGCCGGTGGAGAGATGGCTGCAAAGTTAAGTTCCTAAGTTCTATAAAGCATGCAGAGTGTGATAGTCGAACACTAGTATAGGGATTTTCAAGTAAATTAATTATTGATTAAATGTAAGCCAGTGTGGCACTTGTTTTATTCAGTTTTGTAAGAGTAAATACGTTCAGGGATGCCATTCATGTTTAAGCCCGAGATAAGTGTATATATTTTAATCAGATGGGAACAAAGGATAAGGTAGGTTAGTTATAAGTGTGTTTCTTTTGTTTTACTTAGTGTGTCCTATTTCATTTGTGAATTGATTTTGATAGAGATGATGAGGAGAATCTTTACAATATTAAGTAGGCTACACGCCATCAGCGTTGCGTGATTTACAGAATAGATTAGAGGCAGCAGTAAATCAGGATGTATTTCTATGCATGAAGCATGACTTTTTCAGCTGTAAGGAGTTATGCGATAGAGTTGTATTCACCGTTGAAAACAGAGCAGGATCTTTAATATTCGGGGCAGGTGAGTTCAGGAACGTAAGGGTATCGAACCGAGGATATATTATGTGAGAGGCTGGAAATGCCGTGAGATGTTGATGGAGCTAAATTAATGCGACATAGGTGAGAAAGCCGTAATGTTTACTGGAACCTCTGATTTGTATATGTTAATGAGCCAGCCTGTGATTATGCTCGAGAATCCATTGCCTGTGCGTAAAATGTTGTCATAGAGGATTCGAGCCTTGCTGCAGAGATAAAGTTTTGGCCTGGTCCCGACCGTTGGTTAAGCTCCCAGGTATGTAGCCCTTGTCAGCTGTTATGCTGTGAGCCCTCTACGAGTGAAAGTATTTTACGAGCGTGTCCGTTATTTCCGAGATTTCTGCGTTCCTGCTCCATTTATTTAAATGTTTGTTGTCCTACAGCTGATCGCCTAGGCCATGTGGAAAGAGACTGCGATTTTGTGTCTTGTTAAGATATAAAATCTTCGGAGCCTGAATATGTAGGAATCGAATTGCGATGACTCTATCAACTTCAGTGCATATTTGTATGTGTTTTATTTGCAGGTAATTCTCCGTGTGCACCTTATGTTATTTATTATTTTCTTGCGTTTTACTGTTTGTTTTGTGATGTCTTGTGTTGTGTAATGGGATATTATTAGCTCGCCGGCTAACTTAAGGGAAGCAGGTTCTGTCCTGATTGATTTGCTAATGCGTACGGACGCATATTATTAGAATCAGTGTTATTTTGGAAGGGTTGATTACGGACAGCCCTGAACAAGTCTTTTATTTCTTTGTGTCCGAGTATTTCGGAGTGTATATATGTTAGTCAGACAATTTACTAGTATATCGATTATTACCGACGCATTTAATGGACGGTTTTAGATCGAGCCTACGGCCAACGGACTTAGGGATTTAACGAAGCAGTCACACCATCCAAAACTTGTGTAACGCGTTCCAATTTCCATGTAGATGTTTGTAATCATAAATTTCGGGCCGTCACCCACTTTTCTTTGTATAACTTTTGCTAACCTGTAAATAATATCTATGTGCGTATCACTTTTTCTGACCGATTTGAGGTCGATTTTACGTTGATTTTGTTTCTCTATTTTGATTAGTATGAGCCAAATTTATATTTTTAGATTAATAAATCCATCTCACCCATATACCTGAGTTCACATTCAGTAGATATATGTCCGTATTTCCTGTCCACATACTTTTTAGTATTCGTTAGTAATTAGAGATTTTTGTTGTTGCCCACATCCGGGCGTACCGCGCGCTTTTACCCTGAGGTTAGCCGAATTTGTGACAGGATACGGTGTAATACGTCCTGAAGCTGCACTGCAGTGACGTACTTCAAATTGTTTCTTGCATATTACGCATTCATACGTCCTGAATCTGCAGTGAAGTAATGTACTTAAAATTGTTTCTTTCAGATTACGCATGCATACGACCTGAAGCTGCATTGACATGATGTACTTCAAATTGTTTCCTGCATATTACGCATGCATACGTCCTGAAGCTGCACTGCAGTGACGTACTTCAAATTGTTTTTTGCACATTACGTGCGTACGTCCTGAAGATGCACTGCAATGATGTACTTCAAACTGTTTCTTGCACATTACGCATGCCTACGTCCTGAAGGTGCATGCAGTGATGTACTTCAAATTGTTTCTTGCCCATAACGCATACGTACATCCTGAAGCTGCACTGCAGTGCTGAACTTCAAATTGCTTCTGGCATTTTATGCATACATACGTCCTGAAGCTGCACTGCAGTGATGTACTTCAAATTGTTTCTTGCACATTACGCATGCATACATCCTGAAAGTGCAGTGAAGTGATCTGTACAGCTGCAGTGCAATGACGTAATTAGAACTGCTTCTTACATACTACGCATGGTACGGCGTGTGGTATAAGGTTGGGGCAAAGGAAGCTACTACCTACTTTACGAACATCGCGCTCTACTTCAAGCTCCACCTTCAGACAAACAATTCGCAAAATTAAAAACACGATATTTTACGAACTGCGGGCGTCCACCCCTACATTCAGTAAGGTTATTCGTACTAATCTCCCAAACAGCCTGCGTAATGATCAACGGCTACATTGTGTGCGATGATGCTTTCGAACTATAGATCACTTACACTGGTTCCTGGAAAACGGAATTAAGTCCTTCAAATAAAATGTTTATTATGGCTTTCGAATTGTGTACCAAGTGTATTAACTACACTTAAGAAAATTGAAATTGCAACACCATGAAGGCATTGGTCGTTTGTGTTAATTTTCAAGATATGGTACGATGCCATGTAGGTATGTAAACGATCAAAGTTTCAGACCCATTGGATTGTTGCTACAGGTCTCCCCACGTCATTGGTCGCGAAGGAATCAACTCCAGTATACGGACTCTGGTGTAGCGTAGTTGACTTGCAGTCTGTGCAGTGAAGTGTTCCCCGTCAAAAATGCCTCGACGACAGTGAATAGCACTCTATCAACAACTGTCGCCGTTTGAGAGGGCTCGGATAATTGGGCTGTGTGAGGCTAGATTATCGCTAAGGACTGTCGCTGCACGTGTTGGTCGACAGGCATCTACGGTACAACGTGTATGGCAGCAGTGGTCAAATGAAGGTACCCACACTCGTAGACCTGGCACAGGCCCAGCGCGACAGACAACTGTGAGAGAGGATCGCCGCATCATTCGGATGGCCCGGATGGAACCCCATGCAACAGCAGCGCAAATTCGAGCAGCTGTGGCACCCCACGTTACACAACAAACAGTTGGTAATCACCTGCGTGCAGCTGGCTTACGAGCCCATGTCCCTGCAGAAGGTGTTCCATTGACCTCACAACAGCGACGTGTAAGGCTGGCTTGGTGTCGAGAAAGATCGACGTGGGTCGACGAATGGCATAGGGTCGTCTTTAGTGATGAATCGCGCTTCTGTCTTGCCCGCAGTGATCGCCGGAATCGTGTGCGCCGACGGACCGGGGAGAGGGGCCTCCCAGATCTTATTGTCGAGAGGCACACAGGGCCAACACCAAGCATTATGGTCTGGGGAGCTATTGGCTTAGGGGGCACATACAGCTCAAACCAATCTAAAATAGGTATCATTCAATTTCAATTTTTACAGCTTCCACGGGGCCTTCTTAGCTAAACGTTTGCATGCATGACTAAAAGGTCCTTGTAAACCTATATATTTATAATTATTTAGAAAATTAAAATTTTCAAAGATGTTTTTGGGCATTTCAAATTTTGCAGTTTTTCTCACACAAGAGTAGCGTTTCCCTCGTATCATCCACAATTTTGGACTGATTCTAATATTTGTTGATTTTATATACTCCCAAATAATTGAGGAACAAACTGAATTAAGTCCTCTAAAACATTTTTTTTTAAGTAATATTTTTAAAACAATACTTCCTATCATTCATTTTTAGGTCATTTTATTTCAAAAAATATTTTTAAAAAAGATCTGGCCGTGATGTTACTACGAAATTAATTCACTTTTTAGAACACTAGAAAGTGATGTAGAGTACAAACTTTCATGCTCATATCTTGAGAACTGTTCATGTTACAAGGGAAACCGTTTTGAAAATCTCAAGTTGTGGTAAATGAGCATTAAAGTTAAACTGAAATGAATGAACTCTAGAACATCCCTGGTGCATATATGATTCCCTCTTGTGAGTTTCTCTTGGATTCTTTTACCATCCTTAGTCTTCTCCTTACTTTCCTTGCCTCCTTTGTCGATTGTTGAGCTCTTTTAAGGCTGTAAGTGACTCGCTGAGCATTCATATGGCTGAAAGCCTGGAGGCAGTACTCTCCAGGAACAAGTTGTAGCTCTTCAAGAACATTCAATCTACTCTGCATACCATCATTGAAAGTCATAGCAGCAGCATTTACTGCTATACCTACCACTTTATGCCCTGCAAAGCCATTTTGGGCAAATTCTCCAAATTTTGGAGTTTAGGGATTCATCATTGTTCTGGGTGTGGCCTCTTACACACCTCTTCAGGAGACCTATTTAACTAAATCTTTAAACACAGGTTTGACAACCTCCATTATAGAAAGGGATATGTTATTTTTGTCTTTTTAAGCCTGAACTTGCCCTTCCACTATGGCATTTCGGTAAGAGCACCACGAATCAGGTCCCTTTGGGCAGAAATAATGGTATGGCTTGCCATCTGAGGATGCTTTGTGGTACCATTCAGGCCAAATAGCCTTCCTCATCTCATTTACAGAATTGCAGTTTTCCCTGATAGCATTCCCATAGTAAACAGGAAGATTTCCTCTTTCCCAAGTTTCACTTTATAACACAACTTGCTAGACAATAGATTTACATAATAAAAACAGAAGTCACATATGCATATCTGTAAACAGCTGATCTTTTGTAGACATGGTAACAAACAATAATAAAAGGAAGTAGATGTCGCTACCAGCGCCATGGAAGTGTGAGAAAGTGAGCAAGTCATATGACAATCAGTCCCGCGGCAAATATGAATGTGCCTGTAGTAATAACTCGGAAACAAGGCATGAACGCGTTCCGATCTATGTGACAGCAGAATGGAGCGTGGTGCCTGCAGGGATTTCAATTACGTTTTAGGCCATAACTCAAGAACTATTGCAGATATTAATGTAATTCTTTCATGAAATTACACAGAAGAGTATAATCTAAAATCACATAACAAAATAGAAAAATCAATTTTTTGACCACTTAAGCTGTATGTGCCCCCTATGTGAAATCACAATTAGTGCTTGTTGAGGGCACTATGACTGCTCGACAGTACGTTGATAGAGTACTCAATCCAGTGGTTGTCCCTATGATAGCGAACATTGCTAATGGGATGTTTCAACAGGACAATGCCCGGGTTCATACTGCACGCGTCTCCAGAGAAGCTCTCCACGACATCACAACCTTAGAATGGCCCGCCAGATCCCCGGACCTTAGTCCTATTGAGCATGTGTGGTACATGATGGGTCGGCAACAGGCCAACCATCCTCAGCCACCCACAATTCTGGAAAAACGGACCCGTGCAGTGCAGCAAGCATGGTCCACAATTCCTCAGGAAGCGATCCAGGGCCTTATTGACTCCATGCCTCGACGAATTCATCAATGTATTGCAGCTTGTGGTGGGCACATCCTGTATTGATTGTTGTCCAAACTTACGGTCAGAGGGACCTGAAATTGTAATCATCGAATCACAACCGCACACTCGTTCTACATGTTCAATTGCAGCAATGTAGCACCACTCCTTCTGGGTGTTGCAATTTCCATTTTCTTCAATGTATTAATGGCGTGTGACCTCGTGAGAGGCCTGGTGCAGGTCTTCTGAGCTGAAGCCCTTAGGCGACCTGCGTCTCTATGAGTATGGGGTCCTGCCTAGGATGAAATCTAATCTTGATGAGACAAACACACCCAGTCCCCGAGTCAGACGAAATAACCAATGCAAATTAAACTTCTCTTACCCGGCTGGGGATCGAAGCCGGGACCCCTTGGAGCAAAGGACAGCATGCTAACTAGTTAGCCACACAGCCGAACAGTGAAACGCACACTTAGAGAGATTGCCATTCAAGAGGGAATTTCTTCCTTTCTATGGATTAACCTGAACATGGACAAGAATCAAGTGCCATAGTGTCATCCATAAAAATGCCAAAAGAAAAGTCATCTCCGTACAAGCCATGGAGGGGTGCAAAGTAAAGGCACTCTCCATCCCTAACCTCGGCACTTGGTGGGCTGGCGTGGTTAGCTCTACGCCTGGCCACCGTTGCCCTGGGGAATTAACTGGTACTCATTTTTGGTGTAGGCTGAATGAACCTTAGGGCCATGTGCACCTTCGGAAGTGGAAATCTCGTTTCCTGACAGTGAATCGAATCCACACCCTTCCAGGAGAACCGAGCACGCCTTCACCGCCTCGGCCAGGAAGGCCCTTCATAAAAATGCTGAGGACAGAAATCTTACAATTCTAATAACTGCACGTGTGAATGTTGGATGATAGCATCCATAACCCCTGATCTTAATATTTATTAGATATGTCTATAAATTTGTAAATCACCGCAAATGCAAAATTTAGATGAAACATCTTCCATTCTAATTGCTGTAAATGACATAACACAGTCAATGATACCTACCGTTACGAAAGGCGGTGAGTGAAAATTAGAAAACGTAGTTCAGTCTCTCTTACACGCCACACTCAAGTTAAAATACAAAGTAAAGTATAATTTAAAACAAAACTGTGTTGCATGTATCACAGGAGAATGAAAGTTTTCCAGTATGCCTAATTAGTGAGGGAATGTGTTGTTAATTACCTTCTGGGAGAGAATCGGCCGAACTCCTCGTTGTAGGAAACTTGACAATGGCATAGGAGGGTCCAGTTGCAGTGACCGTTAGGCCGAGGTTAAACACTGTTCCGTCTTTCAGCACGTGGGGATGAGATGAATGATTGACGATACTCACGTACTTGGCCACGTTCAGCTGGGGACGAAACAGAAACATTGCTTAAGATAAATGTTACTACAACGTTCCATATTTATCAAAGAGCACCACAACCACTTTGTAATGTAACATGGCTGAATTTTCTGGCATTGGAAAATTCTAATGAAGATAATCACTTAAACACATTTTTGCGGCCGAGTGTGCTCCTCAGGTCGAACAACCCGAGTGACACTCATCAACGATCGTGTGAAAACACTAGGAGTGTATTTGGTTGTGAAATTCCCTTGTATGTGGATCACAGTGTACTTCTGAATTGCCAAGAAGATAACAGCAAACCTATACTGCGCACTGAAGTGACTTCGAGCGTGGACGTATACAGGGACTATGCGAGGCAGGCTGAGCGTTCCACAGAATTGCAGCTCATGTGAGTCGTGACAAATCGGTGGTGGAAACTATGGGAGGCAGAAGGTTTCCTCTACGGTTGCCGGACTGTGCATTAACCATAAGTTTTACTTCTTTTTCTAGCTACTCCTAAGTTATATACTTTCATTCTCCCCATAAGGCTGTTTCTTCACTTCTTAGCCCACTAAAGGAATGGCTGCTTAGCAAGTCCGCTTTTATGCCGCTGTATCAATTATGCGTGGTTAACTGTACTGTGTGTATATGTTATCGATTTTCTTAATATATCTGCAAGCCAGTCTGTGAGAAGCTCCCTTCTTACGTAGGCTACAAGCATTACGAAAAGAACGAAACGTACATAATTATATTATTTACGTTTCCCTTAATCCCACCAGTCACATTAGGCACCTTACTTATAAACATTGTGCCATTTCGCTATCTGTTTCTGCGTTCTTGGAATCATTTCTGTGTGTTGAAATGTGAAAATATTGGCTCTATTTTAACATATACTTAGTATAGTTAGGCACCGATAAACTAACATACTCCACATCATATCATATAGTCAGCAATGCGTCGTAGAGGACGATAGTAACCGTGCTTATCATTTTGTAATATCGATTCTCCAAGATGAATTCAGACACTGATTCAGACTCCAGTCATGTAAGCACATATACTCGGCTATGAAAGAAGAGAAAGTTGCAGCATCAACAGGTGTATTTGAAGACATAGAGAAAACCTTCAAGTGGGTAGCACTAGGTCCGACCGAAAATCGTGCGTACTGCGAGCTATGTAGAAAGGACTTTAGCATTTTTCATGGTGAGCAGTTTGGCCTTAATAAGCATAATCAACACAAAGGTCACCAAGCAAACGAGAAGAGAAACCTTGCCATCAGTAAGTAATTGAGTTATTTCGTTACTCTGAAAGCATCTTCTGAAAGTTCTGCTCTTTCATACAAGACTGATGTATCACCGCGTAAAACTGAGAGTTACTGTGGCTTAGACAATGCCAGCAAATCAGCAGCATCAGTGTTTCCTAGTTTAGAAATTGCAGAAAAATTGCCTTGTGCTACAACTAAATCTGAGGTGTTAGTTAAAATTGTCCTAGCCCCTAAGAGGGTAAGACACTTTCTGCACATTTTGAAGAGCCCTGAGAAAATCAGCCTGATTTTTACTCTCGTTACTGATACCTAAAATAAAGAAATCATGAATCTGTTTTCTGGTTGTGTTAAGTAGGCAAATTTGATCCTAGCAAATGAGTGAAAAACGAAATATAAAATGTTGTAGAATGTCCTGATGAAAGTGCTATCTTCATTTTAGAAATGCCTCTGGAGAGTCTTGAAGCTCACTCTCCTGTTATAGGATATACAGGGTGAGTCCCGCAAAGGTTACCGTCCTCCCTGTATGCCTCGTGTCGGTAAACGAGTGCGCGGTCGCCGCCACACCGCTCTCGAACTCCCGTACAAAAAACAGATTGAAAAATAGAAAAGATATATAACTTACTCCACTACAGAAAGCGTTGAAAATGCTATCCCTCATCTGTACTTAAACAAGCGTTGTAACAAGTGATGATATTCCGGTTCACTCTCTGCAATTCAGCCTCATGAATCTTCAAATTTCGGTGCGAACCGTATTTTATTTAAGTTCTTCTGTAGTGTGGGTGTTACTTCTATTCCATAAATATAAGTCGCAAGGCGTTAAATCGGGAGAGCGAGATGTTCATAAACCTGCACTAATTATTCCGTCCCCGAAAACATCTCGCACTACATTCGTTGAATTACGAGCGGCATGTGCAGTAGGCCCACCTTGCTGTAGGAAATATCCAACCCACCTCTCCTGTCCTGCACTAATTATTGCGTACCCGAAAACATCTCGCACTGAATTAATTGAAATACGAGCGGTGTGTGCTGTAGCTCCGTCTTGCTGGGGGAGATATCCGATCAGTCTTCCCTGTTTAGTCAGTAGAGGAAAATTCTCGTTCAGTATTAATGCTGTGTATCAGTCAGAATTAACGGTGCCGTTAAAAAAAATCGCCTCCACAATTCTTTTAGCAATAACAGTGCACCAAACTCCTATTTTAAGGTCATGAAGTGGAGTTTCATAAATACCAGTTATTTTTCGAATTTACACGTCCTTGCAAATAAAACAGCAGTAATTCAGGATTGAATTCATTACTGCTGAGAGACTTAAACAACCAATTGCAATAATGTTCTCTTGCGACTGGATTTCTTGGGCTTAAACGTTGTATTTCTGCGACTTTGTAAGGCTTCAATTTTAGTTTTCTTACGCCCGCCGTACAAAGAACAAGAAACCTCACTTTACTGAGCCAGTGTCCTTTCATGTACGGCCTACCTTACAATAGGCAGTGCACACACAAACCAAGAACAGGTATTGTACGCTGGGAATTCCCCGCTGCATATGAAGGCCTGGAATAGCTCACTTGGCAGGAGCACGGTCGGAGTACGATAGTATACAGAGCTCGAAGGTGCGGCACTTTGAATTCAAAGTAAGTAATCTTCTTTTTACCGCCAGGGATGTAGCAATAGTGCTGACTAAACCCTATTTGGTCCCATAAGCAGTTGAGTTCTTCTGGGACTCCTTGGCAAATACTCCTTCCAAAGTATTTCATTTCACCCCCAAATTTTAATGAAATCAATCAGTCACTACTGATCTGCATGTAAGGCAGTCGCCCAGGTAGCAGATTCCCTATCAAGTGCGGCCAGTATCCAGTATTCGGGAGATAGTGGGTTCGAACCCCACTGTCGGCAGCCCTGAAGATGGTTTTCCGTGATTTCCCATTTTCACACCACGCAAATGCTGGGGCTGTACCTTTATTAAGGCCACGGCCGCTTCCTTCCCACTTCCAGCCCTCTACCGTCCCATCGTCGCCATAAGACCTATCTATGTCGGTGCGATGTAAAACAAATAGCAAAAAAAAAAAAAAAAAGATTCCCTATCTGTTGTTTTCCTAGCCTTTTCTTAAATGATCGCAATGAAATTGGAAATTTATTGAACATCTCCCTTGGTAAGTTATTCCAATCCCTAACTCTCCTACCTATAAACGAATATTTGCCCCAATTTGTCCTATTGAATTCCAGCTTTATCTTCATATTGTGATCTTTCCTACTTTTAAAGACATCACTCAAACATATTTGTCTACTGATGTCATTCCACCCATCTCCCCACTGACAGGTCGGAACATACCTCTTAGTCGAGCAGCTCGTCTCCTTTCTCTCGAATCTTCCCAGCCCAAACGTTGCAACATTTTTAGCTAACAAAGCCAACCATTATCGAACCATTAAGTGTATATTAAAATTCCAGTTGGTTTACGAGGAAAAAGTATTTCAACATGGTTAAGCAAAGTAATACAGCACTACAAAACAGAAAAGAACATGTTAAATTTAAACAAACATCACTTTCAACATTCTCTTTCCTTACATTTTTTGCAATGAAATCATTGAGGATGTTTATAAGATCTCATATTCAGTAGAAATAACGGCAAGAGAATTTAGTCACTTTTGTGCCACTGAAGTTCGATGACAACCCTGAAATAGTCCCACGATAAAAATATAGCCTATGCTCACTGCCAATGCACGTAAGTCTACAGCACTACGAAAAATTTGTAATTATCTGTTATGCTCCGTTACCGGTACCAGGAGACGAATAATGTCATCGTTAAAAATCTGATAAGATTCAGTAGTATAAAAGCGTTTTGTAATTAATATGTGATCAAGAGGGGACACTGGAAAACTACTATTTATCACAGGTCTTAAGCCACGTCCAGATTAAGTAATACCGCCTCGCAAAGCCAATTTGAATTCGCCCGCGAAGTAATCTGCTTGGCTAAGTTCAGCAGCTGATAAAATGAAAATGGCGCGAGATATTGATATTTTTTCACATTATCTATCGGGATCACTAACCATATAACGCTCACATAGCCAGTTCACGTTGTTTCCGACCAACCTGTATTTGCTGGATACGTATTTCAGTTCTTCCTCGCTATACATCATAAGAACATTAGGCCGCCGTCATTCTAGAACGTTAATCATGTCTAGAACTTCTTCGTCGAAAGATGATGAGAAAGCACAACAAATACATATCAGCTGCCGATATGCAGTACGGTACCGTGCATGCGCCCGCCAAGGTAACGAATATATATCTTTTACTCAGGGTCCTCTAAGTTAGCGGGCAGTTTATCGATCCGATAGATGTATCTTACGTTCGTTCAACGCAAACACGCAAGTTAACCAATCGATACCGCTATAGGTTCGATATATCACGTTCCAAAAAACCGGGCATGAGACAGTCATTAAGAGAGGTAGTGTATGTGTGGTTTACTCGAGGATTTGTCGACCTTCAATAATTGCTCTTGCCACGAATTAAACTGATATAATATGTTAAATAGGAGTTGTCATTGGTAGAGAAAGGGAGAACAGTTGTCCTAACGAGTCAGTGCACTCCGTTCCAATACTCCCATAAAGAATTAAATCCTATATTTACGAGTCGGGCGACGAACGATGATCAAACGGATATAAAGTTCATGTGTTAAATACTGCGAGGGTAAACAAACCTCGTTTATAGATTAGAAATACAATTTGTATCACCAGACTGAAACCTACAATTTACCGTTTCATCGTCCGTCGTCTGCCTGGGCTACTTCGATTGAACAATGTCGCTTCTTAGATACTGGGGACGCTTCGGGTTCTTTTCAGTCAATTCATTTACCGACCAACAGGTCTCAGAGGAGAACACAACAATTTCAAATGAGGAGCAAAAGTGTGCATACTAAAATTTTATTTAATATAATCACGATAATTATATTTACTGATTAAGCAAGAAAAATCAATTAAATTTGTCACAATACGTTACAAAGCAGTCATAGTGCATAACGTGAATGGTGGAAATATCTTGAAATTGTTTATATTATTATCTTCGAAGGAATGAAAACGCAATGTAATATTTTTGGACAGCAAAACCAGAAAAACAATAGAAAAAGTAAAAATCGGTCAACATTGACCCAAACGATAACAGAGAGTAAACCGACACGATCCGTGGAAATTCTGACCTTCAACAAGTAGAATTTCAGATTTATACTCAATTGAGGTTATCCACCAGTGACTATCCTCTCGGATATTGGAACATCCCCCGAACAGATCAATAATCTAACCCAACTGACTATCCGTTGCTTTGAATAGGTTGCGAAATACTACTTGAAAGCATGGTGTTTATTACAAGTTAACAGCAATGATCACAATCAAAAATAAAATTCTACCATGTAGTGTCATCTCGTGACACCCTTAAGTTATAGACGAATCCCGATGCTGCGACAAGCATCATCCCAAACAGATGTTCAGAATTAACCAACAACACTTGATCCAGGAGGGGTCTTACGTTACATCGTTCTGAAGGAACAAAACTGCGAAATACAGGGAAACATTAATTCATTATGCGTTTAGAAGAAACGGCAAACACTGAAGTTAAAATAAAGTGATAAATCACTCGAAAAATTGTCTTACTAAACCAACTTTCAGGTTAGGAAACAGTTAAGTAGTTAAATTCGTTAAAATACAAGTCCACAATATAAAAAAATATTTCCATTTCTACGTAACTACAACAACAATTATAAATCCGTCTACGTACATTTGTCCCCCTAAACTAAACTACAAGTGAGCGGTAGATCAACGTCTCACCTAAATAATGTGAATAACGTAAAATAAATATAATAACAGCTGACGAATCGAAACAGCATTTCTAGTGTAAATACTACAAAATTAACTAAGTGTCAACACATTGCACTATCATAACATACCATACAACCGAATATTTTTTATAAAGTAAAGAGAAAGAAACAAATAAAAACGGAAGTTCATCGAACTTGAACGCACGCGGCTAGGTAGTAGGGGCCAGTCCTCATTAGCCAGGTTTCTACGTGGGACAAACCTTACATTTTATGCCACTACTGATGCAGTGCTATTATGGGAGCACCTACCAGCTAGTAAAGGTTATGCCGAAACATGGCCAAAATAGTACTTGCTAATATCTTCCGTACTAGTACTGCATACACTAACATCGTTCAAGTTCATTCGCAAAAATGCCTAACCTATGGCTTGGCTATGTACAGACGGCGTCCCAGTCCTGTCGTTGAGTCAACGTTACAGTGTCTACCCATCTCTATCGATAATTAAGTACACCAGGTATCCTAAACTTATCGTTGAGTCAACGTTATGGTATTTACACATCACTCATACTGCCGGGCGAAATCGAGACTTTAACATAATGTCCGGATATTTATATATGATTCTCGTTGAAATTCTCACACATGAATTAAAATTCGCTACAGAAATGAACTCGAATCTGGAAATATAAACTATGTCCGTTTTCTGCGATAAAACGCGAAATCGAAATTAAATAACAAGTTTGAATAGTTTAATCTATTCCTCATTACAATTTAAACATATGCGGTGAAGTTCGCTAAATAAAAATAAACTCAAATCTCGTTTGATATTACGTAATATCACTGAAAACAATAATCACTACCATCACGATATTGACGGCATAACTCGATTGTGAGGCTCTAAATGACCTGCAATGTCAACACTCTAAACATGTATCACTGCAAACTGCCCATTGAAGTAAATTCTCATCAACATACGCATGATAAACTCTCAATCTAATAAATGTCATTCTCTCACCCGCAATGTTTCCAATTCGCGATGTTTTCGTCTCGTAAAGATGCAGAATAAAATTCAATTTACAATAAGTAAGTAATATCTCGACCGTGTGTAAGAATGTATTTTGTTCGTGAGGTCAGCTATCACAAAATGCACTTCGCTGGTATCAAATAGAATCGTCACCTAGACTTAACTGACGTTACATACGGTCTAACATAAAATAATAAGCATTGGAGAACACCAACGTGTACTTAAAATATGCGTTACAACGCACTCACTTGGATTTGACCACCCTTAGATTTTTCAATCGTTCTGGATCGCTATAGGATGTCGCTCCTCTTATAAAGCCTGTTTCAGGAATATTACACATCAACATAGACACCCTGTCACACAAATTCCTCTCCATCGAAATACATGGCCTTTTCTCCTCGGCATCCTGCTAATTGCATATCACTCATAAAATATAGGTTTACACTGCCTTAAACGTTCTTCTTAATTATTCTCATAATATTTCATTTTTCATTACAATTCGTTTTCTTCTTGCTTGAAAACTTTCAAGTACAAGCAATCCCACAACCAAACAACTTCATAATGCAAAGTGGCTTCTCCAAATTATCCCAGACCTCAGGAGCAAAATAGCATGTCGTAATTCTATATCACAAATACATGGTGTCACAAAAATTTAATTTCCACAATGCTAAAATTTACCTTGCTTCAGTGGGTTTCGATATAAACTATAAATTTCGCTTAACTAACTGGTGAATGTATTATTATTATTATTATTATTATTATTATTGTTGTTGTTATTATTATTATTATTATTAGGATTATTATTATTATCATCTCAATTTATTCCTAACGTGAATATTATTACTGTTAATATTATTGTTGTTATTTGACATTATCACACTTATAATTGTTATCTTTATCATTAACATAACTTTTACCGGCCCGAACATTATTTCACTGATTTTCGTTGTAATATTTAACTTCACATTTTTAAGATATGTAAACACAGTTTAACGCCTCGCGCGCCGACATAAATAACAAACAATTGCACTTAAACTGGAATACAGACACGACATGTCATCGTCATTGCAACATACTTAATTCTACACATGCCACATGTACAGCGCGGTGTTATGATTCATTAATTAATTTAAAGGGACACGCATTTACACCTCTAACTACAAAAACACAATATTTGAATTAGACAGACTTGTAAATGTGCCGCTTGACGTGGCGTCGTCTTGGCTGCATCTTAGCTAGAGGCATTCTCCACTTAAATACTACCTTATCAATACACTGATTTTGAACTCGTCTTGAGGCAACACACATTAATATTCTTGAACACGAATTAACCTAATAACAAATTTGATTATACACATATGCGCAAAAATGAGCCACCCCGCCTCGTACCAACCATTCAACTGGTGCAGTCGTCTAAAATGTCCACCTCCCCTTCACCAGGTGTTCCCCAGACATGGATGACCGTCTGACAATGATGCTATCTCTCCCAGAACCCAACAGTTCTCCCTTAAAATTTATCAAAATAACCTTCTCAGTAATAACTCCAAAGAGCTATCTGTGACTTCGCCGTATTCCCTGTTTTTCTTTGTTTGTTTGTAAGTTGCTTTACGTCGCACCGACACAGATAGGTCTTATGGCAGCGATGGGACATGAAAGACCTAAGAGTGGGAAGGAAGCGGCCTTGGCCATAATTAAGGTACAGCCCCTTCATTTGCCTGGAGTGAAAATGGGAAACCACTGTCTCCCGAATACTGGAAACTGGCCGCACTTAAGCGACTGCAGCTATCGAGCTCAATAAAGCTGTATTCCTCGCAGAAGTTCATGAATCCTACAAATAAATTCCTATGATAACCCCACCTACCAGGACGGATGTCGTAAATACAACGTTTAAATATCTAAGTCGTCTCCACTACTCATTAATACTTTGTAAATTGTTCCGTCTCGCAAACCAACAGGCTTTTGAGATTTTCCAGTCTTTCTCTTACACTTTAACTTTTGGAAGGCCTCTTCTTGATATCAAGTGATGTAGGTTCGTCCTGTCGGACCACTGAATGCTGACTGACTGTCTTGTTATGGTTGGGATATTTATGTGCGATCTAGAGATGCGGTACGCCGCATTATCTATTATTGTGCAATCGCTCCATTTGATGACCGCTGGACCGATTTCTTTGAGACTCACCCCAGAGATTCCGCCTATTTTTTAAATCATAATAGTGTTGCTCGCTGATTTCTCCAGCTTCTTTCATGGGCGTAATTAATTAATTCCGTGTACGATGATTCCCACATATTTTGACTGTATGTCCTTGACACGTATAACTTCACTCTGCCAACAGACATGTTAACTTCTCTTTGGGCATAATTAAATATATTTCCACTCTCTGAAGTTAGCTTCATCAAACGTTTCCCAAAATTTTTAATTAATTATTTCCTCGCTAATAACAGTGTCGAAATGAAATGAAATGGCATATGGCTTTTAGTGCCGGGAGTGTCCGAGGACAAGTTCGGCTCGCCAGGTGCAGGTCTTTTGATTTGACACCCGTAGGCGACCTGCGCGTCGTGATGAGGATGAAATGATGATGAAGACGACTCCTACACCCAGCCCCATGCCAGAGAAATTAACCAATTATGGTTAAAATTCCCGACCCTGCCGGGAATCGAACACGGGACCGCTGTGACCAAAGGTCAGTACGCTAACCATTTAGCCATGGAGCCGGACGACAGTACCGAAATCTCTCACAATGAGGGTTATTAGCCAGAATTCCATTATGAATTTTCCGAGGTCTTCCGAAATGTTCCGACCTCGTTCGACATTTTAGGGAACGCCTCCTTCTGTGAATTGACAAGCCCACGAGCTGGAAAGCTAGCTTTCAATTCAAGATGGATGCGCGTTTTTTCTCCCTCTCGCAGTTGGCCCTACATAGGCGTGCGGCGGTGCTTTCAGCAATGTAGAATTATGGGTTCAAGACAATATTTTCTTTCTTTCATTCGAAATTATTAATTCGTGATTAATTCAGTAACTTCTATATATTGATATTCATTTGAGCACATGCCGTGTAAAAAGATAGAATCTACAGCCATGACTATTCTGACGATTTCTAAAGGTTTGCTCAATTGAGGAAACGTTCACTCATTTATCACCAGATGGCTCATTATGGGTCACTATAATCGGAGTATGCCGTGGTGTTTTATTTCACAGGGGCCTGATTCTTCCTGGGCTGTCTGTTAGATACATAGAGAGAATTATATTTCAAGCGAAAATAACAAACGAATTAGTAGGGAATATTTGCATAAGGGATAAGGACAGGAATAAGGAAACCATATAACGGAAGTCGGTTAACCATCTGAAGTAATTAAATCGAGGTTGGTTTGAAGAGAGAATAATTTCGTAATTAATTTCGTAATTAAATCGCGTATTATGACTGTATGTCCTCATTAATACTATGCGCCTCGAAATACCTTTATGTGACAATGTTGAAGGGAGAAACACTGACCCGCATCACATGTATCACTTCGAACGAAAATCCGTTGATATAATATAGTTGACGCAGTATTCAAATTTAGATGATTGAGCCATTCTTGTCAGAGTTCTAAGCTGAAATATCATCACATAGCGGTTTTTCTGGGCGCAAAGACGATTTTTCCTCTTTAATTAAAGGAAAGAAACAATTTACGTAGGTCGAGTCATAAGTCATGGCAACTTTTTTTTCTCGCGAACAGGAGACAACGCGGAAAATCTAAGATATGCATTTGGAAACGTACGGTATGTACTTGTGTATGATGCCACTAGATGGTGTATGTTAACAACAGTGTGGGTCTAAGCATGCCCCCAAGTTCAGTGTATGAGTGAGAGCGTCACAAAATGGAAGTCAACAAGCAGGAGCAACGATCGTATATTAAAATAGCAGTTCTCCGCGGCAAAAATGCGCGCCAATGCCATGCAGAGCTGCGGGAAGCATTAGGTGTGCATGCCATGCCGTATAGAACAGTGGTGAGGTGGATGGAGATGTTCAAACATGCAGCGAATAGTATTCAGCGCCTGCCCCACCGCTGGCAACGCACAGTGGAAACCTTGGGTGATTATTTCGAAAGTCTGTAACCAGTGGAGACCTGTCCTTTCTACGTAGTCTTGTGTATTTGCTGTTTATACCATAATAAAATAATGTTTACCAATGGCCTGTGTTCTGTCACTTTCTTACGAGAATCTCCTGAAATCAGAATTTGTCTTCAGGCACTATGCATAAGTACATGCCCTATATTTCCAAATGCATATCTTAGATTTTCCGTGTTGTCTCCTGTTCGTGAGAAAAAAATAGTTGCCGTGACTTATATCTCGACCGTAGTATATTCTGAGGAATCAAGTCCGAAAAAAGCGGGAAGTACTTAAACGAATACAATGCACACATCGTGCGTTTTTTTGCACCATACCATCGGTACAGCTTCATATGCCATTCAGTCAACCATCTAGTTCTGAGGAGCGGGCTCAAACATTTTGGCATAAAGCCTCAGGGTGCAAATTTTGTACAGGAGGAACCTAAATGGAAACACTGTAGGGAAAGAAAGAATCTACCTGGTCTTTAATGTCTGTCAACCAAATGCTGCTTAGACGATAGCCTGTGGTCCTGTCAAAGTTATCCGGAATGTAAAAGAACTCCAGTGGATATATGTCTGACATCCGTTAAGATTGTTAACTGTTAGGAAGGACCATGAACAAAAACATTATTTACATTGTGATTCTATTATTTTGCAATAACATGTCACAAATATAGTTAGCATTAAGAAGGTAAGTTCTCACATTTCCCAGCGATTAATAAGGAATAGGGAGCTATCTTGCAAATGTTACACCGTCCATCATTACTTTTTAACTTATGCTTTGTTCTGAGTATTTCATGTTATTAAGTGCTGATCTCCAGAGCACAAAAGTGCTTTTTCAGCAGTGTCTCATACCAAAGGCAAAACTATAGTTTCGAGTCAATAGATTTTCCGTGACATTCTTTCGGGACAATCTTGACCTCCATGAAACCAAAACTATTTACGTAATTAATATTATTTATTGGCGTTACGTATCACTAACTACTTGCACAGTTTTCGAAGACGCTGAGGTGCCGGAAATGTTTTCACGGACTATTTCTTCGAGTGCCTTCAAACACCGTCGAACTGAGCCGGGATCGAACCCACCAACTCGGGCTCCGAAAGCCAGCGTTCTACCATCTGAGCCGCTTGGCCTGGTTTAAGGTTATCAGCCATTTTGAGATCTGTGGTAATACCTAGTGTTATTGCTCGTATTTGGATAGGATACGGTGTTATCTGTATTCGCTAAATAATATCTCAACTTTTTCCAGGAGTGAGTATGGAAGCAAATTGAGGATAGCCACTGTCAAACCACGGATCACGGTATATCGGAACGTAACTTAACGGCAGTGAGCAAGTATTGTGCTGTACTGTATGTCTAAATGGGAAAACTACTTATATCACTAACAGTTCACAATTTAATTTAATATTTCTAAATAAAATAATAATAATAATAATAATAATAATAATAATAATAATAATAATAATAATAATAATAATAATAATAATAATAATTTCGTGTGGCTATTTCTAGCCGAGTGCAGCCCTTGCAATGCAGACCCTCCGAAGAGGGTGGGCGGCATCTGTAGGTAACTGCGTGTTATTGTGGAGGAGGATAGTGTTATGTGTGGTGTGTGAGTTGGAGGGATGTTGGGGACAGCACAAACACGCAGCCCCCGGACCACTGGAATTAACCAATGCAGGTTAAAATCCCCGACCCAGCCGGGAATCGAACCCGGGATCTTCTGAACCGAAGGCCAGTACGCTGACTATTCAGCCAATGAGTCGGTCATAATAATAATAATAATAATAATAATAATAATAATAATAATAATGGCGTGTGACCTCCTAAGGTACCTGGTGCAGGTCTTTCAAGTTGACACCGTATGGGCAACCTGCGTGTCTGTGAAGATGGGACCCTACCTATCATGAATTCTAATGATGAAAATGGCACACATACCCAGCCCCCAAGCCATTGGAATTAACCAACGAAGGTTAAAATCCCCCACCCGGCGGGAATCAAACTCGGGACCCCCTGGACCAAAGGCCAGCATGCTATGGAACCGTCAATATTTCTAAATGATGCCATCCAGCTGGCTGAAATATACTCAGGACAACTTGACGTGTCTCTATAATATGGGCCGTTCCATTCACCCGGAAGTACAATACATAACCAACTGATTTATGATATTCGTGCATTTTTTTTTTGAGAACATCGTTAAAATAACTTTTTGTTGGTACTCATACCCTGTTCATGGTCTCCAAAGTCCTCGGGTCTATCCTGTGGATGATCGGTGACTCCGTGAAGGTGTAGAATTCGTCTCCAAACGGGTACACGGATATCATAGCGTTGTCGGATATAGACTCTCCTGGTGTGAACATCGCAGCCACTCTGAACAAGAAGCAGATAAGAAGTTCCGTATAAATGATTTACCGCTAAAATATACGATACTTACAGATAACACAAAAATGACCGCAAAAATCTATGGCACTTACAGATAACACAAAAATGACCGCAAAAATCTATGGCACTTACAGATAACACAAAAAAAGAATTTATGTGGATATATTGGTATCCAATAAGCGTTCTGAGACAACTGAAACATGTTGATTCAAAACATGCAAACCACAGTTCTTGAGATATACGACATCAAACATTTACATATGTTTAACACTGTATTGAGGAAAAAACTCACAGACAGAAGTTTCACTAGAGCATTGATTGCTATATTGAATAATAACGAACATGGCTCTAGCTAAGATTAATGCAAATGCACCACATGTCACTTATTGGATTTGTCTGTTACATAGCCGCACAGATAGCAAAACAGATCTGGTGAATTTATACTACCTTTGGACGCCATAATACCTACTTTCACTGAAAATAAAGAAGAAGCAAATTAAAAAAGTTCTACTTTGTATGAAAAATTACGAAAATCAACGAAAACAATATTCGACGAACGCTGATCCATAACGAGTAAAACTTTGTCAACATCTTCAAAACCTGACGTGATAGAGCAAAACGGTTTTCAGATTTGAAATCAGCCTAAAAAGCTCCACTAAAAACACGGAGCACCATGTCAGATATATACCCTTGTAAATCAGTGTAATGAGTACACTTTCTTACGCTTAATACTATCAAAAGCAAAGCCAAGACTCCTTCGTACATGTCAGAAAGCTCTTGATGAATTAGAAGGTAAAGACTTCCCTTACCCGCAGCCTCGGCACGAATTGGGAGGGAGTGGTTAGTCCTATGATCGGCTGTCTTTACCCCCAGGAGTAAAACTGTTACTCATTTCTGTGGGAGTATTTACTGGGAAGTGAAAACAATAAAATTATTATGATCATTTCGGGTGTAGGCAGAACGAAATCTATGACTTCTTCAGAGGTAGAAATCTCGTTTCCAAATTGTTTACATCATGAATGAGGATCGAACCCACAGCCTTTCCGGCAAACCGAGCAATCCTTCACCACCTTAGCTATGTATCCCCTTATTTTCCTTACAGTCTGAGAAAGTTCACAAAAATAAATATAATCATTCATTTTGTGTATGAAAAACATGATTTTGTCAGATTTCCTTCAATTACGTTACTCCTCGTCTTGCCTAGTACGCCTTACTTTTAGCGCTGCCATTGGTTTCTGGGGTTGCCCTATAACCGCATAGCTTTTGGTGGTGCTGTATGAGGATCCAATTAGCCTCGGGGCTGATGACCTGACAAACAACAACCTAATAATAATAATAATAATAATAATAATAATAATAATAATAATAATAATAATAATAATAATAATAATAATCGTGGTTTCCCATTTTCATTCCAGGCAAATGCTGGGGCTGTACCTTAATTAAGGCCACGGCTGCTTCCTTCCCAGTCCTAGCCCTTTCCTGTCCCATCGTCGCCGTAAGACATATCTGGGTCGGTGCGACGTAAAGCCAATAGGAAATAATAATAATAATAATAATAATAATAATAATAATAATAATAATAATAATAATAATAATAATAATAATAATAATAAAGGTTTCCACTATGTGCAACCTCGGCATTAAGTGGGAGGGAGTGATTAATCCTGTGATCGTGTGGCCTCAGCTACCGTGTACAGGCATTTCGGTTTGACAGCGACTAGGCAATCTGCGCGTCAATTTTGACGTTCCGTTTCTCTATACCAGATAGCGAAGTTAACCGGATCTGTTTTGGATGATCTGTGGCTGAGTTTTAGTTGATTTTATTGGGTAACCACCAAATGTGTCACCAGGGATCGTTTACATGCCGCCAACGGTCGACATGGAGTGTCGAATGGACTTCTTTCCGCCCTTCAGAAATAAAATTACCTCTGCCGGGTTTGAACCTGTGATCTTGGAATCAAGAAGATGGCACTCTACCACTGATCGACAAAGTGAGCTGTACAGGTACTTAAATCTACTGTGAATATCTATGTTGTTCAGTTAAACCACTGCTTGCAAGCTGCTTTACGTCGCACCGACACAGATAGGTCTTATGGCGACGATGAGATAGGAAACTGCTAGGAGTGGGAAGGAAGCGTCCGTTGCCTTAATTAAGGTACAGCCCCAGCATTTGCCTGGTGTGAAAATGGGAAACCACGGGAAACCACTGCTTCTGATAAGATTGTGTGAAAATGCGAATTCCGCTAGTGACTGTCAATCGTGTATTCACCTACAATGAGGCCCAAAGTCACTTCTAAAATCATTTAATTCACTGGTAATATATAAAACCCTATGGTTGAATAGACAAGGCATTGCCTTTAGAAATTAATGATGATCATGATAAGCTGCCTGGCAAATTGTTGAAGCACCAAGAAGATATGGTCGGATGTCAATGTAACTTCGTACACACACACACACACACACACACACACACACACACACCATCGGCGGATATGTAAACGATTATAGGTACAATTCTCTGTGACAGGTAGAACGGCCACCAGAGTGCATTAGTGTTGTTACCAGGCCTGGTAGGGTATATCAGGAGCGTGAACAGCGTCAGATGTTGAGTGATCACTGTGAAGGACACGGAGATGCCGCGTACTCGCGTGAGACAGCGTTATCAGCACCTGACAGAGTTAGAACATGGCCTCCTTTTGGGTCTCCATTTGGCCGGCTGGCCGAATCGCGCAGTATCCATATTTTGGGGACATTCGGATGTGACTCGTCGTCAACGTTCCGGTCAACCACGTCTGACCACTACAAGGGAGGATCGTCGTATTTTACACCAAGCACATCGTAACCCCTTCACATCTACGCCTGCCATCCGAGAACAAGTGATGGACTCCCTGCAACTTTCTGTGTCATCCCGCACCATTGGTCGCAGACTAACAACAGCCGAACTAGGAATTTACCGTCCCATGCGTACGCCGCCTTTACCACCACAACACAAACGGCTGCGTTTGGAATGGTGCCGTGACCAGGAAGCGTGGACTACTGATGAATGGCGTCCCTTTATGTTCAGCGACGAATCGCGGTTCTGCACTACCCCGGATGACCATTGTCTACGAGTATGGTGGTGACCTGGGCAGAGGTCCATTCTTCCAATGTGTTGGAGAGCCTCGGGGGTGTTACTCCTGGTGTCATGGTGTGGGGATCCATCGGGTATGACTTCAGGTCACGGCTGGTAGTAATTAAGAGAACGCTAACGGCACAACGGTACGGTCATCCTGAGTCCTCATGTGTTACTTCTCATGCAACAGTACTGTGGTACCATTTTTCAACAGGACAATGCTCATCCACGCGTCTCTGTGAACTGCCTGCGTGATGATGAACTACTTCCGTGGCCAGCAAGATCCCAAGATCTGTCCCTGATTGAACACGTGTGGGACCAGCTCGGACGTCAAATCCGTCCCAGTGCCCGTATCCAGGATATCAAGGACCATTTACAACAGTTGTGGGCCGGCCTACCTCAGGAGAGGATACAACGGCTTTATGACAGCCTTCCCAACCGAATAAGTACAATCCAAGCCAGGGAGGTTGCAACGTCATACCGATAAATGGGCTCCTACTGCCAAGTTTCTGCTAAATTGACTCGATTTTGCAATCGCTGAAATAGCATCACATACCTTCTCAACACACGGAGTTTCACTTCGTTTCCTCCTACACCTTTGGGGCTTCAGTTTTGTTGTCAGGCAGTGTGAATACTAATAATTTATAGTGCGACATAAAGCAAATTGTAAAATAAATAAATAAATAAATAAATAAATAAATAAATAAATAAATAAATAAATAAATAAATAAATAAATAAATAAATAAATAAATAAATAAGCACATATATATACTGTGTCACATTAAAGACTGTTACGCCTTTCAGCGATCAGTCTGCAAGTCTCTGAGAATTTACTAAATACATCAACAATCCTATATTTCTAACTAGGTTTTTAGCCTCGTTTGATTCCATACCTCTTTTGTTTGAATTATTAGAAACTGAGTCTAACCATCGTGGTCATTATTTCTCTCTCTCTCTTTCACAGGGTGTGGTGACTTGTCATGTGTGGTTACAGAGTTTTCGTCATGCTCTTCCATCTTGCGCTAGATGCATCGCTTGCTGATGAGACCTACGAACTAACTCTTCCATCTTTCTGGTCAGTTCACCTCTCTGCAGTTCTTCTTTGGGTCCTTTTTCCTTTTATTTTGTCCTCTACGGTCAGCTTTTCCATAGCCCCAGTCCTCCTTGATATGTGGCCAAAGTATCTCAAATAGGCCTGGCTAATATTCTTCATGAGCCTTTCCTTGATCTTGACCTCATATAGGGGAGAAGTGTTTGTTCGGTGCTCGGATCAGGATAACCTTACAACTCGGCGGTATACCCACATTTACATCGCTTCAATCTTCCTCCTGCCGGCTTTATTAATTGTCCAGGTTTCGGCTGCGTATGTGGCGATGGGGAAGACCAGAGCATTTACCAGCCGAAGGTTGGTGTAGTTAGTGATGTCTCTGTCTTTCAAGATCTTGGTCAACTTCGCCGTCACATTGTGTGCCATTTCTAGGCGCCTTCTGATCTTATCCGAGCAGTCCCCATTGCTCGTTATCAGGGCACCGAGATAAACGAATCTGCTCACCGCCTCAATGCCTCCTATTGTTCTTAGGTGTAGCAAGTTGTTGTTTGCCCGGTCCACGATCATGACCTTTGTCCTGCCAACATTGATATCCACTCCACACTTCCAGCTAGCTTTTGTGAGCCGGTCCATGGTGATATCCATATTCCTGGCGCTTGATGATCTGATGAGCGTATCGTCTGCATGCCTCAATTTGCCGATAGTCTTTCCTCCTACTCGAATGCCTCCTTCCCAGACTTCCAGCACCTTCCTCATAATGTGTTCTGAGTATATGTTACAAAGCAAGTGCGACAGGATGCACACTTGTCTGACGCTTGCCTCGGTCTTGAATGGTCCTGTGATAGTATTGTTGACGCGAACATGGGACCTGTTGTTACCGTAAAGTGCCTTGACCAAATTTATGAGGTATCCCAGGGTGCATCTCATCTCATCTTGTCGAAGGCTTTCTTAAATACAACGAAGCACAAAAACATCCAGACGTTGAATTCCCTGCCTTTTTCGATAATCTGACGTATATTCAAGATCAGTTTTCTTGTGACCTTTCTTGGGACAAAGCCTTGCTGTTCGTCTGCGATCTGTGGTAGCAGGAAATGCTTGAGCCAGTCATTGACAGTTTGAAGGAGGAACTTGCTGGCGTGGGGTATCAAGGCCACAGTGGGGTAGTTGCAATCAATGAGTGCTCCCTTCTTGTAGATAGGGGATGAAAATCGGCTGGTACCATTCGTGCGGCCAATTTCCCATCTCCAAGACCTGCACAGGTTCAATAGCATGTCTACTCCAGCTTCCCTCATTGCTTTGAAGGTTTCTGCCGTGATTCCATCCAGTTCAGGTGACTTGTTCCTCCGGAGATGTCTTCTTATATTTTGTACCTCTAATCTTATGATTTCTGGCCATCTTTTCCACTGGAATATTTTGGTTTCTTGTGGCTCGTGCTGTATCATTCTTATAAAGTTTCTCTCGCAGTAACACCTCCACACTTCGGCTATGCTTTCAGGATCCATTTTCTTCTCCCCATTCATCAAGGAAGACTTGGATTGTCGTCTTGAATCCCTGGACAAGTACTTCACTTTTCTGTAGAGCTCCCTAGATTCGTGCTGGTCAGCATGGTTTTCGAAATCTTGAGAGATGTTTCTGAAGTGGGTATACTTGTCTCTCGCCGACCCTGCCTTAATTCTTCTGTTCAGCTCCCTCAACCTAGCTTCGTTGTTTTCAGGGCTTCCCATTCAGACCCAAACATTTTTCTTTCTATTATGTATATACATATAATAAAACATAAGTAACTCCAACCACAATTCCTGATGGATGCAGTAATTTTTCACCTGTTTCTAGGCACATGCCAAGTAATGTGTAACTTCCACAGGAGTCTCAGTCTCACTTATGGCTGTGACAATCTGGAAGCTGCTGAGCAATGGGTGGTGCTGAATAATGATATGCAGAGAACGACTAGTGTGTCTGAGTGTTACAAAAGGTATTGCTCATAGGGCTCGTCATGCGGCAATAGCTTTTTCTGGCCCAGAGAGGAAAGCAATGGTAAACTACTTCGCTCATTATCCTGCCTAGTATGCTCCATTTTGGCGCCGCATCGGTTTTTTGTGGTTTCCCTATAACCACATAACCATTCGTGGTGTTATTTGACCATCGAACCAGCCTTTGGGGTGATGGCCTAACAGAAAGAAAACATAAGTGGGAGCGATGTTTATCTCTGTGTTTGTTCGAACGTAATAGGAAACGGCTCGAAATATTTCAAAGAAATGTTCGTTTATTTTAGATATATTCTTACGGAAATACCAGGATATACAAGCTATTTCAGGAGAAACAGTAAATCTGTAAGGAGGCAGCAGAAAGTTGATGGTTCAAACCCCACTGTCAGCAGCCCTGAAGATAGTTTTCCGTGGTTTTCCATTTTCACACCAGGATAATGCTGGGGCTGTTCCTTAATTACGGCTGCAGTCGCTTCCTTCTTCCCCGTCCTATCCCATCGCCCATCATAAGGTCCGTCTGAACCGAGCGACTTGGCCGTGCGGTTAATGTCGCGCAGCTGTGAGCTTACATTCGGGAGATAGTGGATTCGAACACCACTGTCATCATCCCTGAAGACGGTTTTCCGTGATTTCCAACTTTCACATTGGATTAATTGAGGCCACGGTCGCTTCCTTCCCACTCCTAGTCCAGGTAATTGTTGGGGCTGTTCCTTAATTGAGGCCACAGTCGCTACCTTCCCACTCATAGTCCTTTCCTCTCCCAACGTCGACGCGACGTTCAATAAGTAGCAAAATAAAAGGTATTTGAGATAAAACCAACGTATCGTTTTTGTATGTAACTAGCTCTGAGAAGTTAAATAAGTTTAGCTGGTCACTTTAATTCTAATCGTATTAGTGTATTTTCGAGGAAAATTGTGGGTGCATTAGTATTTATTTTTACGGCTAAAAAGATTTGTTACCAATCTCAAACAAACAAAATTCGTACATAAATGCTAGAAACACAGAATTAGTAAGCATGTTTCTCTTGTTAACTTATGCTTTCAATATAGTGCTCAAGGCAAACACCTCGTTAACCTGAATCCGCCCAGCGTGCCATATATGGCACGGCAAACTACACAGTCTTCTTGGACTCATATTATTGTAACCGCGCGCACTGTATCCAACGCTAAAAGTTACAATTTTATTCTCAAAAAATTCAATCTTGGGCGGATCCAGGTTAAGGCCTCCTTTCATTTTATTTTCTTTTCTTTTCTTTCATTTTATGATTTATGAAGCGAAATCTCAACAATATTAATACTTCAAGTAACAAATCAAGATTGTCCATCAACTCTATGGCAAGCGTTGTTGATACGTTCACAAAGTAGTAAAGCTGATTGCTGCACGTGGTGCCCCTGCATAGGTACAGCACATGAACTGGAATTCCAGTACAGAAGTGAATGTCATCATGTCGCTGCCAGACTGTCTACTGATATCCTGGCATTCAACACACGAAGAATGTCAAATGACAAGGCCTTTTTCCAGAGCCACACAACCAGGCCTTTGGACCCTGTTCTCTGAAACTTTGTTATTGAAAACGCTTTAGGGAAGAAGTGAGATTCTCTTCATATTTCCTTATAGTTGTCTGTTACTATATTCACCACGGTCTGCTTTAATATACTGCTGTTACTGTTAGATATAAAGTTTGGCTTTCTGTTGAGCGGCTTCTCATCTTGACTGGAAAAATCTATTCGAAAGGCCATTAACTACTGCATTATGGACGTGATACTTCCCAATAGTTTCTAAAAGTCATTAATGTCACTGCACAATGCCGTTACTGCGCGCAATTCTTGGAATAATCACATAATGAAACATATCTGACATACGACTCAAATCGATATAAAAATTCACCAAAAAGTAATTTCTAACAATTTATCAAAATGAAGCACCAATTCCCGCTTAGCTATGTCATGGTATTATCATCAACTGTAGTCATATTTTGAAGAAAAATTTTAAAATAAACGAAAATGCATAGTCTTTGTGCAGCAGATACTGACCAGTTACCAAGAGCATGGTGACAAAATATGCAGTTCTGTCCCTTACTGCATTCATCACGGTCTGCTTGAATATTAGATATAAAATCTGGCTTTCTATTGAGTGGCTTCTCATCTTGACTGGAAAAATCTAATCATACGCCATGACAAGAAATGGTTGAGATGCTATTTAGAAATCACTCGACTTGATAATGTCCGAGGCTGTGAGCTTGCATCCGGGATATAGTGGGTTCGAATCCCACCGTCGGCAGCCCTGAAGATGGTTTTCCGTGGTTTCCCATTTTCACACCAGGAAAATGATGGGGCTGTACCTTAATTAAGGCCACAGCTGCTTCCTTCCAACTCCTAGGCCTTTCCTATCCCATCATCTCCATAAGACCTATCTGTGTCGGTGCGACGTAAAGCCACTAGCAAAAAAAAGGATAATTTCCAAAATTAAATGGTCAAAGAAATTATGTAAGTGATCCTTATCGAGTAAAAGATGTTATAGAAGGGACGTGTCCAGAGAGAACGGTTCATTTCCGCGCCAGCAGTCGTCTTCAAATTGAAAATAAAGAAGACCTCAAAGTAGAACAAAACTGCATAGGATATGCTGCCAACGATAATAATTATGAAGGTGGCAAATTAAAGGCCATAAGATGTAAATCATCAGATAATTTGGAGATGACGTTCAAAAAGAACAGATCTTGCTACGTGAAGTGGAAAAGTTTCTAGGCGGAATAATAACAGGGAGTCGTTGTGCAGACTTATGGTTGGCAGCAAATTCATAAATGTTCTCTCACATTTCTGCGGCTGTCAACATGAAAATAACGTGAAAATTAAATTCTTTGTGTACATGAGCGAACATTTTGATAATTCACTACATGGGATCGGTGTAGAGCCACTAATTGATCTTGAACATGACGCAACATAAGTAACATTTACCATTAACGAATAAACACTTTTCAACATTCATTCCCCTTTTGCTAACCGTTTACCAAAGCAAACCCCATGTCGCAACAGCCCCGAAGGGCCATGGCCTACCAAGCGACCGCTGCTCAGCCCGAAAGACTGAAGACTACGAGGTGTCGTGTGGTCGGCACGATGAATCCTCTCGACCATTATTCTTGGCTTTCTAGACCGGGGCCGCTATCTCACCGTCAGATAGCTCCTCAATTGTAATAACATAGGCTGAGTGGACCCCGAACCAGCCCTCAGATGCAGGTAAAAATTCCTGTCCTGGCCTGGAATCGAGCTCGAGGCCTGCCGGTAAGAGACAGGCACGCTACCCCTACACTTTGAGCCATTTACCGCTGTATTGTTTCTTTTCGGCGACGACAGGACAGGAATGAAATGCATCTGGGCAGGTAGCCCCATGGTCTTAATTAAGGTACAGCCCGGCACTTTCCTTTTGTGAAAGTGGGAAACCATCGTCAGGGCTGCTGACAGTAAAGACTCATCATCTCACGAATTTACCCTTACAGCTACACAAACCGTACCTCGTGGCCAACTCACTCGCTGAGTCCATACTCATTCTTACCTTTGAAATATACTTTGACATGGATCCGGAGCTGCCTTGGTTCCGAATTCGGTGACTACTATTCGTTGAGCAGCTGTGTTTCTTTTAAATGTTTGAGACTGAAGAAATCGGTTCTGATACGTGACGTTCCCGTTGCTGATGCAAAATCTGAAAACAAAATTTTAACCAAGTTCAAAAATGTTCTCTCCCATTCTTGTGACTGCCTAAATCGTATCATCATGAAAATAAATTATCTGAGTGCACGAAATAACCTGCCGATCATAAATAGACGAATTTAAAGTTCAAAAAATGGATATAGCTCATTGTAAAAGAGTTGAACCTTGTAAACTATTCTACCATTTCATGAAACTCAGCTCCTTCATGTAGGAAAATGTAGAACTCTGAGATCTGTTGTTATGGTAAAATTTGAGTGGAGAATCTAGGCCTGCCTTCATTTTCCGTGATCAAAGAGACGTCAAAAGATCACTGTATTTTCAAACGTGACTCACCGATGTAAAAGAGCAGAACTATCAAACAGGTGTTCGAAAGTCATATCACCGACCTTGAGGCTGCCAGGACCATTCCGCAGTAAGGACCCTCGCAACCACTGTGGCACACAACCTAGAAAAAGAGGGATTCAAATAATAAATAATTTTAGAAAATAGCATCTCTTCAAAAAACCGTTTTTAAAATTGAGTAAGTGACGTGTTTGAACGCTTCTGGGACTCGAACCTGAATCCTCCTTATCTCTAGACCAGGGTCTCTCAAACGCCCAAAATCCCACGCCTGCAGACAGCAGCGCAGAGTTACTGTGCACAGTGCATCGGTCTCGCTCGGCACGGCTCGGACCAACGCTTCGTCTCTGGGCTACTCGGCTAAGCTCGGCTCAACTCGGCTCGGATTTGGAGCGCTACGCAGCAAGTGAGGAAGAGGGAGACAGGGGGAGCGAGCGAGACAGGCGTGGGGAAAGAGAGAGACAGCGCTATTGCTTCAAATCGAGGAGTGGGGGGTCTGCACTCTGGTCAACCAAGCGAAGTCGTCTTTTGCACCGTGCACAGTGCATGCACCCTGGGAGGCCCTGCTCTAGACGATTAAAACTGTCCGACTGGAATAGTCATGCACCCGAGATCTACACTACGTTGGTGCAGAATGTCCAGTGATTTGATACAAACTGATACACGTAAGAATATAATCAGTGAAATGGCTATCATCAAACCAAACTTGTCCAGTATTTAGGAGTGCTCCAGTTCACGGCACTTTGAACTACTTTCTACGTAGAAATAAAAGCTTTCGATTAAATGAGAACTAGCGGGGACATTTCTACATGGAAAAAATATATAATGAAGGTAAATTTCAATATAATTTTTGTCCTTCCTGTAATGATATGCGATTGTGAAACTTTGAGCCTAGATAAAAAACTGTCCAAAACCTCAGAGTAGCCCAGAGAGCAATGGGAAAGGTCATGTTGGTTACTTCCTACAAATAACAATACTCAGATTAGATCTGAAACTTCTGTGAAAGATTCATCGTTAATGTGAAGAAGAAGAAAAAGAAGAAGAAGAAGAAAAGCTGGACAGCTCACATCGCACGTCCAAAAACGGAAGGTGGGCTATATGAGGTCCTACACTGCATTCGTCTCGACCTTGAACGACCTCTCATGACCTCACATGAGATTAGTCGATGAGGTAGTACTAAATGGTTACAGCTGGCCAAGGATCGTGAACTATGCATGAAACTGGAAGAGGCCTTCATTCAGCAGTGGATTGATAGTGGCTTATGATGATGATGATGATGATGATGATGATGATGATGATGATGATGATGATGATGATGATGATTGTACTAATTTTCAACCACGTAACGAGTAAGTGTCCAGCGTCAGTTCTCCTGTCTCAAGAAAAAAATCACCTTTCCTCCTAACGCTCTTTGATATTATCCAGTAGACTGTAACAGTGACAAAATGCTGAATTGCAAAATG
This sequence comes from Anabrus simplex, assembly GCF_040414725.1. NCBI lineage: Eukaryota > Metazoa > Arthropoda > Insecta > Orthoptera > Tettigoniidae > Anabrus > Anabrus simplex. The sequence goes on from NC_090266.1 coordinate 709,744,977, forward strand.
TACTTCTCAGAAGTGAATGGACAGCGTAAATTAAAGTAGTATTTTAATGTGACCGAGGACTGTATTTGTTCGCAGTGTTTAGTGTTAACCCTGGGAAAACCCATTTTAGGGGTTGTCTTGCCAGGATGATTGCTGCGCAGCCAGATATCCTGCAGATAGTGTAGTGCCCCAAAGTGTGACGACATTCGTAGCCTACTGTTTTGCTTTCCCGACCGTGACCAATGTCTGTCCTATCAAACAGCTCCTCAGTTGCTCTTATGAATCAAACTGATCCCAGTTCCGGCCGTGGTGCAGAATCGACTCGGGGCCTCCAGATAATAGGCCGACACATTACCTTTTCACCACGGAGCTGGCGGTTTGGTGTCAATAGTTCATCAATTTCTACCTTTTCATTTAACTGTTGCCACATGCTGTAGGTCATATGTACAAAGTGTTAGTTTTACTTTTTTCCCTGGTAGCAGTCGACTGAGCAGGCCAGAGCTACCAATGTGCTGTATGTGTCACACGGATCGTCGGTTGGTTGGTCTTAGAAACATACAAAGCCACAGTGCTAGCTGCAAAGTATTATTCAGGCGCTTAGTTCATTTACAAAGGCTCGTAGTCTGATTGGTGAAAGATTTAACAATAAAAATTAAAAATGTATTTAACTTGACGGTATATCTATGTATGTACCGTATGTATGTATGTATGTATGTATGTATGTATGTATGTATGTATGTTCATTTACCCTCGATATCAGCAGTTCACTTTCCTTTCCGTCCATCATATCCTAAAATGTATTTTTCTTCCATATAGTGAGAGGCAATCAAAATACTGTATTTTTAAATAATAAAAAATGTCCGACTCGTTGACTGAATGGTCAGCGTACTGGCCTTCGGTTCAGAGGGTCCCGGGTTCGATTCCTGTCCGGGTCGGGGATTTTAACCTTAATTGGTTAATTCCAATGGCCTGGGGGCTGGATGTTTGTGCTGTCTTCAACATCCCTGCAACTCACACACCACACACAACACTATCCTCCACCACAACAACACGCAGTTACCTACAAATGGCAGATGCCGCCCACCCTCATTGGAGGGTCTGCCTTACAAGGGCTGCACTCGGCTAGAAATAGCCACACGAAATTAAAAAAATTAATAATACAAAATAAGTTAATATTATTTAAATAGTGTAGTTGTTAAAGGAATTCGGTTTGTGTAACAAAGCCAGACGGGGTTATATTCGCCAGTGAAAAGTATCTACCTAAGTAAAGAATTTATTTATTTATTTATTTACTTTAGATGAACAAGTGAAAAATATGACAGAAGGATATTCGTACGGAAGGAATAAAGACATCATTTATTATTTTGACATTATTCTGGTAACCCACTTTGCAAAAAACGGAAAAATATTGATGCTTGACAAATATACAGATTGATAAAATTAAACATTGTGACAAACAATCCCAGTTAATTCTCTAACCCCTTTGTATTTCTCCAAATGTCTAATCCTCCTGAGAGAAAAATATGTCCTTACCTGTAATCGTCCCTTCGATGGGGTCCAGGACTTCCTTGGAGCAGGATCGCAGCCATACGGAGACATCGCAGTTCGGGTAGAGGTCCTCGCCTGCCGCCAGTCGTCGGGCTAACTCGTCTTCCTTGAGCGCCTTCTGCTGGGGACACGAGTGTTTGAGAGGTAACTCCTTTCTGCGCGGCACCAGTGGGCTCCACGTGTAAAGTAGGGTAGGCTCGTCGGTCGGCATCCTTGCTGAATTACAAGGGAATTAAATTCTTCTAACACAGAGAAACAAACATTTACCATGCTAGTCAGATATGCCGTAGACAGACGATCCTAGGTCGTGGAATATGGGGTACTGTCGAAGTATAAAGGAAACAAACTGAGTGCACAAAGTTGCCCTTGTTTCATGTGTATGAGTGTCAGTATCCTTGAAAGATAAACTCTGTCAAAACAAATAACGTCCAAGGGAGTACGTCCGATCTTTTGAGTTTTGTTTCTTCAAAACAATACCAGAAAAGTAGTATCTATTACTTTTCAGAATTACCGGGCGAGTTGGCCGTGCGCGTAGAGGCGCGCGGCTGTGAGCTTGCATCCGGGAGATAGTAGGTTCGAATCCCACTGTCGGCAGCCCTGAAAATGGTTTTCCGTGGTTTCCCATTTTCACACCAGGCAAATGCTGGGGCTGTACCTTAATTAAGGCCACGGCCGCTTCCTTCCAACTCCTAGGCCTTTCCTATCCCATCGTCGCCATAAGACCTATCTGTGTCGGTGCGACGTAAAGCCCATAGCAAAAAAAAAAAAAAAAAACTTTTCAGAATTAGGCCTGCCTGTTAACAGAGCTGATAACTTTTAATAGAGCATAAATAACTTTCTAACCGTAAATCTTAATGAATTGGGTGCGTGAAAGCCGAGTGACATCGTCATTGACTTCTCACCAAAGCGACTGTGGTTCGAATCCCTACCAAGCAGGATCGCAGCCATACAGACATATCGCATTTCGGGTGGAGGTCCTCGCCTGGCACTAGCCGGGAGATCCTCGAAGTGAAGTCACGTCCCTCTCAGTCGGATTCCGCATGAAACTATAGGTCTCGTAGCTATGATCACGATATCAACAGTAATGTAAACTGCAAGCAATGGCTACACGGTTTAGGTCACGTAGCTGTGAGCTTGCATACGGGAGATAGTGGGTTCGAACCCCACTGTCCACAGCTCTGAAGATGTTTTCCGTGCTTCCCATTTTCACACTGGATACATGTTTGGGATGGACCTTATTTAAGGCCACAGACGATTCTTTCCCACTCATAGCTCTTTTCCATCCCATCGTCGGCATAAGACATATCTGTGTCCGCGCAAAATAAAGCAACTTTAAATAAGTTCTGGCAGTTCCACAGACTAACAGCCTAGAAAATAACGACAATTCATAGATAATAATTTCACTGCTACGATCAAAATACGGTTAAGTCCACAACTTCAGCACTCATTATTTGCACTACTAATTTAGAAGATTCAGAAGATATGATCGACAGCATGACAGGCTGTCTTTTTTGTGTCTAGTAGCCACTATTCTCAGCAGTACCGAGCGAACCGCGTACCATAAAGAGTTTTAGCCCTTTATATATTGAGGCCTTGAGTGCTATTTCGTAATATTTTTAACTAGGACTGCACTCCAGTTGGTAGTTTATGGAACTTTAATTTACAGTCGCACTGACCAGGATATGATCTTCACCTCTGAAGGAAGTGGGTTATAAAATATTATCCTTAAGACTCCGATACCGACGACCTACGGTCTCGTAGTTTCCTGTATTCCGGATCAGTAGATATTTATTCTCATCGAGCGCATCATAAAATTTAGAAGCTGTTTCACTAATCCTGCTATGAATGGTATATCTTCAGCTTGCTAATATTCTCCGCTGTTGTGGGATGCCAGGTAGGTAGAGCCAGAGGTGCTCAGCTGGGCGCCCGTTGAGGCTAGCCCATGCGGCAGGGCTGGTCTGACGTAAATGCGGGCAGTTTACATAGCAAGCATACGTCACAGAGAAGTGAGACAGCGAACACACTTGGCAGCGAAATGAAGCAGTGTCGTTCTGATAATAATCTGTTTTTCGTCGCACCGACACAGATAGGTCTTATGGCGACGGTGGGATAGGAAAGGGCTAGGAATAGGAAGGACGCGACCGTGGCCTTAATTAAGGTACAGCCCCAGCATTTGCCTAGTGTGAAAATGGGAAACCACTGAAAACCATCTTCAGGACTGCCGACAATGGGGTTCGAACCCACTATCTCCCGATGCAAACTGTTAGTTACGTGACCCAAACCACACAGCCACTTGCTCGCTGCGGTGTCGTTCGATTATGACTACGAAGCTCTCCTTCACTACTCAGCGAAATGTTGATTCGGGTACAGTATTTTTTTTTAAAACAATATAATCGAGAGAAAACCGACCTTTCTAAGATATTTCTCTTTGACTTATACTGCGCTTGATATAAACAGTCAATTTTATTTTCTTATAGTTACACATTCAAAGAAAACTGACGCGTTATCATTTTTGTGTTACAGTTTACAAAGATACAGGGTTTAAGCATACAAGCTAACTAAAAACTAACCCCATGGCACTAGAGCCATGAAGGACCTTGGCCTACCAAGCGACTGCTGCTCAATCCGAAGGCCTGGAGATTACGAGATGCCATGTGGTCAGCACGACGACTCCTTTCGGCTGTTATTCTTGGTTTTCTAGACAGGGGAAGCATACAAGCTACGATTTATAATTCCTTGGATTTCATTTTTCTTAGTAAAATTTATTTTATTAATTCAGCAAAACGTAATACATTTCCAGAATTCAACTAGTGTAATGATTGTTTTTTCACAGTGTTTTAGTTTTATGTGACTTTCACTGTGAATTTCTGAAAATATTATTTAAAACTTATCAGGCATCCGATGGTAATAGCTAGCCTCTATGGAGAGGAAGTTTCATCACGACTGAGGACACAGTTATTTACTATCCAAGATTAAAGAACAGCAACAATGTACAGTAAATACATCTACAGTATGCCTTCAAATAAATCATCTGACTGATGTTATTCCCAGTAAGCATGATTGCATTGTTGTTGAGTTTATCAAGTAATTTTAATCCAATCACCACAAGCCACAGCTTATCCACGTTAACTCCGTATTATATTTGAAATGTTGCTAAAGCACCTCTTAAAATGTAATAGTGAAAATTGTAATTAATTACGTACATTAAAAAAATACTTGAGGTGTAGACCAAACTCTTTATTGTATCCGGTCAAAATACATAAAGTGAAATGAACATAAAGAACTTATTTCTTACAACGTAAATTGAAAATGACGTAGATTTCTCCCCTCTTTCCTTCATAATGGCGTATAGCTTTTAGTGCCGGGAGTGCCCGAGGACAAGTTCGGCTCGCCAGATGCAGGTCTTATGATTGACACCCGTAGGCGACCTGCACGTCGTGATGAGGATGAAATGATGATGATGATGATGATGATAATGATGATGACGACGATACATGCACCCAGCGCCATGTTTTTTTTCGCTAGGGGCTTTTTTTTTTTTTTTTGCTAGTTGCTTTACGTCGCACCAACACAGACAGGTCTTGCGGCGACGAGAGGACAGGGAAGGGCTAGGAGTGGGAAGGAAGCGGCCGTGGCCTTAATTAAGGTACAGCCCCGGCATTTGCCTGGTGTGAAAATGGGAAACCACGGAAAACCATCTTCAGGGCTGCCGACAGTGGGGTTCGAACCTACTATCTCCCGAATACTGGATACTGGCCGCACTTAAGCGACTGCAGCTATCGAGCTCGGTGCTAGGGGCTTTACGTCGCACCGACACAGATAGGTCTTACGGCGACGATGGGATAGGAAAGGTCTAGGAGTTGGAAGGAAGCGGCCGTGGCCTTAATTAAGGTGCAGCCCCAGCATTTGCCTGGTGTGAAAATGGGAAACCACGGAAAACCACTTTCAGGGCTGCCGATAGTGGGATTCGCACCTACTATCTCCCGGATGCAAGCTCACAGCCGCGCGCCTCTACGCGCACGGCCAACTCGCCCGGTACCAGCCCCCCGTGCCAGCGGAATTTACTAAGTATGGTTAAAATTCCCAGCCCTGCCGGGAATCGAACCCGGTGGTTGGTTTTGCTTTATTTTTCAAATATCTCTTTTTTTACATTCTTAATGATACTTTCTTATTCTTTCCTTGTTTTTATTTTCTATTTAAGGACAAGACACACACACCCAGTCCCCGAGCCAGTGGGAGTAACCAATTAAGGTTCAAGTCGCCAACCCGGTCGGGAATCGAACCCGGGGCCCCTTGAACCAAAGGTCAGCACGCTGAGCCGTAGTGATCGAGAGTGATTGGGATAAACTTCGCTCAGGCTTCACGGCCTGTGGCATCACTACATTGTCGCTATGTCGCCTGCCAGCCGGCCCACTTACAGCGCTGTGTCCCCAGCGTGAGCACCTCTGCTAGACCATACGTCAGTACGAGCCGAACCATGGAAAGGTAAGCTGACCTTACTGACCGTCGACTGAATCCTCTTAAATTCCGATAATGGAACCCCGAAGGTTGTTGTTCCTTTGCACCTAGCCCCTTCACACTGTATATTCCACTTTAAATTGTCGCAGATACGTATGCCAAGTAGATTGAAACTCGTGCACTGCGGAATGATATGTTTCCCTACCTTGTAACTGTTCGTGCCGAGATTTCTGGACCTAATCATTCTCATGTAATTACATTTATATTCAGAGACTGCCTGGCCGAGGCGGTAAGGCGTGCTCGGTTCACTCGGAAGGACGTGTGTTCGAATACCCGTCAGGAAATCGAAAATTTTCAGGAACAAGTTTTCCACTTCCGCGGGTGCACATGGCCCTGAGGTTCACTCAGCCTGAACCAAAAATGAGTACCAGGTTAGTTCTTGGGGCAAAGGCGGTCGGGCGTAGAGCTAACCATTCTAACCCACCAAGTGCCGAGGTGGTAGCCTTTACCTTCCACACCTCCCAGGGCCTTCATGGCCTGCACGGAGATGATTTTTTACATTTATATTGCGCCCTGGTCGGGGTGTGATAGGCGTCATTCAATTGCAATTAATAATTGAGAAATATATATTTCATATTCAGAAGCAAGAATATCTTACCGTACTTAATATATTGTAAGTACGGGCCAGGCAGAATGGTATTGTGAAACCTGCCACAGACCGATGTCTTCACTAAGATTAAGAAATAAAATGGCCAGTAGAATTAGCTTTCTCAGAAATTGTGACGAGGGGGAGAAGAGAAAGGTAGAGTTGTTTCCAAGTCAGTGGAAAAGATTCATGGCCGCGGGCGAAGTTATAGTTGGAACAACGTATGGGCTGAGGCCAGGTTTCCTAGAAATGACGTCAGGGTATCTCCAGTAAACCAAACGAGAGCTGGGCGCACGGTTGGTACTTGAAGAAAAAAATATGAAACTTTTCAGTCCCGCGTAAGCTTGGACCAATCGTAAAATTCGCCGGGCAGAAGCAGTCACGACAACTTCGTATTGTAAGAAGCACTATCAACGTTAACTCCGCGGATTAAATTTATCGAAGGAAGTGATTTATAAATTCGAGATAAGGTGAAATTTAGAAGCCTAACCATATAATAAAATTATTAATTGAGGGAGATTGACTGGCGTAATTCTGAGAATTCATGGACGGTATCCGTTGATTGGCTGCAGGAAAGAGACGCTACAAACGGCGCGAAATCCCCCGCCCGATGAACGGGATCTAAATGACGATTATATTAATTACCAGCGAACGATATTATTTGAGAATTGGCATAGAGGGTATAATGACATAATTACATCAGTGGATCCCAAGTTTAAGCCACTGGCAGGGCCGCAAATAGTCGTATGAGGATACTGGAACTGCGCGTCTTAAGATGACCTCTCGTGAACTCGGAGAAGGGGTGAGACGGATATAAATATATGGTCGTGGAGACGGAACGAACTTACTTGTAAAGAACTGTCCGAGCCATTACTACGCCACCGGGCGAGTTGGCCGTGCGCGTAGAGGCGCGCGGCTTTGAGCTTGCATCCGAGAGATAGTAGGTTCGAATACCACTATCGGCAGCCCTGAAAATGGTTTTCCGTGGTTTCCCATTTTCACACCAGGCAAATGCTGGGGCTGTACCTTAATTAAGGCCACGGCCGCTTACTTCCAACTCCTAGGCCTTTCCTATCCCATCGTCGCCATAAGACCTATCTGTATCGATGCGACGTAAAGCCCCTAGCATTCCTACGCCAGGGTGCGTACTTTCTCGTGAAGAATTGTCGGATCCGTGAATACGCAAGTACGTGTGTGTATTCACTCGTGGTGTAGTGTTTGAGGTGTTATAATGTTACGTAGCACAGTGATCCATGATTGAAGTAGTTCGATATTACAGTCTTGAACAGTCTACTAGCAGGATTTCGAATATTTACAGAACTCATTAAATCAAAACCTACGGATAGGAATGTGAGGTTCTATATCAAGAATAGGAAGTATGTTACGTGAGAACGGTCGCGGGTGTTCGACGTAATTTCACCAAGTGAACAGTCAATTACTGATACCTGATTAGCCACGCGAACGTGAGACGGGAGAATCGAGTGCGCGCCGGACCGTTGAAGGTGATACCGAGGTGTCACATGTTCCTAGTGTCCGGGAAAGGAACGAAGAATGTATATTTACATTAAGTGGGCTAGATAAAAAGCCAAGAGTGTAAAATTTATGTGTTAAATTTAGAGTGGAAATTATTCCACGTGCAAAAAGTCATTTGTTTTTATATAAGATTTAAAATGTGTAATATTGAAAGGTGTCAAGGATTACCTCTTCAAGCTGGCATGAATACCAGTAGGATGCAGTGCTAAACCTGGGTGAGGACTTGGCTCCTCGTCCATTTTAGCAAACTACAAGGCTGAGATGAGTACCCCTTAATATATATTTGTAGATTGCTATAGATGGCGGGAGAAAATTATATTCTTTCATTATGGTAAGTTGATTGTGAAACGAGCCGTTTCTGGCTCGTATAAATTCAGAGATAGATAGACAAAGGGACAAATGAATATGTACATAATAAGATCAAGCACTCATCATAATTTTGATTATTTAATAGAGTAGAGTAGGGTTGATTTGTTTATTCAAGTGCTTGAATTGTTTGCGAGTATACAGGGGCACGTTTCACGTAGAGATAAGATTAATATTCATTTTAGAAGTGCCCAAATATGTTTTTCAGTTATCGGAAACTTTATAGATATTAAGGCATGTTGTAAGATTATCCAGAGGTAGAGGGTTGCCAAGTGAATTTAATTGTTGTAGGACGGAATGAAGTCCATTGAATTGTCTGTAAATATCGATGATTATTTTTGCCGCGAAGTTTCGCCAGTGGACAGAAATATAATAATCAGTAGAAGTATCTGAGTGATAAATGAACGTGGGTAATGTGTAAATGCGTGTTTAATAATAATGCTTTGTGAATAATGGCACGGGCCTAGTTTGATAGAATGATTGCAAGTTAAAGTAATTTAAATGTGGAGATAATATGTGGCGTGGAAGACTTTAATTCGGGCAGTAAATTTTATTTTTACATTAATTGTTGATTTAACGTTTTTGGACTCCATAATAATCATAAATATTTGTGTAAAAGCGATAGAGGCACTTGTATACGATGGTCACGCAATGTTGAAAGCCCAGAGTAGTTTGAGCCCAATTTTGATGTTGGAAATCGTGCGGAACAAAAATCCGGCATGAGATGAAATTGAGTTGTTCTGATGTTGATGAAGAAATAGATGGATCTTGGGGCCTTCGTCGATGTAATATGCCGATTCCGGCGTCATGAGAGCAGGAGTCCACGCACCGAAGATTGAGTAGTGAATTAAATGTTTGAAGAGTTTCAGTGGAATAAATGGACTTCAAAATGAAATGGAAGGAATAATTTAGCACTTGCAGAGACTGGATGTATTTGCCCAACTACGAGGTGCCATGGGATTTGTCTTGGGAGGACATGGTGTTCCCAGAAATTAACGGCAGTACGAAAATAAGGTTACGGGTTCGAATACCGTTATTATGTCCCGACCTATCTTAATTCGGAGCTTGATGGTTCATACTGGGATTTAACATATGTGACTATATTCTAAAGAGTGGAAATTAAAATATAAATTTTCGAAATAATAAGATACCATAATAATCCAAGTAAATCATGTTTTAATTGGTTGATCAGTGCCAAACTAGATCGGAAGTGTAAAGGGTTATGCATTAAACATACTAATAATGAACTGCCGTGTAACAAGTGAAATTAATTTATCATAATAATAATAATAATAATAATAATAATAATAATAATAATAATAATTTGAAGAAGAATAAGAAAAATTTATTAGATTATTTCTGAGAATAATAATAGTAATGAACAATTGAAACTGAAATATTAAATCAATTATGATTACGTGTTACGATAACCGTGACCTCCACTGATGATAATAATAATAATAATAATAATAATAATAATAATAATAATAATAAAATTTAAAATATGTTTTATTATTATTATTTCAAATTATGTTGAATGATACTAGGGATGTCAGCTGGCGAAATAACGTAATAATGTCAACTTGTTGTAAATAAAAGTTAAGTTTGATATTCGTAATGTGATGACAAATCCCTATATCTGGACCATTAGGTTAGAGTCCCTCTGTCGTCTCCTTCAGTTAACGATTAGCATATCTTGGTTAGGAACCCGGGGAGAGTTGTAGTATCCCGGGTTGGTCTCATCTCAATAAAAGTGGAGACGATGACATGATTCATGTGATGCGCCCACTTGGCCAACAGGTAATTGGTCCACGACCATAAATGGTCATTGTGTTCACGAGGGTTGAATTGCAACCCTCAGAAATCAACGGTTCCACCACCCAAGTGGATGGGTGGTCAAAAGTGTAAAATATCATGTGAAATTTTCAGGAAGGATTTGCCAAATGACCGGGAAATTAAGGGTCAACGACCGGGCGAGTTGGCCGTGCGCGTAGAGGAGCGCGGCTGTGAGCTTGCATCCGGGAGATAGTAGGTTCGAATCCCACTATCGGCAGCCCTGAAAATGGTTTTCCGTGGTTTCCCATTTTCACTCCAGGCAAATGCTGGGGCTGTACCTTAATTAAGGCCACGGCCGCTTCCATCCAACTCCTAGGCCTTTCCTATCCCATCGTCGCCATAAGACCTATGTGTGTCGGTGCGACGTAAAGCCCCTAGCAAAAAAAAAAAAAGGGTCAACGAATTTTGTTGTGTATACAATTGTTCAACTTAAATAAAATGGCCCTTTAGCATTTGCAAGGAAAGAGTTCCAGGTTCTTGTTTATGTAGCATAGTAAACCCTTGGTGACCGTTTAAATATCCGTCCCCATTCCTAGGACGGAGCCTTCATGTATTTTCCCTTTGATCTGATATAATATATTGTTGTGTGTTTTTATGATGAGCCTTAAAGTTAATGATTAGAGTGTCCCGTTCAACCCTGTAGTACTGATTGGATGGCGCCCATACATTTAATTGGAGATCTTATATCTTCATAAATTTTTTATTGTTTATTAGTTGCGATAGATTCGGACCGTAACACCCCCTGAGATAAATGCTGGTTGGGACTCAGGCTTTGAACGGGTACAATATTCTTCTTCTCCTTTATCTGTTTACCCATCAGGGTCGGTATTTCCCTCGGACTCAGCGTGGGATCCCACCTCTACCACCTCAAGGGCAGTGTCCTGGAGCTTCAGACTCTGGGTCGGGGGAAACAACTGGGGAGGATGACCAGTACCCCGCCCAGGCGGCCTCACCTGCTATTCTGAACAGAGGCCCTGCGGGGGGTTGAGAAGCTTGGAAGGGATAGGCAAGGAAGAGGGAAGGAAGCGGCCGTGGCCTTAAATTAGGTACTATCCCGGCATTTGCCTGGAGGAGAAGTGGGAAACCACGGAAAACCACTTCCAGGATGGATGAAGTGGGAATCGAACCCCCCTCTACTCACTTGACCTCCCGAGGCTGAATGGACCCCGTTCCAGCCCTCGCACCACTTTTCAAATTTCATGGCAGAGCCGGGAATCGAACCCGGGCCTCCGAGGGTGACAGCTAATTACACTAACCACTACACCACAGAGGCGGACACAGTTATATTCAAGCTATTTAAACCCCACCACGTCGACAAATCCTCCGTATCAGCTTATAGAACAAGGGCGTGCTCCTCATTTCTTACATATATACCGGTACAGCATAGTGTCGTCGGCATATTGGACCATTGGCGATGAGGCACAATCTGGGAGATGGAGCATATACAGGGTACAGAAAAAAATTGCTTCGTAAATCAAAGGAGTGTTAGACGGTACTAACACAAGTATTGTGAACATAGAAACAATAGGTCTGTGGAGATTAGGTTCGCCACTACATGCGCTTAAAGATCTCAATTCGGCTGCCAGCCTCCAGGTGTTCTAGCATTAACGCTGTTTGCTTTTGGTTTACATTTTATCTGCAGACAATGAAAATGGACAAACGAGCAGTACCTCAGAACAGCTGTTTGAAATGTGTCCCTCCAGCTTGGTGGCACAATTTACATCGATGCAACAATGATTCGCGTATTCCTTCAAATATTCCCGGCGGTTCCCGGAAACGACGTGCAGGAATGGCGACGGATAGATGGAAGGACACAAGCATGACAGGAGGAAGGTCACGTGGACAGCGCCTCAACAAAACCCTCGATCGTCTCTGAAGTTGGCAACCGAAGCCACTCACCGCAGACATTTGATTGCTATGTTCATAATACTTGTATTTACACCACCTAACAAAGTTCTTCTGCTCCCGGTAGACAGTAAAGAGGAGAGGTCCAATCACAGGGCCTTGTATTACTCCAGATGTTACTTGATTGAGAGCCTCCTTACAACATACAATGTCTTCTGGATTTCATCTCTTATTCAATACCTAAAGTAACTATAACTAACGTGGACTGAAATAATTTAATTAGGAGGGCGGGAATTTTGATGAGTTATAATATGATGTATGTCCTCTCTCATTGTGAAATATGAGGCGGATGTAGACCATGAGCAAGTGGTGACCGCCCACATACAGTATATCCATCTGTCCTTGTAAAGCTTTCTCATAATTGTGCACTTGGTACTAGGGACTTTCTGGCGAGCGCTGTTCGTGCAGTACACTATAATGTCTCCGTTCCAGCGCGACTGATTATGGCGGATTACTTCGGGGACATTTTTCTATCATTTGATAATTATGCAACAATTTCAGTACATAACTAACCGACCATTTTCCTTATCATTTGAAGATATGTATTTGTGCATTTATAATCAATTAACTTTAATTGGTACTTCACTTTAAAATAATGTATCAGTTTTAAAATACCATTTTTGTAGTGATAATTTAGGAGCTGAATAAATGATCACCCTCTGCCATCGACCAGGAGTTAGTGTAGTACTTTCCTGCCCATTTGGCCTGGATTCGATTCCTTGCTCTGTCACAAATTTAAGACCGGTTTTGATGGTCCTTGCCCAGCCTCTAGATCATAGTCATGGAGATAATTAATTGAGTTCAGATCGCACTCTCGATCAATGTCCTCCATAGTTACCCACTTAATACTTCACGGTAATTGCCTTAATGGTACTTGACGTGTAGATCACGCATCTTCCTTACCTTCTCCTTCCTGGTCTTTTCCCAATTAGCCTATCTGGGGTCGGCATGAAGTATGGATTTAGCTCAATTTCACGGCTGCAAGCTTTTTCTCTATTGCGTGTTTCTGTGGTGGTTTGTGGTGTGATTTGTTGTATGCAAATGAAGATGTGTATTTTAAGAAGAACACGAGGTAGAGAAGTTGACCATTCGCAGTTAAAATCTCCAGCCCGGCCAGGAAACGAACCCAGGGGTCTCTGAATCGAAGACCACTACGCTGATCATTCATCCATGGAGCCATACCACGCCCCCTTTCTTACCAGTTCTTGAAAATTGAATGATAATTGAAAATGCACACACCAGTCACGTACGTTATGTTAGACTTCACACGCCCTAAGTACACGGTACTGTTGACCATTATGTCTCAAGATCCTTCACATTTCAGTGATACAAGAGATTCGCCCCCTACGTGACTGGGATTTATCTGAAAAGGGGAAAAGGAATTTTAAATGCAGATTTCAATTATAAGCAGAGAACTCTTTTAATATTACTTTTATTAAATTATGTTAGAGGTTTTACGTCCCATTAACGCACTGGCCTTCGGTTCAGAGGGTCCAGGGTTCGATTCTCGGTCGGATCGGGGATTTTAACCTTCATTGGTTAATTCCAACGGCTCGGGGACTGGGTGTTTGTGTTGTCCTCAACATCCCTGAAACTCACACACCACTCCCTATCCTCCACCACAATAACACGCAGTTTCCTACACATGACAGATGCCGCCCACCCTCATCGGAGGGTCTGCCTTACAAGGGCTGCACTCGGCTAGAAATAGCCACACGAAATTATAATTACAACTATTTTATGGTTTTCGGGCACACCGACGTGCTTAAATTTCCTCCCGTTGGAGTACATACTTCCACCGAGCTCGATAGCTGCAGTCGCTTAAGTGCGGCCAATATCCAGTAATCGGGAGATAATGGGATCGAGTCCCACTGTCGGCAGCCCTGAGATGGTTTTCCGTGGTTTCCCATTTTCACACCAGGCAAATGCCGGGGATGTACCTTAATTAAGGCCACGGCCGCTTCCTTCCAATTCCTAGGCCTTTCCTATCCCATCGTCGCCGTAAAACATATCTGTGTCGGTGCGACGTAAAGCAAATAGCAAATAGCAAAAAAAGGAGTACATACTTCCACGTTCCGGTAAATCTACTAATACAAGACTGGGGTATTTGAGCACCTTTAAATTCCAACGGACTGAGCCAGGATCGAAATCGCCAACTTGGGCTCAGAAGGCCAGCGTTCTACTGTCCGAGCCACTCAGCTCGGTCATACTTTAATTGTTGTTCTTGCTTCATATAAGGGACATGGGATAACTTGATCAACAGCCCTATGTACTTAGTATGTGTGACGTTTTGGCCTACACAGTATTTAAAACTTACTCCGGCTAGGTTTGAGAAGGAAACGGCCATGGCTCGAATACCAGCCAATGCAAGTGGGAGTTTTGAAATGAAATCTCATAACCCTGTAATTCAAAATCCACATAAAACTAGAGTCCCATAGATTTCATCTCATCAACAGTCACGTAAATCTACAAGCGTATTTTTCCTTGGGATCGGGTAACGAGCTATTGCTATTCGTTTTACGTCGCACCGACTGAGACAGATCGTATGGCGACGTTGGGAAAGGACAGAACTAGGACTAGGAAGGAAGCGACCGTACAGCCCTTGTATTTGCCTGGTGTGAAAATGGGAAGCCACGGAAAACTATCTGCAGAGCTGCGACAGTGGGTTTCTAACCCATCACACTCGAATCCAAGCTCACCGTTACATGGCTAACCCGTCTTTCTTCTCGGTAAAATGAGGTTGAGCGCACCCCTTTCGAGATCCTAAAACCAGTCGTATCCTTTCTTCTCGATTGTGTTCCTGAGGTTGAGTGCACCTCTTTTCAAGATCCTTAGACCACGCATGTCTTATTAAGACCGGATGTGACAGAAATATAATAAGCCAACTTCTTGGAGTCCCAGAATGTTCACTATGACTACCCGTGCAAGAGTTCACAGAAATATGTACTATTTACTGGTCTAAAGCCCATGTATTATCGGCATCCTTTATCTTGGTGCATTTACACCCTAGTGCTGAATCGTCGACCTCGGCAATCTTCGAGATTCGTACTGGCAACCTTTGAAACACAAACTATGAATCGCTTAAGCATCGTTGTGCGACATCTGGCGTACACTTTACGTACTAGTACTGTTCTTGTTTACACAGCAAAGCCAAACTATAGAATTCATGCCAGGAACAAGATTCGCATCGAGAAATGTTACATAGGGCCTAATGTTATATAATGTGTATGTGACATAGTTGTTGGCTTAAGATAATAACGGTTTAGAAACTTCATATCGATCGATCATATTCTCGATTCAATTCAGACTTCATTTTCATTCATGTGGCAGCACTATTGTAACCGGGACAGCTCACCATCGAACACAAATGCACCAAGATAAAGTGTGCCGATAATACCTTGTACGTAGGAAACTCAATAGCATTTCGTTTTTTAATGAACTGCTCGTTCATTTCATTGCCGAGCTCGACAGCTGCAGTCGTTTAAGTGCGACCAGTATCCAGTATTCTGGAGATAGTAGGTTCGAAACCCACTATCGGCAGCCCTGAGAATGGTTTTCTGTGGTTTCCCATTTTCACACCAGGCAAACGCTGGGGCTGTGCCTTATTTAAGGATACGGCCGCCTGCTCCCCACTCCTAGCCCTTTCCTCTCCCATCGTCGCCGTAAGACCTATCTGTGTCGGTGCGACGTAAAGCAGCTAGCGTTCATTTCATTTCATTATTATGATTATTATTATTATAAAAACTCCGTAGCACAACAGCGCATTGAGAACTTTGGCCTAGCCCAGCTAGATGGCCTGCAGATACTGGTGTTGTACGTGGACAGCTTGACGATTCCCCTCAGCTTGGCTCTCGAGATCGGGTCCGCAGACTCTCGTATCAACAACTCTTCAGTTGGTCTCCCGATGGTGAGTGTACACCTTTCCAGTTCAGAGTCCAGAATTTAAATCCTTGGACAGCCAGGAACCGAAACCGTGACCTCCAGGTAAGAGTCAGATGTGCTACTCCCACACTTCAGGACTGCCAATAACAGTAATAGAACAGCGGTGGTTGATCGCGGTTCATTTCTGAAGAAACAGAACCTAGTCGTCATGAAATGTATTGTTTCCCAGCAGTTTGTCTTCGTTTACGCGGCATAAACCCGAAAGATGTGTCTTAAATGAACATTAGGGCTACTTTCTCCACATACTATGATTCCAAGTATACCTATAGCATTAGAAGATCAGAAGTGAAAATCTGCCGCTTAGCGACTACGTCTTAAAATAACGCAAGTCAAAACTTTTAAATCGTTTTATCTTTCAGTACCAAATAGTTTCTTTGTACTTTCTTTCTTTCTTAATCTGTTTATTGTCCAGGGTTGGCTTTTCCCTCAGACTTAGCGAGGGATCCCACCTCTATCGCCTCAAGGGCAGTGTCCTGGAGCTTCAGACATCGGATCGGGGGATACAACTGGGGAGAATGATCAGTACCTCGCCCAGGCGGCCTCACCTGCTATACTGAACAGGAGCCTTGGTGGGGGATGGGAAGATTGGAAGGGATAGACAAGGAAGAGAGAAGGAAGCGGCCGTGGCCTTAAGTTAGGTACCATCCCGGCATTTGCCTGGAGGAGAAGTGGGAAACCACGGAAAACCACTTCCAGGATGGCTGAGGTGGGAATCGAACCCACCTCTACTCAGTTGACCTCCCTAGGCTGAGTGGACCCCGTTCCAGCCCTCGTACCACTTTTCAAACTTCGTGGCAGAGCCGGGAATCGAACCCGGGACTCCGGGGGTGGCAGCTAATCACACTAACCACTACACCACAGAGGCGATTTCTTTGTACTTCATAAATCAATTTTAACAAGCAGATGAAACGTTAAATGTAAAAAAAAATGTTTTTAAAAAGGAATACTTCTGTCAATTTTTTTTTGTAGGACCTGCAATGGATAATTAAATAGTTTTAAAGTCAACCTAAGTCATGTTTTCACAGTTCCTATTCACATGGACACGTAAACATGATGTGCTGTAATCCCCTAGTATTTGGATATTTGCTTAATTTATGCTCAGGAATTGTAAGAGCATTGTCACTGAGCATTTGTTTGATCACTTCGACATCCACCAAAGAGGTTAAGGATTGTAATGGTCACTGGCATTGGGAAGACAATTTCGAGAACATGCGTTAAACAAAATTATTCGGATAGTAGAGTTACATTAATAATCAATAAAATGTATTTTTCCTCATATAGAGACATTATGCCTGAAGAGGGTATATTCAAGTCACAGCTAGGACTCAAACTGGGACCAGCCTGGTGGAAAGCTATAATTCTACGTATAAACTTTAAGTCACGGAGGTAGCATTTACCATATTATGAATATATATATGACTTAGCAAGAACTTTGAAAAAAAACGTTCTATTGTACGTCTTAAAACTTACCCAACCGGGCGAGTTGGCCGTGCGGTTAGGGGCGCGCACCTATGAGCTTGTATCCGGGAGATAGTGGGTTCGAACCCCACTGCCGGCAGCCCTGAAGATGGTTTCCCGTGGTTTCCCATTATTTTTGCTATTTGTTTTACCTCGCACCGACACAGATATGTCTTATGGTGACGATGGGTCAGGAAAGGCCTAGGAATGGGAAGAAAGAGTCCGTGGCCTTATTTAAGGTACAGCCCCAGCATTTGCCTGGTATGAAAATGGAAAACTACGGAAAACCATCTTCAGGGCTGCCGACAGTGGGGTTCGAACCAACTATCTCCCGAATACTGGATACTGGCCGCACTTAAGCGACTGCAGCTATCGAGCTCGGTGGTTTCCTATTTTCACACCAGGCAAATGCTGGGGCTGTACCTTAATTAAGGCCATGGCCGCTTCCTTCCCAGTCCTTTTCCTTTCCCATCGTCGCCATAGGCCCATCTGTGTCGGTGCGATGTAAAGCAAGTAGCAAAAAAAACTTACCCAAATTTCTGGTAATTCGCTTGAATGCTGCGTTCAACTCGTGTTCAGAATGTGGTCACCGACCCCTCAGCACTGGCCAGATTTCACGTTTCCTTCCGAAAAGTAAAAATCAGTTCCAGCACTGTGCCACCCGCAGATCAGCTCACGGTCGCTACCTCTCTACAACTAGCAACCCGCAGTCTGCGTCCTGACAGTGAAGCCGCACATGAGCGCCGTGGGGCTTCATCCTGCCACCAATTAGTCACGACTGCTGCCGACTTGTTTGGCCTCTAGTGGACTCGGATAATCAGCTATAATTAAAAGATATCATAAGTGGCGAATATTCTCTTCTGAAGCAGTTGAAGGGGGCACTTTCCGGTAATAGTGGTCGTGAAAACTGGCTATGTATCTTAATATTGGAAGGGACCAATACACCCCAATATGAGGACATCTGGCTCAGCTTGTCACAATCTAGGACAAGATGGATAGAGTGGAAGGTAGAGGAGAAATAAAAATTCACCTCAGTCTAGGTCTCTGGGAAAGTAGAAGTTAAAGGCTTCCACTCTTCATTACCTTTCTACTAAACAGGGCAGAGGGGTTAGCTCTATACCCAGCACCTCCGTTCTCAGGGATTAATTTTTACACAATCGAGCGGTTTGGCTACGCGATGTGGATCATATACAGTAGCTGTAAGCCATTCCAGAGATGGCGGATTCGAATCCCACCTTGGGAAGTCCTTAAGATGACTTTCTGTGCTTTTTCATTTCCACACTGGCGCTTGCTCATACCAAAGTCATTGAAAACTTCTGGCAGGAAAGAACTAATGTTGTGTTGTTTGAGTCATCTGTCCATAGACTGGTTCGAAGCAGCTCTCCATGCCAGCCTATCCTTGTTCTAACCTTTTCATTTCTACGTAACTATTGCATCCTACATCTGCTCTAGCCTGCTTGTTATATTCATACCTTGGTCTACCCCTACCGTTCTTACCGCCTACACTTCCTTCAAAAACCAACTGAAGAAGTCCTGGGTGTCTTTATGTGTCCTATCATTCTATCTTTTCTTCACCAAGCTCGATAGCTGCAGTCGCTTAAGTGCGGCCAGTATCCACTAATCGGGAGATCGTGGGTTCGAGCCCCTCTGTCGGCAGCCCTGAAGATGGTTTTCCGTGGTTTCCCATTTTCACACGAGGCAAATGCCGGGGCTGTACCTTAATTAAGGCCACGGCCGCTTCCTTCCAATTCCTAGGCCTTTCCTATCCCATCGTCGCCGTAAGACATATCTGTGTCGGTGCGACGTAAAGCAAATAGCAAAAAAATCTTTTCTTCTCGTCAAATTTATCTAAATCGATCTCCTCTCACAAATCCGATTCAGTATATCTTCATTCTTGATTCGATCTATCCATCATACCTTCAGCATTCTTCTGTAACACCACATTTCAAAAGCTTCTATTCTCTTTCTTTCTGAGCTAGTTATCGTCCAATTTTCACTTGCATACAATGCCACGCTCCAGTTGAAAGTCTTCAGAAACATCTTTTTAATTCCTATATCAGTGTTTCAAGTGAGCAAATTTATTTTCTTAAGAAAGCTATTCCTTGCTTGTGCTAGTCTGCATTTTATGTCCTCCTTACTTCTGCTATTGTGAGTTATTTTACTACCCAAGTAACAATATTCGTCTACTTCTTTTAAGACTTCATTTCCTAATCTAATAGTATTATCTGCATCACCTGCCTTCGTTCGACAGCACTCCATTACTTTTGTTTTGGACTTATTTATGTTCATCTTGTACTCCTTACCCAAGACTTCGTCCATACCATTCAGCAACTTTTCTAGATCTTCTGCAGTTTTGTGCTCCAGCAGTGGCAATCTCCTTTCTCAACTTCAACTCTCATCCACTGAGGGAACTACATTGCTCGACTTTTGACAAGGAAACGAATCCTCATTCTTCTGGATGGATCAAAATATGCCTTTATTGCTCGCAATAGCAAAGCAACACCTCCTTAAAACCCATGTCCCACCTAGCTCCAGCTACTAGCAACTTATGAGGCCCTCTTGAAGATCTCAATGGCGGTGTGGGGGCAGTAATAGCCGAGTAATAGACACTGGCTTACGATCAAGACAGCTATGGTTCGATCACTAGCTAAAAGTCATGTTCATGTGTTTCAGATTCCACGAAAAATGGAGATCCTCTGGCTATGACCACGATATAAGTCATGTAAAACTACAAACTTGCTCTTTCCTAAGCTCATCCAGTAATAGTAAATTATTCTTCTTCTCCTCCTTCTGCCACGTTTTCTCACGCTGCGCTGAGGTCGCAGGTGCGAACTGTGACGCCTGTATGGCACTGTTTTACGGCCGGAAGCCCTTCCTGTGGAATTAGATTTACGTCGCACCGACACAGATAGGTCTTGAGGAGATAGGAAAGGCCTAAGAGTGGGAAGTAAGCGGCCATGGCCTTAATTAAGATACAACATTAAAATTTGCCTGGTGTGAAAATGGGAAACCACGAAACCCTTCCTGACGTCAACCATATATAGAGTGATGTAATCACTATTGCGTGTTTCTGTGGTGGTTGGTAGTGTTATGTGTGTATGAAGATCGTTTTTATTAATGTTCACTGACAATACTTCAACCTCCGGCAGCGTGGGATCCACCAACATAAGCTCTATTGTGCTCCATGGTTAATTACACCACTTTGGATACAATTGAACAACATCCTGAGAAACTTCAGAGCACATTTTAACGGAGTGAGAAAATACCCATGCCCCACGAGCGTATTTTTCGTTAGCTATTGAAATATTTTCTCTTTATTACGCATTAAATTAAATTTATATTAGAGACTTACATTGACTCTTTCTTTCTTTCTTTCTTTCTTTCTTTCTTTCTTTCTTTCTTTCTTGATGTGTTTACTCTCCAGAGTTGGTTTTTCCCTCGGAATCAGCGAGGGATCCTACCTCTACCACCTCAAGGGCAGTGTCGTGGAGCGTGAGACTTTGGGTCGGGGATACAACTGGGGAGGAGGACCAATGCCTCGCCCAGGTGGCCTCACCTGCTATGCTGAACAAGGGCCTTGTGGGTGGGGGTGGAAAGATTGGAAGGGATAGAAGAGGAAGAAGGAAGGAAACGGCCGTGGCCTTATGATTGGTACCACCCAGGCATTTGCCTGGAGTAGAAGTGAGAAACCACGGAAAAACACTTCGAAGATGGCTGAGGTGGGAATCGAACCCACCTCTACTCAGGTGACCTTCTGAGGATGAGTGGACGCCGTTCCAGCCCTCGTACCACTTTACAAATTTCTTGGCAGAACCGGGAATCGAACCCGGGCTTCCGGGGATAGCAGGTAATCACGCTAACCACTACCCCACAGAGGAACTGAATAAGGTAACATTAGTCATTTAATAAAATTCACAATATAACAAAGAGATTTAAAAAGCAGTAATGTATAGGCCCTATGTGGCAACGTTTGTAAAATACAGCAGTCATTTCATAAAAACAACTACATACGCGTGAGTGTTGCGTTGATTTCGTTTCATAACTTATTATACATTTGTTGGTAAAAATAATACAATAGCTTTGGTTTTAAAAAGTTTAAAAGTACTATAAAAAATGAAGTTGAAGATTAATAATCGTGAAACAAAAATAAACATAATAATTAAAGACAAAAATATTGGTGGTGAATAGGTTTCGAACCCGGGTCCACAAAATGTGATTCCCGCGCTTTAATACTGGCACAGGTATAATGATTCGTAATAGCTACTTGAAACGACACAATTTACAATAATCATTAGTATCTCTAAAGTGGGTTGCTGTTGGCGCCCTACACAATATTTCACTCTAAACTACAGGCTGATGCTTTACTCCGGCACGTATTGTTTTTAATATGGGCGAGCGCGCGGGTCGAGGTCAGTAGCCGTATGGCAAACCATACAACAGCAACACGAACACTTTTAAGACCATTACTTCCCAAATTAAGAAAGAATGTGTTGAAACTGCTCGCCGTCTTTCTCCACACATTTTTGGCATCGCGATAGAAAAAGTATTCACCACTCGCTGTAGTTCATGTTAAGGAATCCTGGCAATTTCCTGACGAATATTATGTTTCAGTTCTTGTACGGTGTGCAGGTTCGTCTTGAACACGGTATTTTTTAATCCACCCCAGAGATAATAATCGCAGGTGGATAGATCGGGGGGCGAGGGGCGAAGGGCGCACAAATCCCAATTCATTATTCTGTTCTGTGGAAACACTTCGCGAATTTCTGTCATGGAATTATTTGCAGTGTGAGAAGTGGCATAGTCTAGTTGAAAAATAAAAAATCACACTCCATATTGGTTAATTCTCTGAAAAAGTGCTTTAATATTGTACCCACGTCGGTATTCTCAAAAGAATGGTCCTATGGTTCTTTCACCACTGATAGCACACCATATACCAATTTTCTGGGTCATGAAGGGGCATTTCATGTACGAAGTCAGTTTTAAAAGCACGTGGTTTTTCTTCTTTTTTGCGTCTTACCGACACAGGTAAGTCTTATGGCGACGACGGGAGAGAAAAGGGCTAGGAATGGGAAGGAAGTGGCCGTGGTCTTAATTAGATACAGCCACAACATTTGTCTGGTGTGAAAATGGGAAGCGACGGAAAACCATCTTCAGGGCTGCCGATAGCGGGGTTTCAAACCCACTATCTCCCGAATGCAAGGTGATAGCTACGTGACCCAAACCGCGCAATCACGTGCTTGGTTTTTTCTTAGTGGCTTTACGTCGCACCGACACAGATAGGTCTTATGGCGACGATGGGTTAGGAAAGGCCTAGGAGTTGGAAGGAGGCGGCCGTGGCCTTAATTAAGTTACATTTGTCTGGTGTGAAAATGGGAAACCACGGAAAACCATATTCAGGGCTGCCGACAATGGGATTCGAACCCACTATCTCCCGGATGCAAGCTCACAGCTACACGCCTCTAACCGCACGGCCAACTCGCCCGGTCTTACTTGGTTTAACAGCACTCCAGTAACAATGGAGGTGCAACCAGGCCTCGTCCGAGAAGAATACTAATTGTAGGTCTATTTGTGCACTATACGGGTTAAAGGCAGGCTTGTTCGTGACAAATCTTTGAATAAGTATCATGTCCACTACAACGCGATAAAGTACCTAGAAATATGTTGAGAGCTCAGGAAACTAGTAATAAAGTTGAAATTCTTAGTCTACAATAAGGATGTCCATGATACTTATTCAAAGATTTATCATGAACTTACCTGTATCGCGAATATACCACCCTTTACCATATATTTTCCAGATTCCTTTCACAAATTACCATGCGCTTACGTACAGGGTCACCTGGTTGAAGAGCATGTGCCAACATTATTTTATATGGCTTTGAGTGTAATAATTTAGTTGCATTTTGCGCAGACCCGTATGAAATTCTCACTTGTTGTGCAAGACGACGAAGTGATATTTTAGGAGAATTTTCCATACGATGACCAATAATATTTCATGTTTCTTCTGTGAGAACCCTACGCTGCATTTTTTTTCTTGAGCTGGACACTTCAAGTTCCCTGAAATTTATTTTGAAGATGACGGACTGTTTCTCGACTTGGAACGTCTACACACCCGGGAATCTTTCTTGAAACCGTCTTTGAACTTCACGAAGTGACTGTACATAAAGCCCCGCCGTGGCGGTGAAAACGCACGAGCCATGATACACTTTATGACTAACTATTGAATTAAGACAAGAAGAAAATAAAACACTAGCACACTTGTGAACAGCTGAAATACGATTGCGACATCGGACACGTTTCCAACGCTAGCTAGTAGGGATGTGCGCGCACAAATCAAATGCCGGGATCAGGTGGCAAATCATGTGATGGCATACTTTGCCATCTTCTTCCCGCGCGCGGTGGACGAGCGGGTGGTTGCTCTTTGAAAAGGCACCGCGCGTGCCGGAGCAAAGCATATATGATCATTCTGTATGAGATGTATTCTTGCATCTCTTCAAAGAGCACGGAAATCGTTGATATTCAGAGCGTGGTGCCTCCCTGTAAGTGAAAATGCAAGGCTTCGTAAATTTAAAAGGAATATTTTTTACGGTAATCAAGGTATGAAATATAGTAAGCTTAAACATTTTCTTCAACCTGCCAAACTGAGTGGCTCAGATGGTACAAAGCCTAAGTTGGTGGGCTCGAACCTAGCTCAGTCCAATGATATTTGAAGGTGTTCAAATACTCCTGCCTCATGTCAGCACATTTACCGGCATATAAAGGGACTCCTTTGGGATGAAACTGCAGCTCTCTGCAGTATCCGAAAATCCTAAAAGTAGTTCAAAAAGAATAACATAATTGCACAATTATTATTTCTTCATACTTTTATAGACAACGCTGTTCGCCACAATTATAAGGTTTAGAAGAAAATGGTCTGACTAGC
Source organism: Anabrus simplex (assembly GCF_040414725.1). Classification (NCBI taxonomy): domain Eukaryota; kingdom Metazoa; phylum Arthropoda; class Insecta; order Orthoptera; family Tettigoniidae; genus Anabrus; species Anabrus simplex. The sequence continues at coordinate 709,769,567 of NC_090266.1, forward strand.
TATTCTAACATCATTTGAAGGGCTGAGAACCATAGTGGGCCAAGTGCCATTTTTTTAAAATGGAGAAAATTAAGGTTAAAATTTAGTCACTGCCATAATTTACAGATAAAGATTACAGAGACTACAATATTTGCATATTGAAGTGAACAGATCCATTAATCACTACAAAACAAAATACAAAGGTCATCTGGCATTTCAGTACAAATAAAAAAGTAAATGAATACCATCATTTTTCACTGGAGTGGATTTGGCCCACTGTGGCTCTAAACGGAAAGTATGAATTTTAACAATACGCCAGTGGACCAACTTCACATAGCACTATAAGGTACTTCATTTTGCCACAGCTACATCACAATATTGTAAATACTGAAAAAAGTTATGATTAAATAGTGGAATGATTGGAAGCATGGCAATTTAATCATCACATTTAGCTTTTGCCAGCTTAATGGGTGCTCTTTAAGCAGGATTCAGTTCCCATGGTGAAAGTACTGAAGTTGTTACCCTTACAGAAAGTGAAATATCAAATATTTTCCATTCTTCCATTTCGTTGAGAGTGTACCTGAACTTAATCTTAAGAGGTTCATCAGACTGGAAACGAAACCACCTAATTTTGAGCCACTGAACCTTCTCCCCATCTACTGTTTCCTTACGAATCACAAACTTTCTGACAGCTCCTTAATATTCACAAAATATTTCTGTTCCATTTTCTTCATACTAAAGGGCTTATTTCGCCTACATTCCTTAACTAAGGTCAGATAATCTTTTACTGTGAACAGTGATTTTTCATTAAATTCTGAATTTTCGATGGTACTAAAATCTCTGTCGTTAGGCAAATATGAATGGCTAGATTCTAGGAACTTAGGATTAATAATTATAAATTGGAAATAATGAGCTAACGTGGCCCACAAAATGCAATACCGGTATACTGATTCCTATTCTGACCAGCACAAGTGTCTGTATAGGCTATTACAGATTTGCTGTTGTGCTGACGTTCCTCAGGTAAGAGGAAATGTATCAACCTACTTCTGTTGGACCCCTTTGAGCTGTATGTTCACCCTACATATACATGTACCCTTTATCGTTCTCACAGTTATGTATTCCTACATTATAGCCAAAAACTTCCTCCTGACAAAACAAACGCTCTTTCTTTTCTTCGAATTTGTATCACTGTTTATAATTTCCTCATGGCCGATGTCCGTCATGATGCTATGTATATCACATGACTTGAAGAAAGCAAGGGATTGGTCATGAGGACTTTGCCCACTATGGCACTACCTCCAGCAGCTAGTTCAATTTTGTTGATATTTTGTGACCCTGTAGCACATAAATGGGAAGACGTGGAGGTAGCCCATTTGAAGAGATAATACCTGAGTCAGAAATGAACCGCTAGACGGCATTAACTCAATTTCTACGGTTGGTGGATTTGGCCCACTATGGTTCTCAGCCCTTCATTTGAAACTTAGTGAGCGCAATATAGTACTATTCCATCCTCATTAGTCACTGGGTCTCAATTAATGATAAGCCTAAATTATGCATGCACAATGTTATAAATTTGATTGAATGAATTGGAATTTTGGTGTCGGAACTGACAAATTATTATAATACCTTACGAAATACATTAACAGACCATTATAAGATTAACTTTATTTCCAACTTTGTACATTTTTGATGATATCTGAAACAATTTATTTTCAGTTTCGACTCAATTTATAAATGTTAGGTACTTCAGTGTCCTCCTCGGTGGTTAGTGTGGTTAGTGTGATCACTGATTAGCTACCACCCCCGGACGCTTGGCTTCGATTCCCGGCTCTACCAGCAAATTTGACATGTGGTACAAGAGCTGGAAAGGGGTTCGCTCAGCCTCAGGAGGTCAACTAAGTAGAGGGTCGTTCGATTCCCACCTCAGACATCCTCGAAGTGGTTTTCCATTATTTCCCACTTCTCCTCCGGGCAAATGCTGTTATGGTACCTAACGTGAGGCCTCGGGCGATTCTGTCCCTCTTCCTTGTCTATCCCTTCCGATCTCCCCAACCCTTCACAAGGCCCCAGTTCACCATAGCAGGTGAGGCCGCCTGATTGAGGTACTGGTCCTCTTTCCCAGTTGTATCCCGGACCCCAAGTTTCACGCACCAGGACACTGCCCTTGAGGCGGTAGAGTTGGGATCCCTCGCTGAGTTCGAGGTGAAAACCAACCCTGCAGGTTAAACGGGTTAAGTAAGAAAGAAAAAAATGAAGGTTCTTCACTCTTAACAAAATTAAATTTTCAGGTATAATTTTGTCAGCCTCTGTGGTATAGTGGTTAGCGTAATTAGCTACCAAAGTCGGACGCCCGGGTTTGATTCCCGGCTCTGCCATGAAATTTGAAAAGTGGTACGAGGGTTGGAACGGGATCCAAGTTTCCCACTTCCCCTCCAGGCAAATGCCAGGATGGTACTTAACTTCAGGCCACGGCCGCTTCCTTCCCTCTTCCTTGCCTGTCCCTCCCAATATTCCCATCACTCCACAAGGCCCCTGTTCAGCATAGCAGGTGAGGCAGAGTGGTCGAGGAGCCGGTCCTCTTTCTCAGTTTTATCCCCCGACCCAAAGTCTCACTTTCCAGGCCACTGCCGTTAAGGCGGTAGAGGTGGGATCCCTCGCTGAGTCCGAGGGAAAAACCAACCCTGGAGGGTAAACAGATTAAGAAGAAGAAGAAGAAGAAGAAGAAGAAGAAGAAGAAGATATAATTCTGTTACCGTACGTTTTCATTTCCAGATAGTTTAAAAATTTATATATTCATAAATTAGTTTCGGCTGACTGAAGAACAAAACAGTTATTTTAAAAAATGAACAATGTTATCTCAATACTTAAGAAGTTCAAGATACAACATTGCCTTCCAATATAATGTGTATGTTCGATTTTACTGTCGCTTCTCCGAATTCACTCCGTGTAAGTACCAAATAGATATTGAGATCACGAGTATCCTGCAAATAAACGTTTTTCACAGTTCTCTCTGATATAACTTATTATCCGTATACCGTGTGATTTATCCGCCTCTTCCAATGCAGTTTTATGCAACCCAGCTAACGTGTGACATGGTTATAAGGTGGCTATTCTCCTGCAGGTGTACTGAATGGTACTAATGTCCAGTGAGCACATTTTGCACACGATTCCGAACCCTACCGACAGGTTATATCGTTCGCTCACAAAACAATTCGCCTTGAAATCATGTAGCGATGTCCATTGGACATGTCTTTCTTTCTTTCTTTCTTTCTTAATCTGCTTACCCTCCAGGGTTGGCTTTTCCCTCGGACTCTGCGAGGGATCCCACCTCTACCGCCTCAAGGGCAGTGCCCTGGAGCTTCAGACTCTGGATCGGGGGATACAACTGGGGAGTATGACCAGTACCTCGCCCAGGCGGCCTCACCTGCTATGCTGAACAGGGGCCTTGCGGGGGATGGGAAGATTGGAAGGAATAGACAAGAGGGAAGGAAGCGACCGTGGCCTTAAGTTAAGTACCATCCCGGCATTTGCCTGGAGGAGAAGTGGGAAACCACGGAAAACCACTTCCAGGATGGCTGAGGTGGGAATCGAACCCACCTCTACTCAGTTGACCTCCCGAGGCTGAGTGAACCATGTTCCAGCCCTCGTACCACTTTTCAAATTTCGTGGCAGAGCCGGGAATCGAACCCGGTCCTCCGGGGGTGGCAGCTAATCACACTAACCACTACACCACAGAGGCGGTCCTTTGGACATCTAAATATGTTAATGTGTCGTGCCTCGTGACCGGGTGTAACGAAGAGGTATAAATGTTGGGTTCTTCAGTGTTCTTCACTGTGGTGTAGTGGTTAGTGTGATTAGCTGCCACCCTCGGAGGCAACAGTGCAGTAATTAATGCCATCAACACCGAACCGGAAGGCGTATGTAGGCCTACTCTACTCCCATCGTATTATCAGCATGTCTTGCAGTGTAGCGTAGCGAAAGTTGTTACGCCTAGCAGTCAGCGGAATGTGCCATCGAATCCTGCGTCGTTCAAATATTTTTGCAACGGTATGATGTTTGAATACTTAAACACAGGCCCACGTTTGCCACATTCAAACAGTAGAATGACGCTGTTATTCATCTTGTGACCTGCGCATACTCCGCTGGTTAGGGCCTGAATGTAATATCTGCTGTCATTCGGCATGTTCTCCACAGAGGAATACGTTGGCATGCTCCTTATTAATAGGGGAGCAAGACAAAATGCGTACGAGGCACTACGTCTGTACCAGGAACGGTATCCCGACAGGCGACACCCGGCTGCTACGACATTCCGCCGTGTTGAAAGATGCCTAAGAACAACAGGCGTGATATCCAAGCAGCCACCACTCCGCGATAGGCCCGTTACATCCGATGAAACAGTAGAGGTCCTAATGGAGGCAGCTCGTAATAATCCACACATCAGTACAAGGGCGAATGCACAACACGTGAACACCAGCCAGCCGTCCGTCTGGCGAATACTGCATGAAAATTCACCCATACCATCTTGCGCTACACCAAGAGCTTCATGGGCGCGATTTCGAAGCTCGAAATGAGTTCTGTCGGTGACTATTAGGCAGGCTGGACATTATGCAGCGTTCTTATCGCACAGCTTGTTCTTGGACGAATCGCGCTTCGACAATAATGGGAACGTCAATCGCCACAACATACACTATTGGAGTCCGGACAATCCTCACTGGGTGCGACAGGCGGCCCATCAAGTTCGATGGGGAGTGAATGCTTGGTGTGGAATCTTGGGGAATCGCCTGATTGGACCTTATTTCTTTGAGGGCCATTGGGCGGGCCCACGCTACCTGCACTTTCTGCGTCGAGAACTCCCACTGCTGCTGGAGGATGTGCCCTTGCACGGTCTTGTGGCGATGTGGTTGCAACAGGATGGAGCTCCGCCACATTCGACTTTTCCCGCTCGTAACCATCTGAACGAGGAACTGCGAGGGAAATGAATAAGACGAAGAGGCCCTGTTTCTAGGCCCGTCAGCTCATTTAACGCCGTTAGATTTCTTTTTCGTAGGACATACAGTATGTAGAACGTCGTTTACACCCAAGCGCTGGAAAACCCCGACAATCTCCGGCAACTCATCACGGACGCCTGCCTAGCAATTACACCTGGAATGCTTCAGCGCGCAAGATGATCTATTGGACACCGGACCTTAATGTTCATAAAACAAAACGGTCATCACATCAAGCATTTGCTGCGATAAAACATTGTCAGGGCAATTGTGTTCCTACTATTTCCGGTCTGTATGTGTCCGGCCTGCTAACTAACCAGCCCTTCTTAGGGCCACAAACACATTCGTTCATACACAATTTGCATGAAAGCGGATATTGAACTTTATTTGCCTTGCGGTAGGTATTAAACTAATATATTTTCAAATATATGCAATTTTTTCGCCCCGTACTCGATCCTCCCACCTTACACGTAAGCCTCACTGTCAGCGGAATTATCCAGTTATGGTTAAAATTCCCAACCCTGCCGGGAATCGAACCCGGGACCTCTGTGACCAAAGGCCAGCACGCTAACCATTTAGACATGGGGCCGGAAAAAATTAAACTTGTGTCCTCGTACCGAGGTGGTACAGCTCTTTTCAGGCACACCCCCAATGGAGTTGAGCTGCATGTACCATTTCCACCATATACCAACCATCCTGTTGTTCTTAAATTTCTGACAGTACCGGGATTCGACCTCGGGCCCCGAGGACGGCAGATTACAACACTTACCGTTACACTACAGAGGAGACGGTAAAATGTGCGAATAAATTTCAGTACTGGACGTAAAGGCACGGTTATGAATATTCCGAGTAAACAATGGCAAATTGTATTGAATTAATTAGCATTTGAGTGTCGGTAATGACAAATTCTTAATGATAGCATACATCAACTGATCTTATAAGAATAAGTTTAATTACAAATTCTATATTCTTTCTTCCTTTCTTAATGTGTTTACCCTTTCCCTCGGACTCAACGAGGAATCCCACCTCCTTTTTTTCTCTTGCTAGGGGCTTTACGTCGCACCGACACACATAGATCTTATGGCGACGATAGGATAGGAAAGGCCTAGGAGTTGGAAGGAAGCGACCGTGGCCTTAATTAAGGTACAGCCTCAGCATTTGCCTGGCGTGAAAATGGGAAACTACGGAAAACCATCTTCAGGGCTGCCGACAGTGGGATTCGAACCCACTATCTCCCGGATGCAAGGTCACAGCCGCGCACTCCTAACCGCATGGCCAACTCGCCCGGTAATCCCACTTCTACCGCCTTAAGGGCAGTGTCCTCCAGTGTCAGACGTCGGGTCGGGGATACACCTGGGGAGGAGGACACGCACCTCAACCAGGCGACCTCACCTGCTATGCTGAACAGAGGCCTTGTGGGAGGATGAGAAGATTGGAAGGAATAGACAAGGAAGAGGGAAGGAAGCTGTTGTGGCCTTAATTTAGGTACCATCCCGGCATTTGCCTGGAGGAGATGAGGGAAACCACGGAAAACCACTTCCAGGATGGCTGAGGTTGGAATCGAACCCACCTCTACTCAGTTGACCTCCTGAGGCTGAGTGGACCCGTTCCAGCCCTCGTACCACTTTACAAATATCGTGAGAGAGCCAGGAATCGAATCCGGGTCTCCGGGGGTGGAAGCTAATCACGCTAACCACTACATCACAGTGGACCGGACGAGTTGGCCGTGTGGTTAGAGGCGCGCGGCTGTGAACTTGCCATCGGAGATAGTGGGTTCGAATCCCACTGCCGGCGGCCCTTAAGATGGTTTTACGTGGTTTCCCATTTTCACACCAGGCAAATTCTGGGACTGTACCTTAGTTAAGGCAACGGCCGCTTCCTTCCAACTCCTAGGCCTTTCCTATCCCATCGTCGCCATAAGACCTATCTGTGTCGGTGCGATGTAAAGCCACTAGCAAAAAAAATCTGAAGAAATCATTTACTTTTTACACTTTTATTCAAGAAATACACCCATCAAAAATATTTCAGTTCACCTCGAACCAAAGAGCTCCTGACTCTTCACCAAAAAAAAAAAAGAGAGAGAGAGACACAGAGGCACCATATCAGTGTTATTTATTGCCCAACAAAACAAGTGAGAGCCTCTACGACAATTAAGCTTTGTTTTCACAATTTGAGTCATTGAAAAAATGAAATGGAGTATGGCTTTTAGTGCCGGGAGTGTCCGAGGACATGATCGGCTCGCCAAGTGCAGGTCTTTTGATGTGACACTCGTAGGCGACCTGCGCGTCGTGATGAGGATGAAATGATGATGAAGACGACACATACACCCAAACCCCGTGCCAGGGGAATTAACCAATTATGGTTAAAATTCCGGATCCTGCCAGGAATCGAACCCGGGACCCCTGTGGCCAAAGGCCAGCACGCTAACCATTCAGCCACGGAGCCGGACTTTGAGTCATTGAATATATTAAACAGATCGGTGCAGATCTCGCAGAGTGGTTAGTGGGTCGTGGCGTCAGTAAATATCCTTCTTTAATTTACTCAGATATGTTCGATAGGTTTCATGTCCGGGTAACACGGTGGCCACACTGGTCGAGTGATATCGTAATCAGGAAGGAAATCATTAACGAGAACCGTACGGTGGATGCGCGGATAATCGTCCGTTAAGACACTTTTTGTTGTATGTCCGGCGCTCCCTTCTCGCTCCGCCAGCCAGCTGCACGCGCGCCTGTGTATCATTCTGCTAGCTTCGACGCGCAGCCCTCAGTGCGCGTGCCTGACCATCGAGTGTACTATAAATAGGAGCTCCCTGCCTGCTCACTTGCCCACTTGCCCCGGTGTCCAGCTCCAGAATACACCCTACGTCGAGCACGGAGGCTACTCCTCTTGAAAATGTGCTTCGACCAGGTGGACTGAATTTCTGGCAGTACGAGGTTTCACCTCTGGTCACCGTTCCCTTACCTGTTTCCGCTGCCTATGTTCCGTAATTCTTTTACAAGCCATTTTCATTCCCTAATTTATGCAAGCTCCCTTAGTTTCGCTAGGTGGAATTTCTTCAATCAATTGAACTTGCTTTTTAGGAATTCAGGCACTTCAACAAACAAGGACTCTCAAAGACATTTATGTTAGTGTGCCAGATAGTTCTCGACTATCAACGTGTCAATTCACAAAGACTATCTTTTCAAGATAGAAGTGTATATAAAGACTGCAAACCTGTACATATTGTATAAAGACAAACTTTTCTCAAGATTCAATATTCCTTTTTGCTTCAAAATAAATTTCAGTTATTTGTGTAAATATCCTAAAGTGAAGCAATAAAAGTTGTGTTTTGTAAACTTCAACCTTGGTTACAACACAACTCTATGGCGACGAGGTAAAAAACGCAACAACCTACAATTCTTCGACACCAGTTGCCAACTCTATAGCGACGAGGTCAAAACAGCAACAAACTACACGTCATCAGCCCCAATCGCCAACTCTATAGCGACGAGATAAACACGGCACTACCATTCAACAGGCCCAGTTGTCAACTCTACGGCGACGTGCTAAACAACAACGACACTCCAACCAGTTCTGACACACAGCTTACCTTACTCTTTCTTGCACGCATCTCGCAATGGCTACTGCGGAACAACTCGCTACGGTCTTCCAAGCCTTACAGCAGCAACAACAACAGTTTATGCAACAACAACAGGCAGCATTAATTCAGGCTATTCAAGCTATTTCTGTCTCTACACAGCCATCAGCTATTCCTCCGTTCTCTGCTTTTGATCCGGCTAAGGAAGAATGGTCAGTTTATTTAGCCCGTTTACACCAGCATTTCATCTGCCATTCTGTCACAGATGATCAACGCCGCCGCGCACTATTTCTTAGTTCGGTTGGCAATGCTACGTGTGAATTACTACGTAAATTAAGTCCAGAAGAACACTTATCTGAGGTACCCTTCACACAGCTCTTGGCCCGTCTCACGGAACACTATGCCAAAGCTCCTCACATAGTGGCTGCTCGCTATAAATTTTTTCAGTGCAGAAAGCAACCCCATCAGACACATACTGAATGGATAACTGAATTGCGTGGTCTAGCTAAACCCTGCCAGTTCATCTGCTCCAAGGACGGTTGTGGTTCATCCTACACTGATTCTCTCATTCGGGACATGATAATTTTACATACTCCTGAAGACAAAATACGTTTTGACGCTGTCAAGCAGAGTAACCCTTCTTTAGAAGACGTCCAGCGTATTGCTACGATTTATGAGCTTACTACCAAGACTGCCGCAGCCATAGCTTCTCCACACGAAGTTGCACAAGTCTCGCCTCAGGCCCGCAAGTCCTCTGCTACAGTGAACCGTACGGATAAGGCGCTCTCCACCAAGCATTCTCGCCAGGTTCCCTCTCGTAATGCTACACGGAAGCCCAATTCTAACAGCACCTCGAAACTCCTGCCTTCCTGCCGAGGTTGTTTCAAGCATCATGAACGTCGTGACTGTCGTTTTTTCAAAGCTACTTGTGAACGATGTAATAAACTTGGACACATTAAGACTGTCTGTCAAAGTTCGCTCCGCCCTGCTACGACTACTGCAGCACGCCGGAAGCATATACAGCCCCGCCAAGACATGGAAGTTGATCAGATCAATCTTATTCTTCCCACAAAGGATTCTCACAAAATCATCATTCCTCTCTCATTCTCTGATCGATCTGTCGATTTTCAATTAGACACTGGATCACCTGTCTCTATTATTAACCTGACTACCTACCACGACTTAGGTTCACCTTCATGCTCTCCAGCTGACATCCAGCTCGTGACATTTAACAAGAAGAAAATTGACATCAAAGGTCAAATCAAGCTTCAGGCTAGTTATAAAGGAATTCAGAAGGCCATTCCTCTTCTCGTAGTTAACAACTACACTGCATCAAACATTATGGGCATGGATCTATTTAACTTATTTGGTTTCCAGATACATGACAACATTAACGTCGTATCTACATTGCATCCTACTTCTGACGTTACCGCTCTCCTAGCGCAGTTTCCTGAAGTCTTCGACTCTCAGCTCGGAACAGCAAAAGACTATACAGCTCACATACAGCTGAAATCCGGAGCTAAGCCTCGCTTCCTCAGAGCTCGTCCAGTACCCCTAGCACTTCAAGACCAGGTCACGAAAGAATTAGAAAGATGGATACAAACTGGAATTGTTGTACCAGTTACTTCTAGTCAATGGGCTACTCCACTCGTGATAATCAAGAAACCTGATGGTAATGTTCGACTTTGTGGCGATTTTCGATCTACAGTCAACGCACAACTCGACACAGATATCTTTCCTATTCCACGTCCAGAAGACTTATTCCGTCGTCTCTCTGGTGGACAATTCTTCTCTCGAGTTGATCTTAAAGAAGCATATCTCCAGCTACTTTTAGACGAAGAATCTAAGAAATTTCTCACACTCAACACTCCTCTCGGACTGCTCCAGCTCCAGCGGCTCCCATTCGGTGTTTCATCCTCAGCGGCTATTTTTCAGCGCTATTTGGCTCAACTCACCGCCTCCATTCCCGGTTGTGCTAACTACCTGGATGATATTATTGTTACTGGAAAAGATCATCAGGAACATCTCACCAATCTACGCCTCCTTCTCCAGAAATTGAAAGACAATGGCTTACGAGCGAATCTCGCTAAATGTACCTTCTTTCAGCCTCAAGTTCACTACCTAGGACATATACTTGATAAGAATGGAATTCGTCCTAGTACACAGAATGTCTCAGCGATAGTAAACATGCCAGCACCTCAGAACCTCAAGCAGCTTCAGTCCTTCATAGGCAAAGCGAACTATTATAATAAGTTCATTCCACGCTTCGCTACAGTGGCAGCTCCATTAAACGCTCTACGTAAAAAAGGTGTTAAGTTTCAGTGGACTCCGCAATGCCAACAGGCATGGAAAACAATCAACAACGCATTAGTTCAAGCTATACAACTCACTCATTTTCAGCCCGACAAGATCATCACGCTAGCTACTGACGCTTCAGACTACGGTGTCGGTGCCGTTCTCTCACAGAAGGATCGTCATGGACAAGAACGCCCCATCGCCTTCGCTTCGAAAACACTTAATGACCATCAACGTCGATACTCACAGATAGAGAAAGAAGCTTTAGCCATCATCTTTGGTATTCGCCGTTTCAATGAATATCTCTATGGCAACCATTTCCTGATCATTACCGATCATAAGCCTCTCGTACACTTATTCCATCCTGGTAATAAGATCCCAGAGAATTCCCTCAGAAAGCTTCAAAGATGGTCCATGTTCCTTTCTGATTATTCCTATCAGATTGTATATCGAGCCACATCCCAGCATTGTAATGCTGATGCCCTCTCCCGCTTACCCGTTGGTCCTGATACTGCCTTCGATTCTCAAGAATCTGAATGTCTTCAGTTGGACATAGAACTTGAAGATACTGTATCCAGTTTTCCTATTGATGCTACCTGCATAGCTAAAGCTACGGATAAGGACAGTACACTTGCTACTGTACGTACTTACATCCGCAACGGTTGGCCTCTTCAGAGCACACTTCCTGCCCACCTGGCACCTTATCATCGTATGCAGCATCGTCTCACGACTCGTGCCGGAGTTGTATTACTAGAAGCAGGCACCATCTTCCGAGTGGTTATCCCACTTAGCCTACAGAAACAAGTTCTCGGATTATTACACCAAAGCCATTGGGGTATCTCCAGAACAAAGCAACTCGCCCGTCAACACTGCTACTGGCCCGGTATTGATGCCGCCATCGAAAAGCTAATACGTCATTGTGAGCAATGTCAAACGAATCAGAACGCCCCGTCTTCTGATCTTGCTTCATGGCCTCCTGCTACTACTCCATGGGAACGAGTTCACATCGATTTCGCAGGTCCTTTCCTCAATTCCATGTGGTTAATAGTCATCGATTCACTGTCAAACTTTCCATATGTCGTGGATATGCATTCGACTACTACAACCGAAGCTACCATTCGTGCTCTCCAGAAAATCTTTACTACAGAAGGTTTACCGCAAGTACTCATTTCAGACAACGGACCTCAATTTACAGCTACTGCTTTTCAAAACTTTTGTACACATAATGGCATTCGTCATATCCTTGCACCACCTTTTCACCCTCAATCTAATGGTGAAGCTGAACGCTTCGTACAAACATTTAAAAGAAGTATGAAGAAAGCTGTCTCTTCAGGCTTAACTAAAGACCAAGCCTTGCTCCAACTCTTAAACAACTACAGAACTCTACCAGGCGCTGATAATATCACTCCTGCACAGAAGCTCCATGGACGACCTCACAGAACTTTACTTTCTCTGTTACAGCCTCTTCCGACCCAGCATAAGACATCCCCAACGAAGTTCTCCCTCAACGACAAGGTCTACACCAGGACATTCAAATCCAACCCACTCTGGATACCTGGAGTCATCTGCAGATCTTTGGGTCATCGTCTATACGAGATACAGACTATGGAGAAACGTATCTGCCGCCATCAAGATCAGATACGTCTGCGCTACCGCCCCTGTCCAGCCATTGATGCTATTGCTAAACCAGATAAATCTATTGCTGAACGAGCTTTAGATCATTTAATAACATTGGGTTCCTTTCAGGACGAGACAGCGCCACTCCGCCCAGTTCCAGCTCCGGACAATACAACAGAGAAATCAGCAGCTCCGCCCCAGCATCGCAGTCGCCGCCAGCGCCGCCGCCGTTTCACGCCGTACCGGCGTATTTAGGAGGGGAGGGTGTTGTATGTCCGGCGCTCCCTTCTCGCTCCGCCAGCCAGCTGCACGCGCGCCTGTGTATCATTCTGCTAGCTTCGACGCGCAGCCCTCAGTGCGCGTGCCTGACCATCGAGTGTACTATAAATAGGAGCTCCCTGCCTGCTCACTTGCCCACTTGCCCCGGTGTCCAGCTCCAGAATACACCCTACGTCGAGCACGGAGGCTACTCCTCTTGAAAATGTGCTTCGACCAGGTGGACTGAATTTCTGGCAGTACGAGGTTTCACCTCTGGTCACCGTTCCCTTACCTGTTTCCGCTGCCTATGTTCCGTAATTCTTTTACAAGCCATTTTCATTCCCTAATTTATGCAAGCTCCCTTAGTTTCGCTAAGTGGAATTTCTTCAATCAATTGAACTTGCTTTTTAGGAATTCAGGCACTTCAACAAACAAGGACTCTCAAAGACATTTATGTTAGTGTGCCAGATAGTTCTCGACTATCAACGTGTCAATTCACAAAGACTATCTTTTCAAGATAGAAGTGTATATAAAGACTGCAAACCTGTACATATTGTATAAAGACAAACTTTTCTCAAGATTCAATATTCCTTTTTGCTTCAAAATAAATTTCAGTTATTTGTGTAAATATCCTAAAGTGAAGCAATAAAAGTTGTGTTTTGTAAACTTCAACCTTGGTTACAACACTTTTCCTCCAAGATGCTGGCGATACAGTGTCACTATACAGTATGTAGCTCTGTTATTCGTACAGGCTTCAATTTCTTATGAAGTCTCGTATATTCGCATTAACGATTGAAAAATTGAAATAAAACGTACTTTACAGATAAAAGCATGGTTTGACAATGATAATTCGTTAGTGAAAACCATACTTATTTCCAAACAGTCAAGAATATTTGATACGAATGTGCCGGCATCGACAAATGCGTATACCAGTTGTATTCGTACAGATGGACAGGATGATGCCCACTGTTTGGTTACGATGCACGAAAAAGTCTCAGTGACGGCACACGACTGGTCAAGTGCGTTACTCTCCTTCCTAGTGTATCTGTGATGGACATGGGTAGGAGTGCAGAGTTAAGTACGGAGCTTAAGAACACTGTACATAAACCGGCACTTAAAGGATTTTCATTACGAAAGAGTGGGCAGCTAGTCAATAGAACACATTCTACAGTGTAATATGTGGTTGATAAATTTAAATACAAAGACACTGTTAAGAACACGCTAAAGAAACCCAGCAGAAAGTGTTTAACTGAAAGGGAAGAACGGTTTGTTGTTCGGCTGACAAAGTCAGATTCCAAATTAAGTGCACCGTTATTGAGGCAACTTACGGAGGAACGAACTGGAAAGATCACCAACTCGACCATCCGTCGGATCCTGTATCGGCATGGGTGCTGTGGAAGAATCCCCCGGAAAAGGCCATATGTAAGTAGCAAAAACAGACGGCTTCGACTGACATTCGCTAAGGAGCATATAAATAAGGAGAACTAATTCTGGAATGATGTTATCTGGTCTGATGAGAGAAAAATAAACCTATTTGGGTCAGATGGCATCCACAGAATATGGAGAAAAATTGGTACGGACAATGATGTGGCGAATACACTCCCAACTATAAAATACGGTGGTGGGTCTGTAATGCTTTTGGGCTATAAAATACGGTGGTGGGTCTGTAATGCTTTCGGGCTGTATGTCAGCCAGAGGTGTGAGTAACACACATTTCATTGACGGAATAATGAATAAGGAGGGCTATAATGCAATCCCGTGGGCAAACGTGAAGCAGAGTGCCGAAAAAATGGGGATGCCGCCAGTTTATATGTTCCAGCATGATAATGACCCAAAACACACTGCTGATATTAATAAGACATGGTTGATCTGGAACATTCCTAAGCAGCTTAGAACACTTCCCCAGTCTTCGGATTTAAATCCCATCGAACATCTTTGGGCTACGTTGAAAAGGAATCTCCGTAGGCAACGTGTGCGTACGAAGGAGGAACTTAAAAGTGTGATTCTTCAGGAATGGCAGAAAATCAACCCGGACATGTGCAAGAAATTAGTGTATTCTATGCGGCGACGATGTCAGGCAGTAATAAAGGCTAGAGGACATTCCACTAGATACTAAAATGTTCCAGGAGCCCGGTATTTTTTGTTTATTTCAAGTGTACAATTTGCTTGTACGAATAGGAAAGATACACAAGAGTATGGGCGCGCGTTTCTTTATTAGAAGCTGTATGTTTTGTTAACATGATTACAAACAGATATAGTAGGTATATGTTATATGAAGGCTTTGTTGAATATATGTTCAGTGAATAAAATCCTTTTCAGTTTATTATTTTCTGGCAGTGCGTTAAAGTACTAAAGCAAACAGCCCGTACGAATAGAATAGGTACATACTGTATGTCGAATGTCGTCGCGACATTACCCTGCATGACTAGTTGTGGCGTACGGTGTCCCCACATAATATAAGGCAACTACCACCTTGCTTTCTGTGCTGGGCAGTGTGTCTGAGAAGTGAAGCCTGACCAATCTGCCTCCAAACACGTTGCCGATGATCGTCAGGAACAAGCCTTTTTCGACACTCATCGGAGAAAAGCATTTTATGCCGATTCTGAAGAGATCATTCAGCATAATGTTTGGCCCATTTGTACCGCGCCCCGTGATGTATAGGTTTGAGAGTTTGGCCTCACCATGGGCGTCGAGAGTGAAGTTGGGCCTCATGCAATCTGATTCCTACAGTTTGAGTTGAAATGTGGTGACCTATGGCTGCCCGAAAATGATTATTCAGCATGATGGTATTGCGGCGTTCAGGGTTCCTCCGAGCTAAAATTCGACAATAATGGTCATCTACTGCAGTCGTAGCTCTCGGACGCCCCGCCGCGCGAGGCAAGTCGTCAACAGTTCCTGCCTCTCTGTATCGCTTCCACGTTCGAACCACACCACTTTGTTTGCGGCCTACAGGTCGAGCAAGTGCCCTTGTTGACCATCCTTCTTGACATAATGGGATTATGTGTAGACCTACACGTTCACATGTCGACATTGCTCGTCCGTGACATCCTAGACTCTCACTACACCGCTTAAAACACATCTCCGGTGTTTGCACACTTCAACTGAAATACTGCCTCCTATTTGGGCGCGGTGTTCTGCTTGTGGACTGAGGTACGTGCAGTTGTGAGTATGTTTGCAAACAACCTAAGCGTCGTTTTTCTGGTCTTTGTAGGGCAGGCCAAAATAGCAACACAGTTAATGACACACAGGTGTGATGCAAAACTTTTTTTGATGTGTCTACATTCCTTTAAAGCTTTAGACCAATTTCGGCAAGTGAGCATTTTCCATTCTTTCTTTGCGTGAGAATAATAATCTTTCTTTCTTTCTTTCTTTCTTCCTTTCTTTCTTTCTTTCTTTCTTTCTTTCTTTCTTTCTTTCTTTCTTAATACGTTTACCCTCCAGGGTTGGTTTTTCCCTCGGACTCTGCCTGGGATCCCACCTCTACCGATTCAAGGGCAGTGTCCTGGAGCGTGAGACGTTGGGTCGGAGGATACAACCGAGTAGGAGGACCAGTACTTCACACAGGTGCCCTCACCTGCTATGCTGAATAAGGCCTTTGTGGGGAGGAGGGATGGGAAGATCGGAAGGGGTAGACAAGGAAGAGGGAAGGAAGCGGCCTTAGCCTTAAGTGAGGTGCCATCCCGGCATTTGCCTGGGGGAGAGCTGGAAAACCACGGAAAACCACTTCGAGAATGGCTGAGGTGGGAATCGAAACCCTCTCTACTCAGTTGACCTCCCAAGGCTGAGTGTACCCTGTTCCAGCCCACGTACCACTTTTCAAAAATTTCGTGGCAGAGCCGGAAATCGAACCCGGGCCTCCGGGGTGTGGCAGCTAATCACACTAACCACTACACCATAGAGTCGAAGTAATAATGATAATATGTATTATTACTATTAATATTATTTTGAGAGGCTATTGCTATCTTTGCTATCCTTGTAACCAAGCGATTCCAACTGAGGTGCTCCCACGGCCCCGGCAGCAGCCCCAGTGCCGTGCTATAGCACCGTTCAGGTGGTGGGGGAAGGAGGGGAAGTGGCAGAGGCAGAACCACAGGTCGTCAAGTCAGCGCGCAGCTTATGAAAACAATAGTATTTATGACAGTTCTGTGAACACATAAACACACAATTTATTCTGTACATACTTTGCATTTGCCTTAATGTTCATTTAGCGTTTAAGTCTATTGCTGACATCGTTTTGCAGCAACTAATTTACCAATAATGGGCACAATCGATTTGGCAGTAGAAATTTTAAGTACAGCCTCTAAGTCCGCATCAGACAAAGCAGTCCTAGCTCTCTATTGATTTAAATTCAGAATAGAAAACATCTGGGTTTTTTTTGCAATTTTCAGAGCAACAATAGCCCATAACGTGCTTGAACTGAGCCTTCTAAAGTGTTGGGTTCAAGTATCTGTGGGACAGGGAGATAAAATATTAAAAATAATTATCATTGTGGGTTCTTTTTTGCAGTAGGTCTTACGGCGATGATGGGATGGGGAAAGGGTAGGAATGGGAAGAAAGCGACCGTGGCCTTAATTAAGGAACAGCCCCAGTATTTTCTTGGTTTGAAAATGTGAAACCACGGAAAACCATCTTCAGCGTTGCCGACAATGGGGTTCGAACCCACTATCTCCCGGATGCAAGATCACAGCTGAGCGCCCCTAACCGCACCGCCAACTCGCCCGGTGATTTTTTTCTTAGCAGCACATCTAAGTCTAATTCTAAACTGTTATTAATAATACAAAACCAAAAAGGAAAACAAATCTCCTAAATTGCAAGTAAAACAATTCCTAATGAGTAAGTTATTACGTATCTCTGAAGAACTTAGCAATTCCGACTTTAACTTAGCAGTTTGTTCGATTCTTGCTGCGCCAACAATGTCATCATAGGTGGAAACATGTTTATTGTGGTAGTGTCGTCGAACGGTTGAAGGCTTTACGCTTAAAATGACATGACAAATTAAACAGTGAGCTTTCCCTTCGGTTTTGAGAACAAAATATGAATCCACCCATGAAAGATTAAACGACATTTTTAACGAAGGTGAAACCAACTTCTTCACTGTCTGTTCTATCGAATAGATTCTACTGAGAATGACACACACAGAGTGAGAATGAGAATGAATGTACTGTCTCTTACGCACACATGCACCGACCACTGCGCGGGGAAGGTGGGGAAGGAGGGGAACGGTGCTTCTGAGTGCAGCGCTGGTGCGCCCCAGCACTAAGTGCTCGAGTTGGAAAGGCTTGCTTTTAACGCCGACCTTCTGACAATGTGGGAGGGCAGCATCTGCTGTGCAGGGGAAACTGTATGTTGATATGGTGGAGGATAGTCCTGCACGTAACTAATAAGTTCAGGGATGTTGGGGACAGCATAAACACTCAGTGCCTGAGCCAAGGGAATGAACAGTATTAGGAGTAAAATCTCTCGACCCAGACAGGAATCGAACCCAGGGCCGCAAGGTCCGAAGCCCAAGACGCTGACCACTCAGCCATCGAGCTAGACTGCATCTAAACAGAACAGCAGACACATTTATTCGTTCAGATTAAAAATGGATATACCGTACCCATATTCCTAGCAGCATGTATCACCCCGTATTGCTCGTTCTACTACAGCCTGGTTTGTAAGAAACTGAGATATTAAGAGTTCTGCTTGAGTCTTGTGAGGGGGTTTGAGCCCCAAGACTTCGATAAGAGATGTTGTATTGATTAGATAAAATAACGAGTGGTGTTATTTACATTTCTAGGACCTTCTTACAATTCCTACGAAGTTTTGAGATTTTCGAATCTAACTCTACTGCATGATTAGTAATATAGAGCCCGGATTATACGTAATATAAAAATGAGAAATATGTACATATATGTGAGCTAAAATTGACGAAATATGCAGTTAAATATGTAACTTAATATCTAAGCTATATTTTATGTATTCTTGTACACAGAAAAGGAAACAAAACCGAAAAAAGTTAAAAGTGCAGATGTTAATCAACCTCTAAATTTCATTTGCAGGCACAATTAATAATTAAATAGCTTTCCAAATTTTGTGTGATCATCGAATGCCTTCTGTCTGTTAGAATGTTCTTATATACAGAAAATGTCCTTTCGACTTAACATGATGTCACTGGCGCGTATTTCAAATTTCCGGGCACAGAAATACTTAATTGTCGACTTCCTCAAGCAAATATGCTTATTAGAAAAATATTTGTGAAGAATTTTGTGTGGAGTGTAGCCCTTTACAGAAGTGAAGCATGGGCAATAACCGCAGAAGAAGAAGAAGAAGAAGAAAGAAAGAAAGAAAGAAAGAAAGAAAGAAAGAAAGAAAGAAAGAAAGAAAGAATGAGAAAAGGCGCTTTTGACACATGGCATTAAACCGAGGACTGGCGAAGGGATCACGAAAGAAGAGTCGCTAAATCTGCGAGGAGAACAATGCGACAAAGTTTGTGCAAGGGAAGACTGCTAGACACAGCTCGAGACCACCAAGCACCGTCGCCATAGCTAAAGGATGCGATTCCTTGACAGAATACCTCACTCTGAATTATTAAATTATTTTTTAATTTTAGAGATGTACAGAGGTCCGCCTCTGTGGTGTAGTGGTTAGTGTGATTAGCTGCCACCCCCGGAGGCCCGGGTTCGATTCCCGACTCTGCCACGAAAATTTGAAAAGTGGTACGAGGGCTGGAACGGGGTCCACTCAGCCTCGGGAGGTCAACTGAGTAGAGGTAGGTTCGATTTCCACCTCAGCCATCCTGGAAGTGGTTTTCCGTGGTTTCCCACTTCTCCTTCAGGTAAATGCCGGGATGGTACCTAACTTTAAGTCACGGCCGCTTCCTTCCCTCTTCCTTGTCTACCCCTTCCGATCTTCCCATTCCTCCTCCCCACAAAGGCCTTATTCAGCATAGCATGTGAGGCCACCTGTGTGAAGTACTGGTCCTCCTACTCGGTTGTATCCTCCGACCCAACGTCTCACGCTCCAGGATACTGCCCTTGAATCGGTAGAGGTGGGATCCCAGGCAGAGTCCGAGGGGAAAACCAACCCTGGAGGGTAAAATTATTAAGAAAGAAAGAAAGAAAGAAAGAAAGAAAGATTATTATTATTATTATTATTATTATTATTATTATTATTATTATTATTATTATTATTTTATTATTATTAATATTATTATTATTATTACTATTATTATTATTACTATCCCTTCCAATCATCCCCCCAAAGCCCCTGTTCAGCATAGCAGGTGAGGCCGCCTGGACGAGGTACTGGTCATCCTCCCCAGTTGTATCCCCCGACCCAATGTCTCACGCTCCGGGACACTGCCCTTGAAACGGTAGAGGTGGGATCCCTCGCTGAGACCGAGGGAAAAACCGACCCTGGAGGGTAAACTGCTTAAGAGAGAGAGATGTACAGACTTTTTAAACTATTTTCAATTGCTTAAATGAAGACTTAAATCGATGTAACCGGGCGAGTTGGCCGTGCGCGTAGAGGCGCGTGGCTGTGAGCTTGCATCCGGGAGATAGTAGGTTCGAATCCCACTATCGGCAGCCCTGAAGATGGTTTTCCGTGGTTTCCCATTTTCACACCAGGCAAATGCTGGGGCTGTGCCTTAATTAAGTCCACGGCCGCTTCCTTACAACTCCTAGGCCTTTCCTATCCCATCGTCGCCATAAGACCTATCTGTGTCGGTGCGACGTAAAGCCCCTAGCAAAAAAATCGATGTAAAATTAGTTGGGCTGCCGACAGTGGGGCCCGAACCTACTATCTCCCGATTACTGGATACTGGCCGCACTTAAGCGAATGCAGCTATCGAGCTCGGTGTAAAATTAGTGATCGTCGCCATAACACCTATCTGTGTCGGTGCGACGTAAAGCAAATAGCAAAAAAAGTGAAAAAAAATGTGTTTACCTTCAAATGCGTTATATTTATCGAAATATTTATTATTAATCGGAATTTGTAAAAATATGTAACTTTAAACTCCTGGAATAATGGTCCTTTTAGTGTGATTCCCCGACATTTTAGCTTGTCTTGTAGCTACGTATATGGGAACAGAATATGTAATTACATATAATCCGAGCTCTAGTAATGACACAGCTTTCAATATCAATAAACTAACACAACAAACACGTAGTCAGTTGGTAACCAAATTTACTTCTGTACCAAAGACCCATCCATGGCTTTAGAAAAGGAAATTTCATTACTAATAATGTGTAAACGATAATGATTAACGGTTAGTACACAGTAATTTAAAACAATTTAAGGAAAACTCCTATAATAATAATAATAATAATAATCGGTTCGAATCCCACTATCGGCAGCCCTAAAGATGGTTTTCCGTGGTTTCCCATTTTATTATTTTATTTTATTTATTTTATTATTATTATTATTATTATTATTATTATTATTATTATTATTATTATTATTATTATTATTATTATTATTATTATTATTATTATTATTATTATACCGGTTGGTACACCCCGACCCCGCAAATTTAAATTGTGCGCCTAAAAAGTATCCCCTACAGGAGAAACTCTGAACTTTAAAATCTGTATTAAATCAAAGGTTTCTTGGAAGATGTCACTACTGTAAATTTTGAAGTGTTCTGAACTATGTCTATTTCGATTTGTGATTGTTTGCTCCGTAGCAAGAAGTGTGGACATTCTCTTCTAGATGTCACTACATAAAAACTATAACTGTGCACCCGGGTGCGAAGTGAACGAACTGTTTTTGAAGAAATTTTGTATCCAGAAGTTTGTTCTTTGTTAAATTTCGTTCTTTCATTTTTTGGGTTGGCAATATTGATCTCTGTTTCCGCCAGTTTTGAATTCAGCCAATCCTGAATTTTCTAAATTAATTTTCCACCAATCCTACATTTCTTCTTCAGTTTTGACATGTAATCTTTAGCCGACCAATAAAAGGTAGTGGGCGGGACTGTTTTATTCACGAAAGGTCTCGAACTTTCCCCGAGCTTATAAAACTGATGAGGATCATGGCTAAAGGCCACTTCATCGACAACTTGCTTAGTGTCTGATTATGTAGCAGGGGGCGGGAAGCGCCTCTTTCTTCGGGCAGCAGTTCATCAACAAGGTAATGGCCGTTTAAGAACTTTATTTCTTACTAGCTCACCAGTTTTAACCCGCGGGGAAGGTTCGAATCCTTTTCAATGTAAACCTTACTATATGAATGTAAATTAACCGCAATTTGGGATAGAGAGTGCTTAACCCTCTCGAGCTCCCACTCATGTTGTTTTGAGGTGACTGCGTTTTCATAACCGATTTTCTTCTCTTCTTAATGTAATAAATTATTCTTCTACGAGTCACCTCCCTAGTATGGGGTTAGCCCCTGTATAACTGGCCGAGTGCCCCCTAGGTTTTAAGAAGTTTCATGTAGGAGTGCAAGCTACGCCTCCGGTCAATTTGGGTTTTTGGGCCATTTAATTAACCCAAAATTTTGTTTTCTTCATGTGAAGGCCCTGTAGGTTGGGTACAAGATACCCCTGTTTCATTGTATGTGTGCCTTGAGGGCAGTTAGAAGTGAAGTTTGTTGTGGCCTTTGATAGGCTTGTAAACTTGAGAGCGGGACTGCTCTTTCTTAATTTGATCTCTGCGTGCCTCTAGGAGGCTTGACATTCTCATTAGGGGCAAGTGCTCCTTGGTATGAAGGGGTTTTCTGCCTTTTGATAATTTGTGGTTGTGAGCTGAGGGCTCAGGAATGTAAAACGGGGCTCGAAGCCCAAATCCTGTAATGAACTGTAATTTGTAATTTCTTAATTTGTTGATCTGCTACTTGGTACCTGTTATAATCTGTTATTTGTTGATTTCGAAAAGAAAATATAACCTTTGTTAAAGTCTTAAACTAAATTTAATTTTGTAGTTGAGACCTATTCCAGCCCGCACCTTCTTTCACCTCTGCTGTTCCACAGATACCTCGGAACAATAATAATAATAATAATAATAATAATAATAATAATAATAATAATAATAATAATAATAATAATAATAATGTTCACTCCACGCCACACGACGTGACTGTAGCAAATCTTACCATATCATCAAGTGAACAATAGTTTAGTGGGTTTTGAGCATCTCGCATCCGGAACATCACTTAATACGCGTTATTCTTTTCAAGGACACTTTTAATTTTTGTGCCATTACTAAAGGGACTTCTGAGAAGTGGTATAACTATAGCCTACAAGGTGATCCAAAGTCCAGCACCATAGGAGAACTCCGTTACTTGTTAGTAGAATGAATAACCACATCCTTTCAACAACTTTCTTCTGTATCCATTTGTCGCTAACTTCACTGGCAACAGAGTTGTCCTATGGTGCACCGAGTGAGTTGGCCGTGCGGTTAGGACCACACAGATGTGAGATTGCATTCGGGATATAGTGGGTTCAAACCCCAATGTTGGCAGTCCTGAAGATGGTTTTCGGCGGTTTCCCATTTTCACACCAGAAAAACTGTGGGGCTGTACCTTAATTAAGGCCACGGCCAATTCTTTCTCACTCCTATCTCTTTTCTCACCCATCGTCCACATAAGACCTATCTGCTTCGATGGGACGTAAAGCAAATTGCAATGTCCTATGGTGCAGGATTTTTTAATATATTTCAACATTGTTTTCACATAGCTGACAGGTTCATTCATTTCCGTATTACTGGACTGCTGTTGGTAATTCCTGGACATACTATTTAATTAGTAGCCGCTTACCTCCCTTGACAACAAAATTATTCTCATTATTCAGATAAACTAACACAGCAACTATGTTGTGATAATAGTTATGCATCATAGACTGCAACTTCTAGCCACATCCGCCAACTCTTCATGTTCATGGGGCTTTTAATTTTATTTATTTTTCTTCTTTTTTTTTTTTTGCTTGCGTCACAAAGCTGTCTACATTTTCGTAGTTATATATCATAGTTTCTGCCATTCTAAGGAGTTCATGAGCTAAGTATGCTACTTACAACACTGCTGGATACTAGGCCCTTAATTCTACATTGCTGAAATGTCAACTACAAGATGGAGTGTATCCATATTTTTATTGCAATCTCACCTCCTGTTCCGGGGCGTGCCAACTCACAGCGGGAGGCGACCCACCAAAACATCAAACGAGGTCGGAATATTTCGGGAGACCTCGGGTAATTAATAATGAAATTCTGGATGATAACCCTCATTGTGAGAGATTTAGGCACTGTCATTAACAAAGAAATATGTAATTAAGAATTTGGGAAATATTTGATGTAGCTAAGTCCACAGGGTGGATATGTTTTTAATTAGGCTCGGAGAGAAGGTAGTATTCATCCTGGCCGAGTGGAACACACATGTCAACGACATACGGTCAAAATACGCGGGAACCATCGTGCACGAGAGTAATTAATTACGCCCGTTAAGAAACAGTAAAAATCAGCGAACAACTCCATCGTGCCTGGAAAAATAGGCGGAATCTCTGGGGTGAATCTCAAAGAAATCGGCCCAGTAGCCATCAAAGGTAATGATTGCACAACAGTAGATAACGCCACCCAGAGCATTTGTAGAGAATGCAAAAATACCCCCTCCTCAAGCAAGAGAGTCAGTCACCATTTAATTGTCCGAGAGGGCGAATCTACGTCGGGTAACATTAAGAAGAGGACTTACCGAGCTCGATAGCTGCGGTCGCTTAAGTGCGGCCAGTATCCAGTATTCGGGAGATAGTGGATTCGAACCCCACTGTCGGCAGCCCTGAAGATGTTTTCCGTGGTTTCCCATTTTCACACCAGGCAAATGCTGGGGCTGTACCTTAATTAAGGCCACGCCCGCTTCCTTCCCAGTCCTAGCCCTTTCCTGTCCCATCGTCGCCATAAGACATATCTGTGTCGGTGCGACGTAAAGCCAATAGCAAAAAATAGATGAGGACTTAAAGTGTACGAAGTAGATTTGGAGAATCTCTTCAGTATATGTGTACGGAATAAAATGTATCGTTAAGTTAAAAACATGAAGGAAATCGTCGTGTGTTGTTTCAAGACGAGGATAGAATCAGCGTATTTATAAGGTAGTATTTAAGCGAAGAATGTCTCCTGCAATTATGAAGGGCTAAGTTCAGAGGTGGCAGGCGCAAGATGAAGCCAAGGTAATGCCACACCAAGCGGCACAGTTACAATCTGTCTAATTCAAATATTACGTTTTTGTAGTTAGAGATGTAAATGCCTGTCCCTTTAAATTAATTAATTAATTAATTAATTAATTAATCATAACATCGTGTTGTATATGTGGCGTGTGTAGAATTAAGTATGCTATGATGACGATGATGTGTCTTGTCGTTATTCCATTATGAAGGCGAATTGCCTGTTATTTATGTCAGCGTGCGAGACGTTAAACTGTGTTTAAATTTCCTTAAAAATAAAAGTGAAGTTAAATATTAACCATGAAAATCAGTGACATAATGTTCGAGCCGGTAAAAGTTACAATAATGATAACGATAAAAAAACCGTTATGAGTGTAATAAAGTCAAATAACAACATATTCAATAATAATAATAATAATAATAATAATAATAATAATAATAATAATAATAATAATAATTTCACGTCAGGATAAAATTGAGATAATAATAATAATAATAATAATAATAATAATAATAATAATAATAATAATAATAATAATAATAATAATGCGTTCAGCAGTTAGGTAAGCGAGATTTGCGGTTTATATCGAAATCCAGTGAAGTACGATAAAGTTGACAATTTTGGGAAATTTAAATTTTGTGACACCGTATATTTGTGATATAGAAAATCACGGCATGTTATTTCGCTCCTTAGGTCCGGAAAATGTTCGAGAAGTTGATTGTGAGATCATTATAACATTGTTTGTTCATGGGATCGCTTGTGTTTAAAATGTTCCAAGCAAGAAGAAAATCGATTGTAATGGAAATGAAATATTATGAGAATAATTAGGAAGATGTTAAAGGCAGAGTAAGCCTGTATTTTATAAGTGATATAGAATAATCAGGACGCCGAGAACAAGAGGCCCTGTAGGTCACGGACAGGAATTTTTATGACATGGTTTATGAGTTGAAGTGTAATATTTCTGAGACAGGCTGTATAAGAGGAGCGATGTCCTGTAACAATCCGGAACGATCGATGAATTTAAGGGTTGTCAAATCCAAGTAAGCGCGATGTAACGCCTATTTTAAGTACAAGTTGATGTTCTCCCATTATTAATATTTTATGTAAGACCGTAGGTAACGGAAGTTAAGTCTATGTGACGGTTCTATTTGATACCAGTGAAGTGCATTTTGTGACAGCCGACCTCTCGAACAAAATACATTCTGATGCACGATCACGATATACTTAATTATTGTAAAATTGAATTATACTCTGTTATCATTACGAGACGAAACATCGCTGCCTGGAAACATAGCAGGTGCGAAAATGAATGGCATTACATTCCGAGTTTAACTTGCATAGATGATGAGAAATTACTTCACTGGACAGTTCACGATAATATCTATTTGGAGTGTTGACATGGGAGGTCAGTTGGAGCCTCACACTCGAGTTATGCTCTGAATATCGCGATGGTTGTAGTTATTGTTTTCAGTGATATTACGTGATATCAAACGAGATTTGAGTTTACTTTTATTTAGCGAACTTCACCGCATGTGTTTAAATTTTAATGAGGAATAGATTAAACTATTCGAACATGTTGTTTAATTTCGGTTTCACGCTTTATCGTAGGAAACAGACACAGTAATATTTTCAGATTCGAGTTCATTTTTGTATCGAATTTCACTTCATGTGTTAGATTTAAATAATCCGGACATTGTGTTAAACTTTCGATTTCGCCTGGCAGTACGAGTGATGTGTAGATACCATAACGTTGACTCAGCGATAGATTTAGGATGCCGCGAGTATATTAATTATCATTAAGGACGAATAGACACAGTAATGACTCAACGACAGGATTAGGACGCCGTCTGTATATAGCTAACTCATAGGTTAGGCATTTTTGTGAATCGACTTGAACGATGTTAGTGTTTGCAGTAGTGGACACGAGTGTGGAAGATATTAGCAGGTGCTATTTAGGCCATGTTTCAGCACTATATGCTACTTAGCCGCGTGCGTTCAAGTTCGATGAAATTTTGTTTATATTTGTTTCTTTTCCTTACTTTAAGATTTATTGTTTGGGTTTCCGGTATATTATGATAGTACCGTTTGTAGATTCTTAGTTGATTTTTGTAGGATTTACACTACGAATCCGATTTCGATCCGTCAGCTGTTAGTATATTTTATTTTCATTTCTCATATTATTTATGTCAGACGTTGATCTACCGATCACCTGTAGTTTAGTTTAATGGGACAAGTGTAGGTAGAGAGAGTTGTAATTGTAGTCGTAGTTATAGAAAATTGGAAAATTGTTTGTTTTATATTGTGGTCTTGTATTTTAAATACGTAACTGTTTCATAACCGGAATGTTGATTTAGTAAGAACATTTTCAATTGATTTATCACTTTTCCTTAACTTCAGTGTTTGGCGTTTCTTCTAAACGTATAATGAATTAATGTTTCACTGCATTTCGAAGTTTTGTTCCTTCAGAACGATATAACGTAAGATCCCATCGGATCAAGTGTACTTGGTTCCTTCCGAACATCTGTTTGGGGGCGATGCATGTATCAGCATCGGGATTTCTTTGTGACTTAAGGGTGTCACAAGATGACAATACATGGTGAAGATTTAGTTTTGATTGGGACAATTGTTAACTTGTAATGAACACAATGCTTTCGAGTAATATTTCGCAACTTATCCAAAGGAACTGATAGCCGATTTGGTTCGATTAAGGATCCATTCGTGGGATGTTCCAATATCCGATAGGATAGTAGACTGGTGGGAACCTTAATTAAATGTAAATCTGGAATTCTACTTGTTGGAGGCCAGATTTTCCACGGATCGTGTGGATTAACTCTCAGTTATCGTTTGGATCAATGTTGCCCGATTTTCAGGTTTTTCTATTATTTTTCTAGTTTTTGCTGACCACAAATCTTGCATTGCGTTTTTATTCTTTGGAAGACAATAATAAATAACTTCAAGATAACTTTACCACTCACGTTATGCATTGTGACTGCGTTATAATATGTGACAAATTTAACTTTCTTGCCCATTTAATAAACAAATTATCCTGATTTACATTGAATAAATATTTTAGTAAGGACATTTTTGCTCCTCGTTTGAAGAAGTTATGCTCCCCTCTGAACCCTACCGTTTGGTCGGTGAAGTGACAGAAAAAACTCGTAATGACCCTAAGATCCAAGAGTACGATATTGCTCTACCGAAGCAGCCGAGGCAAACGACCAACGATGGAACGGTAAGTTCAACGGTTCAATACAGATTATTTAGGTTCTTTGTAGCTTTGAACATAACGTACTCCGTACTCGCTACCATGAGATTTGTTAACAAGAACATTAACTCGCCTAACTCCGTTGGGTCATAATAGGGCCATTGCTCTTTCAAATGCTGCTGTAATCGTCCAATGTATAACTTTTTATATTACATTAGATGCTAGAAGAAAGATCAGGCTAGGTTGATCAGAATAAAGAATCCCAATCATGACATTAAATAGCAACCCTCCCATGGCGTCTGTAGTTTCGTCTAAGGAAACCCATAATTTCTTCTGTCCGACTCCTTGGCTGAGTAGTCAGCGTTATGGTATTCGGCTCAGAAGGCCCCGGGTTATATTCCAGACCAGGACACGGACGTTTAATTTGTCTGTCTTAATACATTTCTCTTCATTTACATAAAACACACCAAACTACTGACCATCCCAGAAGCATGCAATAGTGAATACATCCTCCTAAATAGGATTGATGTCAAGAAGGGCATGCGGCCGTAAACGCGGGCCAAATCCACATCAAGCGCTGACCCCAATAAACTGGGAAAAGACCAGAAAAACACACTTCATCTCCACCATAGAATTCCTGATTTCACTCAAAGGGATCATATCATCGCTTAAGAATGGAGACCTCGTATGTAACAAAAACCTGATTTTACGGGACAGCGATAAAACTGTCCTATGTTCGAAAACAAAATGTTGCCAGTACAAATTACGAATTAAATTTCATAATTATCGTATTGACTAATACAAAAATTAATTGTGTTGTTTTAAGTTTTTCATATTGCAGTTACAAGATGTATGTACACAAGTGTCATAATATACGAAATAGCAGTGTTGCTTCACTTTAAAAAAATGTATTGAATATATGTTCATGGTCTTCACCAAACGATCCGAAGGTATCGTATAGCCAAAACGACATAAAACAAATTTTCGGAAATATATGAGATAAAAGGGCCCCATTTTTTAAGCAACTATATTGCACTCTTCAAGTATCTTTTCCAAACAGTTGACTGTGACGGATTCTTTCCATTTATTTGCGGAAATATTGCTTTTCTACTTTGTAGAAAGATACATTGAAACATACCAACATTAGATAAAGACTAAGAAAGTATTCTGTTTCATTACTTCAGTTTAGTTTGGAAGTAGAAGATTCCTTGACATTATTGCATTTTCTTTACAAACAAAGATGTTCCGCAAATTTTTCCATGAATATATCTCTAGGTTTAGTACGGACTGCCTGTCAAACTTGCAAAGTCCACAATGAAAAGATGTCAGACATTAAACGCAGAAAGTTGATAACGCAGGTGCAAGTTGATGTTGTTAATGAATTCGGGAAATAAGTATTTTAGTAAATTCTTTAGACTGCATCAGCCACGTCCTCTAACCTTCCTCACCACTCACGAGAAGGTCACGTAAGTGGCATTAATTGGCGAGCTCACTCAACTTCGCGACGGCGTGGCTTGTCAACAATAAGTTCGATTGAGACGAAACAAATGTTAATCAATAGCTCTTGTGTGCGTGCTATGCAAATAAAGTGCAAATACAAGAAGGTAGACAGAGTTTGGGAAGCTGAAGGGAACATTTGTGGCAAAGAATTCATTTGGTGTGGTTAAAAATGTTGCTTTAAATGTTTAAAATGGTATATCTCATAAGTAACAGTCCTGTCAGCATAATTAAAATATTCTTATTTTCCTACTTAATGGGAAACCACGGAAACAACCTTAAGGGCTGTCGACGGTGGAATTTGAACCCACCATCTCCAGAACGTAAGCCCACAGCTCCACGACCCTAACCGCACGGCCAACTGGTTGGTGAATGATTGGTATTCAGTGACACTGTAATTAGATTGAATTCATATTCACATTTCTTCACAGGAGGTTTTGTTTCAGATTTGACCTCTAGGAATTTAGTTTTCAGTTTTTCCCTTTATACACTGAGCTACTTATTTATATCAGTGTGGAAACGTACAAATGATCGGAAAATATGTCGGTAAGTTGAAGTAGTAGTATTTTATTTATTACAATTTGCTTTAGTCTGCCTCTGTGGTGTAGTGGTTAGTGTGATTAGCTGCCACCCCCCGGATGCCCGGGTTCGATTCCCGGCTCTGCCACGAAATTGGAAAAGTGGTACGAGGGCTGGAACGGGATCCACTCAGCCTCCGGAGGTCAACTGAATAGAGGTGGGTTCGATTCCCACCTCAGTCATCCTGGAAGTGGTTTTCCGTGGTTTCCCACTTCTCAAGGCAAATGCCGAGATGGCACCTAACCTAAGGCCACGGCCGCTTCCTTCCCTCTTCCTTGTCTATCCCTTCCAATCTTCCCATCCCCCACAAGGCCCCTGTTCAGCATAGCAGGTGAGGCCGCCTTGGCGAGGTACTGGTCATCCTCCCCAGTTGTATCCCCGACCCGGAGTCTGAAGCTCCAGGACTCTGCCCTTGAGGCGGTAGAGGTGGAATCCCTCGCTGTGTCCGAGGGAAGAACCGACCCTGGAGGGTAAACAGATAATGAACGAACAATTTGCTTTAGGTACGTCGCATCGACAGAGATAGGTCCTATGGCGACGATGGGATAGAAAAGGCCTAGGAGTGGGAAGGAATCGGTCTTGGTCTTAATTAAGGTACAGCCCCAGCATTTGCCTGTTGTGAAAATGGGAAACCACGGAAAACCATTTTCAGGGCTGCCGATAGTGGGACTCGATCTCACTATCCCCCGAATTCAAGCTCAGAGCTGCGCGCTCCTAACCACACGGCCAACTCGTCCAGTAGTAGTATAAGTAGTAGTAGTTGCTGTTGTTGTTGTTGTTGTTGTTGTTGTTGTTGTTGTTGTTGTTGTTGTCTAATAACAATAATAGTAAATTAAAGGTGGAATAGACCTGTGGTCAGGCTCCTTGGTTGAATGGTCAGTGTCGAAGTCTTCGGTTCAGAGGTTCATTTCTCGGCCGGAATGAGAATTTCAATCATGTCTGTTTAATTCCCCTGACTCGGGCACTGGGCATTTATGTTTGTCCCAGCACACTCCTCTCCATACACACAATACACCACTCTATCAACCACTAAAGAAACACGAAACAGTGAATACACCCCTCCACGTAGGTTTGGCGTCGGGAAGGGCATCCGGTCGTGGCCTCAAGTTAGGCGCCATTCCGGCATTTGCCTGGAGGAGAAATGGAAACCACTTAAAACCACTTCGAGGATGGCGGAGGTGGGAATCATCCCCCTCCCCTTCCCTCTACTAAGTTGACCACACCAGGCTGAGTGAACCCCGTTCCAGCCCTCGTAACACTTTTCAAATTTCGTGGCAGAGCCGGGAAACGAACCCGGGTCTTCGGGGGTGGCAGCTAATCATGCTAACCACTACACCACAGAGGCGGACCTATCGAGCACGTGTGGGCGGAATTAGACAAACATGTCGAATGCCACGATTACACAGATCAAGATACATTGTGGGGCTTTGTGTGATGCATGGATAACTGTATCTACTGGCGTAATGACGAACCTGATTGAAACAATGCCGAGATTATACATGGCTGTTATAATTGCAAATGGTTATGCAACAAAATATTAGACAATATAACACTTCACACGTTAAGAAATGGCATTCTTATAAATCTGTTACAGAGGTGTCAAAATATTCATGAGTCGCCAAATGTTGATTATTTTCACCTTTCCTTCTTAAATTCTAGAAAAAAGTATTCGTCTCCTTGGCTGAATGGTCAGCCTTCTGGTTTTAGGTTCAGGGGCCCTCGGATTCGATTCCCGGCCGGGCTCGAGATTTTAGTGTTATATGGTCAATTTCTCTGTTTGTGTTTATCTTAACACAGTTCTCTTCATCCACATACTCTACACCACATTACGAACCACCACAGAAACACTCAATAGTTTATACATGCCTTCACAAAAGATTGACGCAGAAAAAGGCATCCGGCCGGAAAATTGGGCCAAATCTACATTAAATGCCAACCCTAATAAATTTGGGAGGAAGGCCAGGAAGAATAATTCCTAAAGTCTAGAAAAGATTAATGTTTGTTTTCTTTCTGTCTTACTTAATCTGTTTACCCTCCAGGTTTGGTTTTTCCCTCGGACTCACCGAGGGATCCCACATCTACCGCCTCAAGGGCAGTATCCTTGAACGTGAAGCTTTGGGTCGGTGAGATAAAACTGGGGAGGAGGACCAGTACCTCGCCCAGACGGCCTCACCTGCTATGCTGAAGAGGGGCCTTGTGGGGGTTGGGAAGATTGGAAGGGATAGACAAAGAAGAGACAAGGAAGCGGCCATGTCCTTAAACTAGGTACCATCCCGGCGTTTGCCTGGAGGAGAAGTGGGAAACCATGGAAAACCACTTCGAAGATGGCTGACGAGGGAATCGAACCTACCTTATTCAGTTGACCTCTCGAGGCTGAGTGAACCCCGTTCCAGCCCTCGTACCACTTTTCAAATGTCGTGGAAAGAACCGGAAATCGAACCCGGACCTCCGGGGGTGGCAACTAATCACGCTAACCACTACACCACAGAGGCGGACATAATGCTTGATTTTGATGTATGAAATATCTTGTGTTATCTTACAGTTTTTACACTCTACACCTAATTGTACTGTAATAAAAAAACACAAAAGTGCACCAAATAGTTTGTCTTAATATTTACGAGCGGTACTGTACATACACTGACTTAGCAAATGTCATCGGATAGCGTGTGGGGCCTCCTCTGGCCCTGCGAACTGCAGTGAGACGCCGTGGAAGTGAGTCGACAAGTCCCTGGTAGTCCGCTGGATGCAGCTGACACCAAATCGTTTGCAGAGCGGCCGCCAATGCTGGTCTGTTCGTGGGTGCAGGATCCATGGCACGGAGCCTGCGTTCCAGGACATCCCAGATATGCTCAATAGGGTACATATCGGAGCTCCTGGGTGGCCATGGCAGTCGTTGGACCTCCGCTGCATGTTCCTGGAACCATTCCCGGGCGTCGTGGGAGCGATGTGGCGGCGCGTTATCATCTTGAAACACCGCAGAACAGTCTGGGTGCTGGAAGGCCAAAAATGGGTGGAGATGGTCTCCGAGCAGCTCAACATACCGCGTACCATTCAAAGTCTCTTCCAGAACAAGTAAGGGGCCCATTCCATACCAAGAAAATGCACCCCAGACCATAACAGAGACACCAGCGCCCTAGACCACACCTTCGAGGCAGGCGGGATCCATCGCTTCATGTGGTCTGCGCCATACACGGTGTCTCCCATCGGTATGGTGCAGTTGAAATCGTGATTCGTCCGACCATATCACGTTACGCCATTGTTCCAGTGTCCATCCCTGGTGACTGGCAACAAATGCGCGTCGTTGTGCCCGATGACGTTGGGTTAACAGTGGCACCCGTGTGCGGCGCCGGCTCCCATACCCCATAGAACTCATGTTCCTACGGATTGTCCACTGGAAAACGTGTCTAGCACGGCCTGTGTTGAATTGAGCTGTGATTTGTTGCACGGTTGTCCGTCTGTCACTATTGACAATCCGTCTCAGATGTCGCCGGTCACGGTCATCGAGGGTGGCTGGACGGCCGGTCGTTCTTCTGTTGTGGACGGTGACACCCGCATTCAATCATTCACGATACACCCTGGACACGGTTGATCGTGTGAAGCCGAATTCCCGCACCATTTCCGAAATCGCACTTTCCATCCGTCGGGCACCGACCATCATACCCGGTTCGAACGGTGTCAGCTCAAAACGACGTTCCATGTTACACCTGTCACATACACAGCCACTGTTCACAAGGTCTCCTATACAACTGCCGCTGGCACAGGGGGCGTGTGGAGCACAGACAACACACCTGCGTATCAGTGCTCCGCTATCCCATGACATTTGCTCAGTCAGTGTACATACCAATATACATGATTCAGAGTTGAAATAATAATAATAATAATAATAATAATAATAATAATAATAATAATAATAATAATAATAATAATAATAATTTTACGTCTCACTAAGTACTCTTTTACAATTTTTAGCGACGACAAGGTATCGTAAATTGTGTTCGCAAGTTCTTACATGTGCCGAAAAATCTACATACATGAGGCTGGTGTACCACCGAACTGAGGCGGCATCGAATTTGGTCTCGGAAGGCCAACATTCAACCATTTAAGGCACTCAATCCGGCAGGCGAGATACTAAGCAGCCGGACTGAGTGGCTCAGACGGTTGAGGCACTGGCATTCTGACCCAACTTTACAGGTTCGATCCTGGCTCAGTCCGGTGGTATTTAAAGGTGCTCTACTATGTCAGTTTCGTGTCAGTAGATTTACTGGCACGTAAAATAACTCCTGCGGGACGAAGTTCTGGCACCTCGGCGTTTCCGAAAACCGTAAAAGTAGTCAACGGGATGTAAAAAGTATTATTATTATTATTATTATTATTATTATTATTATTATTATTATTATTATTATTATTATTATTACCGGGAGAGTTTGCCGTGCTGTTACAGTTGCGCAGCTGTGAGCTTGCATTCGGGAGATAGTGGGTTCGAATCCCACTGTCGGCAGCCCTGAAGATGGTTTTCCGTGGCTTTCCCATTTTCAAACCAGGCAAACGCTAGGGCTGTACCTTAATTAAGGCCACGGCCGCTTCCTTCCCACTCCTAGGCCTTCCCTACCCCATCGTCGCCATAAGAACTATCTGTGTCGGTGCGACGTAAAGCAAAATAGCAAAAATTATTATTATTATTATTATTATTATTATTATTATTATTATTATTATTATTATTATTATTATTAAAGATACTAAACGCTACTGTTGGTCTGTGATTGATCTTATATTGTGCAGAAATGTTGAAGTCTTTTTAAGAAGTCTTAGGTTATTCATCGCATTCCTCCATATGGTACGGAAAGTGAAATGGATTTCGGTTATTAGATGACGCCGTCAAGTCTACCCTGGACTCGCCCACTTTGCGGTGCCGTTACTGTAGGGCAGAGCGACAGATCGATCAACAGCTGCTCGGTACATTCACTTCAAAATATTTCATCTGACACTGATGTTCTCCAGGAGTGCTCTCGGTTCAGAACCCGTCTTCATTTATTTCTCTGGGGCCGATGACCTTAGATGTTAGGCCCCATTAATCAAGCGTCATCATTTTTATTTTTTTATTGTAACCCCGTTGTTATATGCCTTTCTCTATAGTTAGCTCAGCGAGCGGTTACGAGTTGTTTATCTATAAGCATGCATTCGGCAGCCCTGAATTGGTTTTTCCCTCGTTTCCCGCTATCACACCACGCTGTACATGAATTTAGGCCTCGCTTTCTACCAAACCCATTGCAGCATCGCCGGAAACTAAAAGGTTGGCAGAAAGAAAATATAATCAGTCAATCAATCAATCCGCAATCTCTTTGTATATAGACAACAATAACTCAAAGGAGGGAGGACTGACTGCTTAGTCAGGTACTCACCTCCTGTGCTCGACGTTATGGGTTCAATTCCCTGCAGATGAAGTAACGAGCATTCTCACCACAAGTCTATAAGATTTTCTGTGAAACGAAGGTAAAAATAAGTTTACTTTCTCAATGGACCTGCGGCAATTGAACCAGGTTTAAGTACAATAAAGCAAGCTTGCATTTTCACGTAATTGTGATCCTAGACACCTGACCTCCAGTTCTACTTGAAATTCGAACTACAGGGACGTGACATTCATTTCAAAAATCCCACACGCATGGATCGGGGTTCAAACCCCGGCCGCTTTGGTGAGCAACCACTGATGATACCACTCCACTATCATGCCTATTTAAGTAAAATTGTACTTGTCCATTAAGAGGCATGTCGTGTTATTAGATCGATTCATCAGCGTAGCGTCTTTGGTTGTGTGCTCACCTCCCATGCTCAAGGTAATGGGATCGAAACCTAGTGCAGTCGGTTGACATTTAAAACTGCTTGAATGTGAAAGACCCGTATTAGCACATTAAATAATCTAATTTCAAGGGAAATTCCGTTGTATCTCAATAGTAATTACAGGGATGTTTAACACCAGCATTATCATCAACTATTTGGGGAACCCTCTCCATTCCCTCCGTTTGTACAATAGATCATGTCTGATAACAAAATGCGCTGTGGTGGCTTCCTATGATCAATGTTGTTAAGTTGCTCGTTAGAGGAACATTTATTGGAACATGAGGGGAACTCTCTGAATATTCAGAGAGCAACTCACATTGAACTCGGTGTACACACACAGTAAAGAGAGGTGACAAACCTGGCAGTCAGCAGAGATGAGCGAGTGTATGTCGCGGCTAGCTGCTGCAGCCCGCTGCTGGTCGGTCTCCATCTTCTACTGGGAGCTGACTTCCAGCGAAAGCCGCTGTGCCAGGCATGCGTACCTCCACATCTGGACAAGTAGCGACAGCTACCCTACAACTCAGAAGAAACTCGTCACAGAAAATACACATTAGTAGGTTTATTTTTAATATTTAACATTCCTTCAACCACCCCTGGTACCGATCACAGTAGTGCAATCTGTTAGTTGTGCTATGTGAGAAACTCGCACTAACTCTACAGGTGTTTGTGGTTTGGAAAAATGCTAGGACTGGGAGAGTAGTGGACGTAATCTTAATTAAGGTACAGCCCCAAAATTTGCCTAGAGTGAAAATAGGAAAACAAGGAAATATATCTAGGCCTCCAGGGTTGCTGACGGTAGGGCCCCAAACGCAAGTTCACAGCAATATGACCCGTCTTAATTTAAGGGCAAGATGGGCAGTTGCCCTGAGCAAAGGGTCCCATGGAAATATATGCACAAACCAGATTTTAACACTCATTTTCCGATCACCCACATAAACATTCAAATTTCCCCGGATTATATTGCTTGCAGTGTTATGGAAGCGGAATACTGTAATGCAATTAGCGTCTAGGGACAACAATACAGATGGCGTATGTCCATTATCGGAAGCAGAGTCTCAACTGATTGTGTTCCAATAATTATGTAGCGACGGATTAGAAGAAGTGAGGATAAATAAACTGTGATTAATTGCGTGTTAGTGATATTCCTGTTAGACATTTAGCAGAAATGAAACGTATCATTCTGAGCGGAGCGCAGAAGAGAAAACGAGCAAGATTCCTTAACATAATGGTTCAATCCAAGTGCAATGTAAAGCACAAATATTACTCCTTCAACTAAACCATCCACATCGTCCAATTCTACGATCACTCCTGAGTAGTGTATTTTGGATGTTCCGGTCAAACACCTCCACCTCACGTGCCTGGATTGGCTGTTAGGCGTGTGACGTCACGGCGCGGGTGATTTGAAATGTTGGCTGTAGGCTACCTGTGCAAGCTTAACCTCACAGGCTTGGATTCAACACCACAGTGGCACCATCCTTACAGAACCAAGTTCGACGCCTAAAAGTGCAAGCTAACCTAACAGCCGATGTCATAAATGAACCTACCTTAAACTAATATACTCAAAGTTCGGCACACAGGCTAACCACATAAGAGTGCAAGCTTTACCGTACAGGCTTGGATTCGACCCCACGCTGACCACACCGCTAAACTAGGCAAGAAGGCTGCTGTACATTATTCTTTGCAGAGCTACATCAGGGTTCTCAACTTGTAACTTATGAAATATTAATTTTAACGACCTAACTTTTAAGAAATGACGCTAGGGCTACTAGGCAAGGTGACTGCTATACACTATTCTTATGGACCTAATTCTACTATTTTGCTATTGGCTTTACGTCGCACAGACACAGATAGGTCTTACGGTGACGATGGGACAGGAAAAGGGCTAGGACTGGGAAGGAAGCTGCCGTGGCCTTAATTACGGTACAGCCCCAGCATTTGCCTGGTGTGAAAATGGGAAACCACGGAAAACCATCTTCAGGGCTGCCGACAGTGGGGTTCGAACCTACTGTCTCCCGAATACTGGATACTGGCCGCACTTAAGCGACTGCAGCTATCGAGCTCGGTGGACCTAATTCTAGAGAGCTACTTTAGGGACTCAAAACTTGTAACTTAGGACCTATTAGTTTTATCGACCTAATTTTCGGGAACTGACGCAAGGGCTACTAGGCAAGATAGCAGTTTTACACTACAGTCTTTGCAGTGTAAATATGTAAATTTAAAATGGTCTATACATCTATAAATATTCAGTAGAGTTTATGTAAACATACATGTAGGGATGGAAGCACATCCATGTATGTGGGCTTGCCCTTTCTCAATCTACCATCCCTAGATTGTACATGTACAATTTAAGGAAAGTATATAAAATGATACACGATTATTATGGAACTAACTCTAGAGAGCTACCTCAGGAGCTCGCACCTTGTAACTTAGGACCCATTAGTTTTATCCTAATTTCTGGGAACTGACGCAAGGGCTACTGAGCAAGATGGCTGATACATACTACTCTTATGGGTCTAACTCTAGAGAATTATCTCAGGGGCTTCCAACCTGTAACTTAGCACCTATTACTTTTATCAGCCCAACTTTCGGAAACTGGAGCAAGGGCTATTGGGCGAGATGGCTGCTCTACTCTATTCTTATAGGGCTGGAGAACTACTGTACCTGAGGGGCTCACAACTTGTAACTTAGGACCTATTGAACTTATCGGACTACCTATTGGGAGCTGATGCAAGGGCTACTACGCAAGATAGTTGCTATATAGATTACCCTTATCAGGCTACCTTTGGATAGCTACCTTAGGGGCTCATAACTTGTAACTTCGAGTTCGACTCCGTGGCTAACTCTACCCTTGCAGTTTGTTCTTAGCTAAGCTTGCAGATTAGAGTTCGACTTCTCGATTAACCTTAACTTAAAAATTATAGTTCGACACCGACTGAAGTAGTTTACTGGTTAACGCTTTCTGAGCTTAAGTTCAAGGGTTCGATTCTTGTAGGTTTCAGCTAATTCTACTACAAGAAGGGGCTCAAGGCCCAAGTTTGATGTCCATGCTAATCGCGCAACCTTTACCTTTCAGGCTTGGATTCATTCCCAGGCTCAATATAACCACCATACTAGGCCTGATGGCGGCTGTACATTGTTCTTATGACACATGGTTCAGTGCCACCTCGGGGACTCGCAGCTGAGCTTGCAATTCAGAACAAGATGGTGGCTGTACTTTGCTTTTATGGGACTAGGAAAGTGGTCTAATAGCTAATGCGTATGCTTTACTCATATAGGACAAATTTTTGACCTCGGAGCTGAGCTACTGAACAAGATGGGGACTATACGTTGCTCTTCTTGGACTAGGGAGGTGGCGTAACGGGTAGTGCGTTATGGGCTAAGGGGCACAAAAGGGATAAAAGGTACTAAGGGGCTAAAGGGCACTAAAGGAATAAAGGGCGCTGAAGGTCTAAATGGCACAAAAGAGCACTAAAAGGTTAAGGGACTAAATGGCACTAAAGGGCACTAAAGGGCACTAAAGGGCATTAAAGGGTTAAAGAACTCTAAAGTGCTGAAGGGCACTAAGGGATTAATGGACACGAATAGGCACTAAAAGGGTTAAAGAACACTAACGATTACTAAAGGTCTAAAGGGAAATAAATGAATAAATAGCACTAAAAGTTCTATACCCTTACGAGTCGGGAATTTTAACTTTTAAATACTTTGGCTCGAGGATTCGGTGATTGAATTGCATCCAAGCTCTTTCAGCACATTTACTCATTTAGCCCTTTAGCCCGCCAGTATTTTTAAGCAATTCAGGGCCAGAAGAGTTCTTTAGCCTTTAGTACCCTTTATCCCCTTAGTACATTTAATGCCGTTTAGCCCTTTTGCCCTTTATTGCCCTTTACCTCTTTAGTGCCCTTTAGAGTAATTTAACCCTTTAGTACCATTTAGTACCCTTATTCTCGTTAGTGTGCTTTAGCCATTCAGCGCCCTTTACCCCCTTAGTGCTCTTTAGTGCCCCTTAGTCCTTTAGTGCTTCTTAGTCCTTTAGTGCTCGTTAAACCTTTAGCCCATTAATGTCCTTCAGTTCCTTTTAGCCCCTTAGTGCCTGCCCTTTACGCATGTCACCACCCTAGTCCCGTAAGAGCAATTTATAGTCGCCATCTTCTTCAGAAGTACTAGCTCAGCTTCGAGGCTCTGAGATAGCTCTGTTCAATTGGTCCTATATGAGCAATGCATACGATTTAGCAATCACACCATCTCCCTAGTCCCATAAAAGCAGTTTATAACCACCATCTTGTTCAGAATTCCAATTTTAGCTCTAAGTCCTCAAGGTTGCCCTGTACCATGTCCCATAAGAACATTAGGTTAAGCCTGAGAACGAATCAAATCTTGTAAGGTTAAGCTTGCACGGTTAGCATGGGCATCGAACTTGCGCCTTGAGCCCCTTCTAGTAGCAGAATTAGCTGAAGCCTACAAGAATCGAGCCCTTGAACTTAAGCTCAGGAAGGGCTAACCACTAAATTACTTCAGCTGGTGTCAAACTCCAGCTTTTTAGGTTAAGGTTTACCAAGGAGTCGAACTCTGGTCTGCAAGGTTAGCTAGGAAGAACCCGTAAAGTTAGGATTAGCCAAGAAGTCGAACTCGGAGTTGCAAGTTATGAGCCCCTAACGTAGCTCTCAAACGTTACCTCCATAAGAGTAATGTATATATAGCAGCTATCTTACGAGGTAGCCCTTGTATCAGCACCCAAATGTTAGTCCGATAAGATCAATAGGTTCTAATTTACAAGTTGTGAGTCCCTCAGGTAGCTCTCCAGAGTTAGCTTCATAAGAATAGTATATAGTAGCCATCTTGCACAGTAGCCCTTGCACCAGTTCCCGAAAGTTAGGCTGATAAACTTAATAAGTGCTAAGTTACAAGCAGTGAGCCCCTGAGGTCGTTGCCTAGCGTTAGGCCCATAAGAATATACTGTAGTATTGCGTCAGTTTCCAAAAGTTAGGCCGGTAAAACTAATAGGTCCTTAGTTACACGATTTGTGCCCCTTTGGTAGCTCTCTACAGTTAGGTTCGTAAGTATAGAGTATAGGATCCATCTTGCCTAGTATAGCGGTTAGATTAAGCCTGGGATCGAATCCAAGCCTGTGAAGTTAAGCTAGCACAAGTAGCCATCAGCCAACATTTCAAATCGCCCGCGCTGTGACGTCACACTTCGAACATACCAATTATACCAGTACCTATTACTGCAGCTAAGGAGATTCCAGAAGAGGAAGTACCCAAATGTGAAACTAAAGGAGTTTGTGGTCCAAGATACAGATCTGGGGTTGTGGGACATTAGCAATGCTAACACTGTACAATTCTGGATTCGAAATACGCCGACATCGTGTCAGAATCATGAAAGAAATCTTCCTAACTCACGCAGAGTGTATAAAGTAGGTGCAGCAGAGAATATATATATATATCATAAATGTGGCCAAACGTGAACTGCGTAATGGCGAATGTGTAGACAGTGAATGGCTATACTATTCACCATCGCAAGGTCATTTATAATACTTTGTATGCCACCTACGTTCCAAGACAAAATCTCAGTTTGTTTAATCAGGATTCCATGACTGGGAACACTGCAATGCTCATGTACAACATGAAAACGGAGAACATGTCATAACGGAGAACATGAAATAACGGCGTATTTCATTCGGCATAAAGATATTGGAAAAGCAGATGTTTTATTATTTCTACAGCATCGCTTAGAGTATTGATATTGATATAAAGTTTTGACACGGGTAGTTTCTGTAATTCGCTTTCTTGCTTCAAGAGGTTTGCCATTTCCTAGAGAAAATTAAAAAAATAAAACTATTGAGGTATTCTAGAGCTGTTGAGTGAATTCGACACTTTTATGGAAGAACATCTCAAACTATATGAGACTCGAGGAAAGGGGAACCCATCGTATTTATCAGAAAACATTTGTGATGAATTTATAGAATTAATGGACGTACCAAGTTCTTTGTGCTACTCTTGGATAAATAAAAGAATGTAAGTATTAATCAACAAGTGTGGACTCCAGACATTTTACACATTGATAAACTGATATTTACTGTCTGGTTTACTTGAGAATACGAGCCTGTGAAAAATGTCTTTAAGTTCATCCCCTTCTCTTCTCATGGAGCGAAGAATCTGGTAGACAAAAGTTGTAAAGTTCCAACACAATTCCACTATCAAACTGCCGTGATCATTTGTATGACAATGCCTCAAATATGCCTACGTCTGGGCGCTGTACTGGATTGCAAGCACGGATTAATCAATTGAATGAGTTCACCATATATGTCGCATGGGCAGGACACAGTCTGAACGTCGTGGGAGTAAAAGCGGAGGAGTGTTTTATAGATACTGTACAATCCTTTCATTTCGTTCAGCGTCTGTATTGCTTTTTCCCTGCTTCTACATATCAATTGAATTTTCTGGTATCATCTTTAGGAATAAATGTTGTGGTCAAATGTTTATCTGAAACGAGGTGGTCGTCACAGTTTGATGCTGTTCACGCTCTATATGAAGGTTTCAAGAATATTAGAGATGTATTGAGCGAAAAATGGAAATCATATTCCTTAGAATTTTTTGGAATGACATTCTTGAAAGAGTGAACGAATTTTCTTGAGTTTATAAAACTATATCTTCAGGAAGGTCGAGACAAACTTAGTGAATATGAACTTAAAACTAGAAAAGATTTGATTACAGAGGCATGAAGTAACGGGAAGAAAAGTGAAGTGAACGTCATACGATATGACTTCTACTTATCAGTACTTCTCAGGTATTTATCAGTAAAAGTAAAATGGTTAAAGTGGAAACATTCCTTGCTGTTCTGGACTGTCTGATTCCTGAACTGACAAAACGTGCAGAATCGTATTCATTGACTGCAATTCTGTTTCCCTTCTACAGTGAATTGAAAACAGTATTTGATGAACTAAACAAAAAGTGTGAACATACGGCTAATGAATAGCACAAAGACCTACATAATTAGGGCCTTTAAAATGAATTTGAGCACCTCAAGCAATATATTGGTGTAAGTTCTGATAGTCTCCCAGTATTGTACAGAAACATAATTTCAGATAAATTGACATCTGAAAGGTTCAGGGAAAGAAAGGACTCATCAACATTTTATTAACTTTTCAGTAGAAACTTCAAAACGTTGTAGAACCTGTTCTTTTATCAATTTTAAAATCCAGAAATCCACACATCTTCGTACATTCATCATAACTGTATAACTTATTTTCATTATGGAATGTTAACATTCTACATTTCCAGCCTATAAGTTGGGCGCCGGGGTCGTATACGGGCGATCCCCGGTGATATTTCAAAATAAACAAAAACTAAACTTAAATTAATAAGCAGGAAGGATCAAAGAGTAAAAAGAAAATTTTAAAAAGGTTATGAATGAGAATTTTTTGCAAAACTAATTTATTTTAAACTTTGGCAATACGACAAAGAAAAGAAATAAAGAACAACAATAAAAAATCATGAATCAAAAATCACAAGGTCAACTGTATGAAAACCCACCAATAATCCATACGGATATTACACAATTCGGTTATGTCTTCCAAGTATCATTTTCAATATAGCACGAATGCTTCATTTATTAAATTTGTTAAGTCGGTTTGTTTTATATTCAATTCCACTCGTTAAATCTCTGACATAATACTACACTCTCTCACAATCTTAAACTCCTAAGAAAAATACAAATCGAAAGGTTAAAACTTCGTTTACATAATTTTGGATCCATCTATACGATTTGATCATCACACAATTTTACCGACGTAACTCATTACATATCATTTAATTTTATTTATTCACTTATTGGGTTTCTTTATCAAGTTACTAACATCATCGTTCCAAAAATAAAGCTGACCTGTGTTACCCTTTATGAATTAAATTACATCAATTAAATCAATTAACTCCATTAAATTCATTAAATGATTAAAATCATTCAATCATCATTGTTGCTGAATCATCCCTACAATTTACTACCACGAACCGAACGCAGACTGAACAAGTATATCTGATCTAATACTGACATGAATAAATCCAACCAAAAATTCAATCTCATAAACAAACACAACCAGCTGCCTGATTACTATATTCCATCAACATGGAAATTATATGTTAACAAATCACACTAATAATAACTCTGTAGCGAAGAGTTCTACGGAATATAAACAAATAAAAATCCCCAGAAACTTACAACTACACTGGCTTTACAGCAGTGGAAATGGAACCCCTGACTCAAGACTTG
Organism: Anabrus simplex; assembly: GCF_040414725.1. Lineage (NCBI taxonomy): Eukaryota > Metazoa > Arthropoda > Insecta > Orthoptera > Tettigoniidae > Anabrus > Anabrus simplex. The sequence goes on from NC_090266.1 coordinate 709,813,781, forward strand.
GCGAACTGAGTCCACAATCAATAAATCACAACAAACACAAACAAAATTTGTGTTGCCAAGTATACATATAAGAAATGTAAGTCACACATATAAACAAATAAATCCAGGATGACAAGCATCAGTGAAGAATCCAAGTCCAATGGCCCGGTCGAGAATCGAAGTGATGTCCCTCAAGACATCCAATTACAGCACACCTGAAATGCCCTGACTTCTAACCAAAATTATATTCAGATGACGTTAAATATTCAAATAATCTTGTGCTGTGGTTCTACTTAATCAATTGGAACTGTATAAAATAAATTAATCTTCAATGACCCTATCTCAACAGGATATAATATTTCACATTCAGACGAAGCGGAGAGGAGACTCTTAATTTGATAGTAAACATTTATCTATCAACGCTCTCTCTGGCGTAACATATATGACAGCATTCCACAGTCTATTTCCATGACAAGGCAATCTCATCCAGTCTTCTTCCAAATACCTTATAGTCTGGCCTCTCTCGGGCTAACAACATCCACTGGTTCAAATCCCACCAGGATTAACAAAATATTCCTCAAAATCTATGATCAGGAATACACAATCTCTTGCCTTCAATTCAGTTTCATAATATCTCATCTCATATTTATCAATTATTTTCTTCCTCTCACTGCCGTTCTGAATGTTTTAAATATATCATATCTCAAGAAATCACAAAATAAACACAATAAAGAAACGTCGAAAAACATGAACTACATCACAGCACATATCGTTATCTCAACCAAACTCAAATCACTTATCTTCGTACGATGACTTTAAATATAAAATGTAATATACACTGATGGTCACTGGTTCGAGTCCGTAGCACATCACTGATGGGACTTTCGCGAAGAACAAAATTACTCATGCATCATGCCATACAACTAACATGCTCCCACAAACTACTTTAAATGTACATATGCCACGTAATTTTTATCACCATTACATTAACACACGCTGATATCATTGTAAGAAGACTATTTCAACACACGCTCAAGAAGATCAAATTAACACCATCGCACAAAAATTATATACACAAAAATAAACACCCCCAAGGCATTAGTACGACAAATTAACTATACTACTGACCTTTGCTAAATATTTAAATCAACAAATTTAAATATTACATGCAAGAAAGTACTATGCACAAATTTATTCTTCTAGCCAGAAGTTATTGTCTTTGAGATTAAATAAAATCAGATGTACTCATCCTTGTCCGCGTCGGTCAATGATTCAGGAATGCACCATTTCAGCCATCGGGTCGGCCCCATTGATGCTGCGCTCACTCCACCATGACGTTGGAAATATGACAGTTCTTAGGGCTCTCCTCCATGATTCTTCTTCTAAAGTACACTGTCCCGACAACAATATGATTCACGGCAAAATTGGTGAATCATGTCCCGCACAAGCCGAAATACATTGAGCATAGAAAACATACAGTATAAATTATCACACAATTTAAAGAAACACGATAAAAGAATCCCTCTCAAGATCTCACCCACGTAACAGTTTAGTCTGTAGCCTATCCTCAACCGGAATCAATTAATATTAATTACAAGTTCTAGCTTGATTCGCGACTTCATTACTCATAAAATTGCATTGTTTGCATAACAAATGGTTCGGCACTTCACACGGCTATTCGTTTAATTTGTGACAATTAACCACTAATAATGCCCTTATGGAAGCCTCCGTGGCTCAGACGGCAGCGCGTCGGCCTCTCACCGCTGGATACCGTGGTTCAAATCCCGGTCACTCCATGTGAGATTTGTGCTGGACAAAGCGGAGGCGGGACAGGTTTTTCTCCGGGTACTCTGGTTTTCCCTGTCATCTTTCATTCCAGCAACACTCTCCATACTCATTTCATAGCATGTATCACTCATTAATATAAATCACTTTGGGAGTGGCGACCCCATCGTAATAAGCAGCCTATATCTGATTCATTCATTACATCCCTGACCCGGTCTAAGACTGGAAAACAGGTTGTAGGTTTTCATTTTCAATGCCCTTATGGGAAAAATCCCAACGGATTAAGTTCGTATTCAATGTTTAAAGTTATTATTCCTGCCTACAGAAATGCTCAATGTTAACTCCACGTTTTTCAAGGGACGATCTTAGAAACACGTCCGACCCGTTCAATTTCAGAATTCAGTGTGAGCTCCTCGTCAGCGCGTGGCGTCATGCAACCCGTGTACCTAAAGTACACACGTCAGGGATTCCCCTCTGGATTTCGCCGTACTTCCTGTCTCTGGTGATCACATATTTAATTTCACAAGCTGCCAGGATATTTTAGTTGAATTTTTACGGAATTATAAGAGTCTTATTTACATTTTATAATAATCTCTTCTGGATTTAACCTTTCTTCGCAGTGTTATCACATTGGTACTACTGCTGTCCTACCCGTCACTCCTTTACGGGCTGCCTTGTAATTCGTCGGTTCAAAATTTCCGCCGGTAAATCTTCTTAGCTCTGTCTCATCTCGTTAACACGTTTCTCTCTCTACCAAATGGAAAATTTCAGTGCGCTCTCTGATGAAACATCCACTAATCCTCTATACGTGTACCAATGAAGACATGATGCAGCCTGTCGGATTTCCACATACATCTTCCTTCAATACGAACTCTTCTTTCCATTATATTATTTTCTCATTACATCTTATTCATATGACAATTAGATGAACGAATTGGGTTCAACATACAATAATGCAAAAGCTAAAATATTTTATAAATACATTCATGTCCTCCTCTGTGGTGTAGTGGTTAATGTGATTAGCTGCCACCCCCGGAGGCCCGGATTCGATTCCCGGCTCTGCCACGAAATTTGAAAAGTGGTACGAGGGCTGGAACGGGTCCACTCAGCCTCGGGAGGTCAACTGAGTAGAAGTGGGTTCGATTCCCACCTCAGCCATCCTGGAAGTGGTTTTCCACTTCTCCTCCAGTCAGATGCCGGGATGTGACCTAACTTAAGGCCACGGCCACTTCATTTCCCCTTCCTTGTCTATCCCTTCCAATCTTCCCATCCCCCAACAAAGCCCCTGTTCAGCATAGCAGGTGAGGCCGCCTGGGCGAGGTACTGGTCATTCTCCCCAGTTGTATCCCAAGACCCAATGTATCACGCTCCAGGACACTGCCCTTGAGGCGGTAGAGGTGGTATCCCTCGTTGAGTCCGTGGGAAAAACCAACCCTGGAGGGTAAGCCGATTAAAAAAGAAAGAAATAGATTCATGTGTGGTATTATTATCTTAAGTCTCCATATTATTGATTTTTTCATTATCATTAGTAAAATAACACGAGAATATATAATGTATGGACATTTTTCAAGCCTCTGACAAGCATAAAATCATATTTTACAATATTTATAATAATTTACCAATTACATAAGTAACTGCTACGTCCATCACATCCCGTAACATAGGCTACAGTTCATCATCATTGAAGAATTTTCGAGAAATAATCCCTTGTCTCACCACCACAGAAACTCCTTAACGGTTGTAAGCATTTGAACTTCTCAGCAGATATGGACGAAGCTCCTAGGGAAGAAAAGCACTGTATTAGATTTCATTGTGCTATGCTGGGCTAATTAAGTGGAGGTGAGAATTACACCATGAAGTTAATGATACATTTATCTTCATAAGCTTCCTCTGGCACGTCAAATTGGATATCATGATGATTTGAAGCATCGTGTCTCTTTCGTTTCACTGCTATGGAGATGGATTCCCAAACTCCGCTGCAAGTGTTCCGGAAGCCCAACAAGGGTCCTCTCTGAATCTTGATCTCTGTTACTGACCGGGATGAAAATCGTGATTTATTTTCATACCCCTCATCTAAGAAGTTCTTCCAACTCCTAAACATTGTGTGGTCAATTGTTACAACGTCGAACTGTGAGCTCTGCTGACGAAAGTTTTTGATGGCAGAGATCCAATCACTAGGAACAATTTCTTGGGCTTTTGGATTCACTAAACCCATGTTCTTATCGTTCTCAAGGTAAGAATGGCCCCTTAATGGGAAAGTTACGGTGATAGACTTCAGTGTTTTTCTCAACGTTCACCATGTTGAAGAGGAACCGAAAGAATGTGAAGTTCTTCTGTGGTCCACTATTATCGGCACACTTTATCTTGGTGCATTTACACCCTAGTGCTGAATCGGTCGACTTCGGCAATCTTCGAGATTCGTACTGGCAACCTTTGAAACACAAACTATGAATCGCTTAAGCATCGTTGTGCGACATCTGGCGTACACTTTACGTACTAGTACTGTTGTTGTTTACACAGCAAAGCCAAACTACATAATTCATGCTAGGAACAAGATTCGCATCGAGAAATGTTATATAATGTTATATAATGTGTATGTGTCACAGTTATTGGCTTAAGATAATAACGATTTAGAAACTTCATATCGATCGATCATATTCTCGATTCAATTCAGATTTCATTTTCATTCAGTTGGCAGCACTATCGGATCTGGGACAGCTCCCTCCTTACTCCTCACCCCCGGACACAAATGCACCAAGATAAAGTGTGCCGATAATACACGAATCACAGAACATTCTCATTGATATACAGTATATAAGAATGTAAATGGTTGTAGGTAAAGTGATGCAACATCGTGACCCCTTTTCCCCATTATGCTCCAGATACATATAAAAACACTTTGGGAAATGAGCAGTACATGCACGTTAAATGCAAACACAGATAGCCTAACTGCCCTTGTGGAGATGTTAGAAACAGCCATATCATTTGCTTGAACTAGTTCATTCGATACCGTTCGTCGCCTTGAGTCGTTCAAATGTCGAAGTAGTTCACAACGTGATGCCATAGAAACAGCTTTCGCGGCACTTCGTTCAAATGAACGAGTTAGTTTATTATGAGCACGAGCAGAAAGTGTCGCCGCCAGTTTGCCTACGTGGAGAAATGATATCTACGAGAGACAGATAACCTTCCTTCCCCTGTTAAAAAATGTGAGAGGAGATGTGCTGTCATGTGACCATTAACACGGCACGCCATTGGCCATTCGCGTGCGAAATTATTTTGTCGTTAAAATGAACGAGGTAGTTCATTTGTGCTCTCTTCATGGAAACGGCTCTCGGGGCACATGAACGAAGTCGTTCAAATGAACGAGGTAGTTTATTATGAGCTACCCTATCATCAAGCACTAACGGTGCGAACTAGTACGTATATTTTACAATAGATGGTGCTTGCTTAGGTCTTCGCCCTCTAACATGCTGTATGCTCGCGTGAACGACCCATTCAAAATATTTGAACGAACTCGTACCAGTTCAAATAAACGAGTCGTTCAAATAAACTAGTTAGTTCATGAACGACCCAACTCTACTTCGGTTCATCATCTGTGCGGACTGACTCATTCTACCGCAGATCCGCAGAAATCATTGTTTTAAAGTATTTTAGTGACTTTCATCCCCCTCTGTGGTGTAGTGGTTAGCGTGATTAGCTGCCACCCCCGGTGGCCCGGGCTCGATTCCCGGCTCTGCCATGAAATTTGAAAAGTGATACTAGGGCTGGAGCGGGGTCCATTCAGCCTCGGGAGGTGGCTTCGATTCCCACCTCAGCCATCCTCGAAGTGGATTTTCCGTGGCTTCCCACTTTCCCACCAGGCAAATGTCGGGATGGTACCTAACTTAAGGCGACGGCCGCTTCATTCCCTCTTCCTTCCCTATCCCTTCCAATCTTTCCATCCCTCCACAAGGCTCCTGTTCAGCATAGCAGGTGAGGCCGCCTGGGCGAGGTACTGATCATTATCCCCAGTTGTATCCCCGACCCAGAGTCAAACTCCAGGACACTGCCCTTGAGGCGGTAGAGGTGGGATCCCTCGCTGAATCCGAGGGAAAAACCGACCCTGGAAGGTAAACAGATTAAGAAGAAGAAGAAGAAGAAGAAGAAGAAGAAGTGACTTTCATCAGTGTGTTGTGTTTGCATTCTGTGTTTCTTACGTTTAAAAGATTCAGTTTATCAATGTATATTATCTTTGCCTTAATGGAGTGTAACATTGACTCGCTGTACTTAATCTGTGCGTATGTTTAAATACCGAGTGTTTTACTAAGTTTTATATAAATGCGAAACCCACAATAGATTTAGCAGGGAATGGTTAAAGAATAAACTGTTCGAAGACTGTCTTCTTTCAAAACCTGGGAAAGAAGGAACAATTTATGTGGAGGGTAAATTTTGTAAGCCGGCCCCGCGGCGTAGGGGTAGCGTGCCTGCCTCTTACCAGGAGGCCCCAGATTCGATTCCCGGCCAGGTCAGGGATTTTTACCTGCATCTGAGGGCTGGTTCGAGGTCCACTCAGCCTATGTGATTACAATTGAGGAGCTATCTGACGGTGAGGTGGAGGCCCCGGTCTAGAAAGCCATGTATAACGGCCAAGAGGATTAATCGTGCTGATCACACGACACCTCGTAAACTGCAGGCCTTCGGGCTGAGCAGCGGTCGCTTGGTAGGCCATGGCCCTTCGGGGCTGTTGCACCATTGGGGGGGGGGGGGTAAATTTTGTAGACGTGCAATGGGGGTCGCGATATAGTTACTGAAAAAACCATTGTAAAATAAAAAGCATATTGAAGCGGCGAGCATATTGTCTCCAGCGCGACAATAGGTTACCTGTTATCACTTTTCCGAAATTAAGCACACTTATGAAATCAAAATCTGCCAAGGGCAATGGAGCCTTATTTATTCCTTAACACTGCAGTTTATTAACCACTGATAACTTTGGTGAAGGCCAACGGCCGTAGCCGTGTTGAAACACCGGATCCCGTGAGATCTCCGAAGTTAAGCAACATTGGACGCGGTCATGAATTGGATGGTTTGCCACGCGCTGTTGGTGGGGGGTAAGGGAATGGAGGAGCGGAAAGGAACTGGCCACTCTACCGTACGTCAACTCCGGCTCAGGGTGCGTCCAGACAGGATCCGTCTTGTCCGGCAATCCGTCTTTTCAGGCAACTGCGCTATGTGCGTCTTGAACAAACCTAGCTGTGTTAATGGAGGTGGCCGCGCAGAATGCGTGCGCGGCTTATCAGTCTTCTCCGCCGAGTCCGTCATCCGTCTTATTTCAAAACAGTTTGTTTCTAGACGCAGAACGGACAAGACGCAGTGACTAAAATGAGTAGAGAGCCATCCAAAGAAGACATTATTTCACGGATGTTCAAGTACCCGCCGCTGTGGGATTCATCCAACAAAGATCACAAGGACCGCAATGTAATCCTACGTATCTGGCGAGATTTAGCGACAGAATTAGGAGCAGACGAAGGTATGCAAATAATGTTATTAAAATGCATTTAATTTAATATTGATACTGTATTTAATTAATAGTAAGTAATATTTCAAATTGTAATATTTCAGTATAGCAGAAGCAGAATGTATTTTTACAAAATGCAAGCACATGGAAGGTGTTTATCGTTCTATTTCTATAACAAACGGCATTGCCATGGAATTTCTCCCTCGGGACTACAAAAGTACTGTGTGAATCTCTGCCTTATCAATTTCGCTGAAGTGGTATAACGGTTGTGAGCTCTTGTTACTGGAATATGGTCCACAGATGTTGTCTCACAATCGGGCAAATTATCTGTTGTTGTTACACCGTCATAAGTCATCACATTGTTATGAAGTAAGCATGCTGCTTTAACTATTGGCACAGATGTTTCTACACTTGTTTCTATAGCTGTATTAAGCACTCGCCATTTGGCTGTAAGAATTCCGAAACTGCATTCGACCATTCGACGGGCTCGTGCCAGTCTGTAATTAAAAATTGTTTCTGAATCCCCCAGTGATTTTCTCGGATATGGCCTCATGACCTGTTCTATCAATGGATAAGCTTCGTCGGCTACAAAAATGTACGGTGTTTTACATGTTGTTCCCGGTAAACACTCATCTTCAGGAATATTCAGGCAATTACTTTGTAGCTGATCGTACAAAACAGATCTTCTGAACACTCCACCAATATCCAACACAGTAAATTTATAGTCCGCATCACTGACGGCTAATATGTTGATGGAATAGAACTGCTTGTAGTTATAATATTTCGATCCAGATCGGGGAAGGGGCACTTGATAGCTACGTGCTTGCCATCCGGGCTGCCTAGGCAGTTGGGAAAATTCCAGTTTTCCCAATATTGTTTTGCTATGGCAAGCCACGTATCAGTTGTCGCTGTTGCAATATACATACTACTTAACAGGTCCGATAGTACATCACACGTTTCCTTTACTATTTCTGCGACAGTACTTTTCCCCATGCGAAATGAGAATGCCAGTGCCCGAAACGAACTGCCTGTAGCCAGATACTTCAAACATTTTTTTCAGAGAACCTCAAGATGAAATGGCGTGGAATACGGGAATATTACAGAAAGGAACTGAAGAAACTGGAGAAACCCCGATCGGGTGACGGAGCTGATAGTCATTCAACCTCCAACTGGCCTCTTTTACCTCTGGTATCATTTTTGAATGATTCAATATCTACTCGGTCCAGGACAACAAATCTTGAGGCAACAAGGAGTGAAGATGCACTGGAGCCAGCGCAAGAAACTATTGAAAATGCTAGTAACGACTCCGTTATGGAAATCAGTCAAATAGCAGGACCCAGTTAAAACATCACACAAAACCCTAAGTCATTATCTATCGAAAAGAAAAAAAAACACTCAAAGGCAAGACCTAAAGAAAAGAGGGACCGACCTGTACTGGCAGTCCATGTAGGAGTTTAAGGCTATAACAGTTAAGCTTCTTGAGAGGGACTTAACTGAGGATGAAGATGAAGATTTATTATTCTTTAAAAGCATGTTAAAAGATTTCAAATCACTTCCGAGAGAGAGAAGAATGTTACTAAAGCTTAAATTTAAAGAGATGCTGTACAAGGAAATTACCGGTGGTTCAGTAGCTGACGGATTAAATCAACAACAAAACTCCACGTCGCCAAGTACAACATTATCAACATGGAGTGAACAGACTGACACTAGTATGGGTGACTACCAGGCACAGTTCCCTTTTATTAATAATGAATAACTCACAGTGAATTGCCATTATTTTGTATCTATCTGTACCTAATTTTTAAAAATAAAATGTCAATGTTAGTGAAACTCTAAAGAAAAGTCTTACCTTAATTTAACTACTAGCCTTTCCTCCGTAGAAATTGGATCACGGTAATTTAATTTCATTTTTGACAGTGTCTCGAGTACTCTCATGAATAATTTCGACATCCTGAAGTACTCAGCAAATTTTTCATCGTGCTTCAAAAGTTTCGGAAATAACGCATGGTATTTGCCATAACTTCGTCTATCTTTATTTATTTCATGACACCAACTTCTCTCTTCACACAAACTTTATTTCAGTGCAACATTTTCAGAGAGCAATAATCTCCGTCCTATCCTTCCCAGTGGTATGGTGAAGACTGACAAAACGGATGACTGATCCTGTGTGGCCACGCCATATAAGACTGATAAGACGCTGTCGTATAAAACGCATCATGACATGCTGCACGCAGCGGAACGGATCCTGTCTGGACGCACCCTCAGGCACACATCTGCGGAGGTTTGGACCTGCCTTCGGACCTGCCTTCGGACAGAATACACCCTTACCTTACCTTACTTTGGCGAAGTTTGCAAGACAATATTTACAGAGATTTTCAGATGCATAGAACGAAGTGTGCTGCAATAATTACAAACACACTTGGTCCTCATTTCATAACTGAGCTGAAAAAATATAGGTGGCAGCCCATTATAGTATCATCGTTGACGAATCAACAGATGCTGGGGTCTTAACATTCCGCGGAACATTTTACGCTGTAATAGCGTCCTAATATCTGGTCATTGTAATACCGTATTTATTTCGCATTGATTAAGTTTGTCCGGCTCTGTAGCGTAACGGTTAGTACTAATAGCTGCCGTCCTCGGAGGACTGGGTTCGACTCCCGGTACTGCCAGAAATTTAAGAATGTCAGGAGGGCTGGTATGTGGTTAAAATGGTAGGCCTACATGCAGCTCACCTCCATGGGGTCCGGCTCCATGGCTAAATAGTTAGCATGCTTGACTTTGGTCACAGGGGTCCCAAGTTTGATTCCCGGCAGGGTCGGGAACCTTAACCATGATTGGTTGCTGGGTGTATGTGTCGTCTTCATCATCATGTCATCCTCATCACGTCGCGCAGGTCGTCTACGGGTGTCAAATCAAAAGACCTGCACCTGGCGAGCCGAACATGTCCTCGGACACTCCCGGCACTAAACGCCATGCGCCATTTCATTTATTTTACATCCACGCACCCCCCCCCCCCCCACCCTGGAAAGAGCTGCACCACCTCGAGATGAGGACACGGGTTTACTTTCAGTTCATTTCCATGACTAAACGGTTAGCATGCTGGCCTTTGGTTCAAAGGATTCCGGGTTCGATTCCCGGTCTAGTCTGGATTTTAACTTTCATTAGTTAATTCCTATGGCTCGCGGGCTGGGTGTTTGTGACGTCTTCAGCATTAGATATCATCTCAGATAGGGCCCCATCCTCACTCGCCTATACGGCGTCAATTCGAAAGACCTGCAGCAGGCCTCGCCGGAGGCCACACGCCATTACAATCGTAAATTTAGTAAATCAAACTGCCTTTTAACTACAGTGGTGCTACTGCCATCATTCCTATTCTGTCCTATTAAGCTTCGTTCCAACTCGGGCAACTAAAATGCAAGATTCCACGTTTTATTTATTATTAAATTAAATTGAAAGAATTGTTGAAGAATCTAGCGGATTTCTAGCGGAACTGGCACAGTCAATGAGCGGATTTGACTCTTACAGTGCTGGCAACACTGAGTCAGTTCAGTAAAACCACGCTTGCGGCAACACTGCGTCAGACCAGTAAAATCACGACCCCGTGGTGTAGGGGTAGCGTGACTGCCTCTTACCCGGAGGCCCCGGGTTCGATTCCCGGGCAGGTCAGGGATTTTTCCCTGGATCTGAGAGCTGGTTCGAGATCCACTCAGTCTACGTGATTAGAATTGAGGAGTTATCTGACGATGAGATAGCGGCCCCGGTCTAGAAAGCCAAGAATAACGGCCGAGAGGATTCGTCGTGCTGACCACACGACACCTCGTAATGTGCAAGATTTCGTGCTGAGCAGCGGTCGCTTGAAAGGTTAAGGCCTTTCAGGGCTGTAGTGCCATGGGAGGGGGGGTAATTGTTTTCCTTGATTAGGAGAAACCAGTATAGCCAGAGTGTTTAACCATAGATACATCGTAATCGTAATGGAGTTTGAAGTGACCTCTGAGTGAGTAACGTCACAAGCCACGCCTCCTGGAAGAAGAACGCATGTGACGTTGCCTCGCATGCTTCTCCTAGATCCTCAGAGTTGGTCATAATATACGTCCCGACGTTACCTACTTGTTTTCCTTTCCACCCGGAATTCTTCTGATCACCAGTATACAACTGCTGGGGATCCAACAAGCCTTCCGACTGACAACATAGGCTACAAACATACATACATATATAAGAAGGAGGGAAAAGTTAGGAAAAACATAATTTTCTATCACACTCTTTACCCCCGGTCTAGAAAATCAAGAATAAATGTCAAATGAAAGAAATGAAATGTCGATCAGTTAGGTGATGCGAGAAATATCATCTTGTGATACAAAATCTTAATGGAAGTAGATGAAAATAGCAAAAATATAACCAATACAACCAATGGTAATAGAAGCAAGGGGAAAATGAAATATAGACAATTGTAAACATGGAAGGCTTTCCTGAAGAAGAGAAATTTGCCCACCTCAAACACTGATCTTTCTGTTCATGTGGAGGGAGGCATTATATGGAAATGAGAGATAAAAATTAACAGGTGGCATCATATAATAGTGTACGGTATGGAATTTGTTTTCTCCTTGGCTGAATGGCCTTTGGTTCAGAGGGCTCTGGGTTTGAAACCTTGCTGAGTTGGGGATTTTTAACTTTGTCTGGTTAATACTTCTAGCTCATACATACGATACATTGGCACAGTTCCTGAGTCCTGACATGCGTAATTCGCAGAGTTCTTGCAGCCAACATATTCCCTTTGTGTTATAGTGTTAGGCCTATAGTGTTTGTGTTATAGTAAGTTATTTGCTATTGAAATATCAGTTGAATTGGAAAATAGTGAAAGGAATTTTGATGATTTGGAAGTGTGAAAGGAATCATATTCCGCAGTGTTAAAAGTAAATGTCCGGAATGTCAGACTGATATTAGAGTGACGTGTTTTAATTTACGATTCAAGTGTACCAGTACTTCAATCTTAATGTTATGATAAAGAATGTATTAAGGCTCGTGATGTGATGTATGAGAACTCTAGAGTGTATAGCACTGCTGCGCTCGTGAGAGATAGTTAAATGAAAGTGTTCGATCAGTTATTTCACAATACTTTCATATTTTGATGTGAAGGTACACGCACTACAGTGATGGAAAACTTTTTTCCCATTGTAATCACATGCCGTTATGAGCCATTGGGTTGATGTAAATAAAGCGAAAAATCGACTGTGACGGTTATAAGTTAGTTTGAAATCACGGCTTACTAAATTTCAAAACTGTCACAAACTTCACATGTGAAATTTGCAGTGAAATTTGAAATTCAAAGTGTTAAGGGCGTTAGCAAATCTAGCAATACCCAGTATCTAAGCCAATAGGATCATTGCAATACCTAAGATACACGGTAAGATAATGCCAACATCTTCTGAAGTGAACAATTAATGCGACATCTGTCGCAAAGAAGTAAGCAACAACAAACATTGTATACAAATGCGAAGGATGCAACGAGTGGCAACACGTTGACTGCAACGGTCTCGCGCGAGGTGAATACGATATTATAAAAAGGAAAAATTGCAAACTTTCATGGCTCTGTGTAGAATGCAAGCCACGGGCTTTGCGGAAATGCAACATAAAAGACGAAGAATCAATAAAAATCCTAACGGACATTGGTCATCAAGAACTATTGAACTTAATGGAAAATAAGTTACAAGTAAAAAATTCGGGAAGAAATCGTATCTCTCCTACCAAAGGTATTAGACAAACATCAAGTAGGACAACCCGTAACTAAGAAGAACAAACAGAAGGCACCAACACCTCCAACCTCGGACGTACATCAACTTAAACTACCAAAGACGAAACCAACGAACTCAACGACTCCTGAACCAGCGCTGGACGAACAACAGGTTGGCCTACACGACTCACAAATAATTATAAACATAGAGGAAGAAGAGGAGAAGGAAAACCATACAGAGCACAATCAAGAAAACCAATGGGCAACTCAGACTTATCGTAGAATGAAATAGGTCGTCATAGGCTCTAAGACTGATGGAGACAACAGAATCAGAGCTGGTGACAGTACTGCATGGTTGTACGTGGCCAAGCTACATAACTGTAGAACTTGTGTTTTTACAGGTTAGAAATCTAGGAAGCCATGACTGTCATGAGCAGTAAAGCATGTATATAAACTCTGAAAAAAGACTTACTTCCTAAATAGAAAAGAACGATCGGAAGTTTCGTGTGCAATGTGTATATTTTTGATCAAGTGTTAATTGTTACATTACATTTTTATTGTATCCTCTCAAGAAGAAGAAGAAGAAGAAGAAGAGACTTGCAAAATTGAAGCATGTGTGTGTGTGTGTAATTGTGTCTCATGTTAAGAAAAATGTAATCTGCAATTAAGTACAATAAACGTGTGCAGAATCATAGTTTAATATCAGTGCGTTCTTGTAATGTATATTCGAGTTTCCATACTGCAATAATTACTCTCTTACACAATGGCGAACGTAGCAGTACGGGAAAAATTGAAGAAAGAAAGATTGCAAGTGAGGCGCATATTTACGTGGGCTATCGGCCAAATGAAACACAATCTACAGGAAAATATCGTATATATAACGTGGAATTGGAGTCGTCGTTCAACATATTGGAAGGCAAATCGTCTCTTCAAACTGGATGAAGAAATCCGTGAATCTCGGTTATGTGAGAGCAAAGCAGAAGAGGAAGCCTACCAGAAAGACTACGATGACGCCGAAATGTACCGTACTTACAGAGATGAGTATATTATCATCAAAACAAGGTATGAAAATGTTATTCAAGTTCATTCTGTAGCTGCAGACCAGGTCTACGAGATAAATAGTGCCATAGTAGGCTACAGTCACCTAACAGAAATTTCCGTCTGCCCAAATTGGAGCTTACGAAATTCGATGGAAATGTAAAGAACTGGCTTGGATTTTGGGGTCAGGTTAATAAAATTGATGCCGACAAATCTTAACCCTCTCATGCATGGTGTCCTCATATGAGGACATCCAAATTTTTAGGCATTAATTAGTCCCAGGAGTTTCCAAAGACGGAGGTAAAGTTATTAAGATATTATTTTAGGTTGGTAAGAGTGGAAAACATCAGTTTTAAAAAGAACCAGTTGATGGCAGCATTTAATTGGCATTATTGAAAACATGATATTCATGGTTTGCCATTTTTTGAGAAGTCATCATAGTTTCCAGTTGTTTTGAGCTGTTCCTATCACGAAAATGTCCAAGGTATGTGCGAAGTTCTTCATTTTGTATATTCTACTATCATTACCTATATAATTTAGCTTATTCTAGTTTATAGTCTTTACACAATATTGGTATAATATGGGCGTCCACATATGAGGACATCATGCAACAAACTACCATGTGTTATTTTTGAGGTTAGCTTTTATTCTCAACTGCTTCAGCCAATATTTATTTTCCAGGTTTGTAATGTTATCAGATGAGCGAGTGATGTTTGTAGGACAAGATTATAGTAGTTTACAACATTCCCACCAGACAGCAGCATTTAACTGATTGCATGAAATAATCAGTGTTCGTGTTTCTTCAGTGTCAAACAACATAATAGATTTACTTTGAGCTGTTTCACCGTCTCAAGCTGTGTCAAGTAGATATTTAACTTACAATTTTCAAGAATGTATTACAATTGTAAAAAACCAAACCCCATGGCACCACAGCCCTTGAAGGGACTTGGCCCACCAAGCGACCGCCACTCATCCCGAAGGCCTGCAGATTACGAGGTGTTGTGTGGTCAGCACAACGAATCCTCTCGGCCGGCACTCCTGGCTTTCTAGACCGGGGACGCTATCTCACCGTCAGTTAGCTCCTCAATTCTAATCAGGTAGGCTGAGTGGACCTCGAACCAGCCCTCAGGTCCAGGTAAAAGTCCCTGACCTGGCCAGGAATCGAACCCGGGGCCTCCGGGTAAGAGTCAGGCACGCTACCCCTACACCACGGGGCCGGCATTGAAATTGTAACAGCAATTATTATGAGAAATTATTGCATAACCTCAGTGTAAGTTTTGTGCTGACGTGCCTCTTATCACAGTATTTCTCAGGATAGTTACCATATGCTCAATGACACAGTTGTAAATGCTTGGTTACTATGGAAAATGGACTGTAAGACCCCTATCGACCTGCTCCAGTTCAAGAGTCGAGTGGCAACAGGACTTATCTTCAGTAGTGAGGCAGAAGAAGCACCACGGAAGAGGGGATGGCCATGCACAAATGGCCCATCACCATCACTCAAGAAACAGGCTACACATACTGTGCCTGCTGAAAGGGGGATGGATGGAATAGTACACTATCCGCAGAAAACAAAGGCTAGAAATGCTAATAGGTGCCGTGACAAAAACTGCGCAATAAACCCAGTACATTTGTGGAAAATGTAATGTACCACTACGTCCAGAGTGCTTTCAGACCTTCCATACCATTGCTGAAATATGAACATGTGAAGTACATCAGTTACATATAAATGCCCCAGTAGGTCCAGTGCAATTTCGCTGTACTCATACAATTGCCTCAGATGTAAAAAGTTCTTGTAAATACTATTATAATAAACCAAAGTAATGAATGTATGACTTGTTGACATTATTCCACTAAATGCCTGATGTCCTCATATGAGGACATCAAATTCCCGCCAAGTATGGTAACTTCATTTTGTGTTTTATGTTTGTATCATCTAATAGGGTCATTTTAACCAGGAAAATCACATTACAATGTTTTAAAATTAATTTTTCTTAAATTCATGCATGAGAGGGTTAAGACGACGATGATAAATTTCGGTATATTTTCCAATAGATGGTACCAGGTTCGAAATCTAGGGAGCTGGTGGAAAGTTTCCCTCCATCAGTGCCAATTATCGTCATGCTATTGAACAGTTAAAATCTCGCTTTGCAAAGGATGAACTCCTTATTGAAATTTATGTACGTGAGCTTTTGTCCCTTGTTCTAAATCAAGCTACTAGGTGGGGGGGGGGAGGGGGGGGGGGAATTATGGCTCTGAGCACTTTACATGCGAGCTTTGGAAACCTTAGGAGTTACCCGGGAGAAATATGCTGCCATGTTGTACCCTTTAGTGGATTCTTCATTGCTAGAAGATGTAATGTTAGCCTGAAAAAGAGCACGAAACAACAGGAGTGAAGCAGACAAGCAGGACATTCTAGCTGGCCTACTGGCGTTTTTGAGGTTGTGAAGAACGCTTTGCGCTCGCTAGATCTGGTTTCCGCTTAAGTTTTGATGCTAAGGGTTCTGCATCAAAGATAGATAAAGTACCCACTGCTGCATGTATTTTAGCATGTGAGAGTACCGGAAGTGTTCTACTAAGGATGCATGTCTATGTTATGATAAATCATCCCATACTTCTGTAGAGTGTTTTAATGCCAAGAAGTTAACCTTAGAGGCCGGGAAGAATTTGCTAAAGCAAAAGGCAAGATGTTACTTGTGTCTTAGAGCAGGGCACAATGCTAAGAAATGTAAATGTTTTGTGAAATGTTTGATCTGTGATAGGCGCCATGTTACAATAATGTGTCCACAGTTGTGTACAGAAGTAAGATAAGTGTCCAACAATACACCCAGGGATTCACAAACCAATGGGAGCAGACAGTTTGCTATCTCAGCAGGGAGGACAGTCATTGCTACAGACACTTATGGTAACTATAGTCACTTATAAGACGACACGCTTGGCAAGGGTTCTTCTAGATTCCAGCTCAGAGAGATCATACATTGTAGACCACAAACCCAGAGAACTCAATCTGAAATGTTTAGGGGAAGAGAAATTAAGTCATTACCTCTTTGGTGGAGGCAAGTTGAGGGAGCGGGAACATAAGGTCTACGATATCAAATTACGAAGCTTAGACCAGAAATTTAAATGTTCAGTGACGGTGTTGGATCAAAGTAAAATATATAATTTTGTTCCTCAACAGAAAAATCAGAAAATATTTCCACAGTTGAAAGAAGCAAACATCACACTCACAGATCAAGGTCACAATGCGCCAGATATTGAAATCCTATTAGGAGCAGATGTCCTCGGTAAACTTTGGACTGGCAAAACCATGAAAATTGATGATGATATTATGGCAATTGAGACACGGTTAGGATGGACCATCATGGGATGCAGGAAGAATATAAAAGGTGGACAACTGGTTGGGCTCACTAATGTGAATATCAGTTTACGGGATCTGTGGGAACTAGAAGTCATACGAATTCAAGACCAAGCAGAGCTGAAATCTTAAGGCACAAAAAGAAGAAGAGATCTCAGAATTGTTGCAGCTATCTACAGATGAAGACAACAGATATGAAGTCTGCTTACCATGGAAGGAAGGACATCCTGAGTTAACAGATAATCGGACAACGGCTGAGAAAAGGCTACTGTTGGTGACAAGACATCTTTCCAGAATTGATAAGCTTAATGAGTATCATGAAGATTTTGAAAATTGGTTGAAGTATGACATCATTGAGATGGTTCAAGATGCAGAAGACAGCAGGTCAGGATATTTTCTCCCACATCATGCAGTGATAAAGGAATCTAGTGAGACAACAAAGATATGCCCAGTATTTGATGCCCCTTCTCGAGATACTCGAGGCAACTCGCTGAATTCTTACTTGGAAACAGGGCCAAATTTAATAGAATTGATTCTGAATCTATTACTTCAGTTTAGAAAGAATGCAATTGTAGTTATTGCATACATAGCCAAAGCATTTCTACAGATCAGCATAGCACGTGAGGATTGACAGTTTTTTAAATATCTCTGGTGGAAAATCTGTGACTCGCACGAAGTGATAACGTTAAGCCATTGTATTGTGGTATTCGAGGTTGCGCCAAGTCCTTTCTTGCTAAATGCTACTCTGCACCATCACTTCAAACAGGCACCAGAAGAAGAAAGGAAACGGCTGAAAAACTGAAGAAATCATTTTGCGTAGGTAATTGCATTATAAGTGTTGATTCTGAGCAGGAGTTGAGAAAATTCATCAAAGAAGCAAAGGAACTGATCTCCAGTGCAAAATTTGAGCTCTGAGGATGGACTATTACACAACTTCATAAGGACGAGGAAAAAACTGAAAGCGGTACAGTACCACTGCTGGGACTACCATGGGAAACTAACGCGGATGAGATTTTCTGTGATGTCAATACTATAGGACTCACCAGTAACCAAATTACAAAATGTATGCTGCTGTCCATTGCTCAGAAAGTCTTCGATCCTCTCGGTTTTGCTAGTCCAACAATGCTAGTGCCCAAATTACTCTTACAGGAAACTTGGAGATTAAATATCACTTGAGATGGAGAACTGTCGAAAGAGATATTGGGCAAATTTCTGGCATGGCTGAGAATTGTGCATTGGCTTGGGAAATGTCGGGTAAAACGAAGATTAGCAGAGGCCATGAATAAACCAGAAACAGCCTACATGTTTTCAGTGATGCCAGTAACAAAGCATAAGCTGCTTGTGCTTCCTTGCATACAGAGCATGATGGGAAGACAACCGTGCATCTCGCACTGGCCAAAGCAAGAGTGGCACCTTTAAAGGACGTGAACTGATAGCAGCCCTTATTACATCAAGATTGTGTCGTGAAGTGAAGAAGAGCTTAGGAATAGAAGGATGTAAGACATACTGCTGGAGTAATTCATCGGTCGTTCTCACATGGATAAGGAGAGAAGATGGCTAAATATCTTTGTCAGCAACAGATGCAGAGAGATCAGATAAAACACTTCTCCAGATGAATGGTACTTCATTCCAGGCACTCTCAATCCGGCCAACTTGCCTTCCAGAGGGTTTGATGCAAAGGTTTTGTTCCTGAGCCGATGGTGGGAAGGCCCTTACTGGCTTCAGGATGAGAAAGGACAGTGGCCACAATTAGAGATACTTGCTCCAGAATAAGATGTGAACAAGGAAAGAAAGAAGACAACTTTGTGCACTGTTTCCAGTGGCAACTCAAGATTCAGTGGTGATCTTAATTATTTTTCCAGTTATGTGAAGATTGTAAGAATGATTGCGTGGATACTGAGATTTCAACACAATTGTGCCAGTTCGAGCAAGAGAACAGGAGGACTTCACTATGAAGAAGTAGGGAAAGCAGAAATAATGCTGTTACAATGCATCCAGTTAGAGCACTTCCAAAATGATGAATCCAAAACCCCGAAGGCACTCCACACATTCAAAGACCAACATGGGCTGATTAGAGTCAGAAAAAGGTTATTGCTTAGCAATGAACCAGACGAATTCAAGCACCCAATACTTCTACCTCATGACGACATCATAATCCACCAAATGGTATTTTAGAAGCACTGTTAAATGCAGCATGCTGGCTGCCAGATAATGATCTCCAACATCTGGGAATGGTTTTGGATTATTGGCATCAAGAGATTGGAATGAAACATAGTGAGGAAATGTGTGATTTGTAGATGATATCAAAGCAAACCAGTGGAACCCCCTTCTGCACCATTACCGAAAGACCGTGTTAAATGTGCAGCGGCATTTGAAGTGACTGGCATTGATATGGCAGGTCCCTTATACCTGAACTCGGGAGATAAGGTATGGATTGTACTATTCATGTGTGCTGTCTACCGAGCAGTGCACCTTGAGCTTGGTAGGTACCTATCCACAGAATGCTTCATAATGGCCTTGAGAAGATTTATTGCCAGACGGGGAAGAGTAGAGGTCATATACACTGACAACGGCACCAAATTTTTAGGTGTGAGCAACAGTTTGAAACAACTGAATTGGCAGGAAATAATTGCTATGTCCTGCATACGGACAATCAAGTGGATCTTCAACCCTCCGGCCGCACCATGGTGGGGGAGATGGTGGGAGAGATTGATCCGCATGGTAAAAGAACTCCTGCGAAGAATCCTAGGCAGAAAGGTTGTAAGTTTTGAAGAGTTGGAGAACATACTGTGTGACTGTGGAGCCACATTAAACTCTAGACCATTGACTTTCATAGAAGACACTGCAGAGACTCTGAACCCATTGACACCAGCTATGTTTGTGCAAGGTCTACCAAGAAATGATGTTGTAGACTTGGATGAAATCGATGCCCACAGCCTGAACAGAAGACTGAGATATCTTCAGAAGCTTCAAGATGACTTCCGTCAGCGTTTCCGCAATGAATATTTGGTCATGCTGGTCCATCAGAGAGTGCAGAAGCAGGGAAATCTACAGGTGGAGAGATTGTGCTGATCGAGTCAGATGGGGTGAAGAAATTCAACTGGCCCCTCGGTCTGGTGTTAGAAACCTACCCAGGAGTAGATGGCAATGTAAGAGTGGCGAGAGTACGGACTGCTCATGGTGAGAGGATTAGGCCACTTCAACGCCTTCATCCTTTGGAGGTGTGTGCAACAATGAAGCAGCTGCTTGTGGAACCTGATTCCCCATTGAATGTCCAGCCAAAAAACTTCAAGGTGTCTGAGGTTGGAAGGAAGATACATGTAACTACAAGATTGGGCCATTGTGTGAAAATACCTGACAGACTGAACTTGTGAGAAAACTAGAAAAGGTTGCAATTTTGTGTTACCTTTAAAATTGCTATGTGGGAGGTTATGTAGAACTTGTGTTTTTACAGGTTAGAAATCTAGGAAGCCCTGACTGTCATGGGCAGTAAAGCATGTATATAAACCCTGTGAAAAAAGACTTGCCAAATGGAAGCATGTGTGTAATTGTGTTTCATGTTAAGAAAACTGTAATCTGTAATTAAGTACAATAAATGTGTGCAGAATCATAGTTTAATATCAGTGTGTTCTTGTAATGTGTATTCAATTTTCCATACTGCAATAATTACTAACTCTCTTACAATACCACTACAACAACAGATGGAATGAAATCTTACCTGAAGGAAAACGGAATAGGTACGGTATCTGGAGAAATTAAGTGTGAGGAACTGAACAATAGGGGAAACAATAAAGCATTCAAAATTTGGGTGAATTTCGAAAATGTAGAGAAAATCAGCTCACTGGAACTGTGGCCAAAACATGTTGTGATAAGGCGTTTTCATTTCTTCAGGCAAGGACAGTGTGGAGTATCCCTCCAAAGTGAAAGAAATGACTAAATCAAAAGAAACTTTGCTATTGCTTTGGAATATAGAAGGTTTACGAAATGTTATGGGAGTGATCCCAGATAATGCACTACAAGGGGACATAGTCGTACTAACAGAAACATTCTTAATGGACAATTATAGTGTGAAGAGATTCTATACTCATCATGTCATGGCACTTAGAGGTCAAACAGGTAGTACGAGTGGAGGCATATCCTGTCTAATTAAGCCATGGCTTAGACTCACAAAAGTTTTATATGAAACCCTAAATTTGTTGGGTATTAGAACTAAAGTTGGCGTAATTCTCTGTGCATACTTCCCTCCAGAATTGTCGTCACTAGAGATAATAGAGTCTCTAAGCAATGCCTTATATAAGGTTGAAAACCAGCCCAGAATTCTAGCAGGAGACCTTCACTGCAGAATAGATATTAAAAGTAACAAAACTGAGGCAGTAACATCATTTTTTGAGCAAGAAGGTCTGCTACTAATTAACAATAATTGACTCCTAATGTACCTATGCCACAATGGAACAAATGCAATTGACCTAGTCTTTTCAAACAATCAGGTCAGAATCCTCTGTCACCACATTTTAAAATCATCTATGTTACAAGGCATCAGGAAGCACCTGCCGGTCTTAACTTCTCTGACCACTACCTGGAAAACTCTTCAACCCCTGCAGAGTAATCAAGTCAGAATGAAAAGAACCATCAATGTAGAAACACTCGACCAAGAGATGGGCATTGCAAACCAACAGGTCCTGCAGGAACTAAGTAATGGACAACTTAAAAATGCAGCCCGGATTATAGAAGACACAATAAGAACAGCAAGTGGACCGGATGGAAGCTCTGTTCATAAGTCAAAACCATTGTTCGATGCTCAATGCCATGCTGAAAGGAAACATGTTTAGACTGCCTGCATAAAACAAAATCTAGTGATAAAAATGCAGAAGAACTTGAAAGGTATAACAATGCTCCTCGAAAATATAAAGAAACCCTGAAAAAAAAAAAAAAAAGAAACTATCTAGACATGAAACACACTCAACTGGCAGAAGAAGCTGAGGCAAATCCTTTTGTAGTACTAAGACCAAGGCAACCACATTTCAGCAACAATATCGAGATAGAAACATGAAACATTTTACGTTGATTCTTAATTACAGAAACCTCGGTACAAATATCAAAGTAGATGAAACCTATGAATCAAACTACCAACCTATCACTGAAAAAGAAGTTGCAGAGATAATAACAGAATCCTAAAAGAAGAAAGCTCCTGGCCTCGACGGTATATTATATGAACACTTGAAATCTTCACTTAAACGGATGAACATGTTATGGACAAAATTGTTCAACAAATGTTTAGAAAAGGGAGATATACAGCAGTGCTGGAGGTATTCCAAAATCAAAATACTTTACAAAGGGAAAGGAAATATAGACGACTCAAATTCTTATAGAGGTATCGCCATAGAGAACAGTGGCTTTAAAGTGTTCGCTGAAATCCTTTGTAACAGACTGACCAAGCTGGTTGACAACTCTATCCCGGATTCTCAATTTGGCTTTCAAAAGGGTAGATCAACACTCCACACAGTAAAGAATCTCTTGAATGACGTTGATGATACCTTAAAGAAAATGGAAAATCCTTCGCAGTATTCATAGACTTTAATAAAGCTTTCGACTTGCTGGACAGAGAAGTACTTATTACAAAACTAGAGTGCTTAACAGGAAAGAAAAATACCTGGCCATAATAATCAGAAACATTCTATCTGACATAAGAGGATTTTTTTTTTTGCTAGTTGCTTTACGTCGCACCGACACAGATAGGTCTTACGGCGATGATGGGACAGGGAAGGGCTAGGAGTGGGAAGGAAGCAGCCGTGGAATTAATTAAGGTACAGCCCCAGCATTTGCCTGGTGTGAAAATGGGAAACCACGGAAAACCATTTTCAGGGCTGCCGACAGTGGGGTTCGAACCTACTATCTCCCGAATACTGGATACTGGCCGCACTTAAGCGACTGCAGCTATCAAGCTCGGTGACACAAGAGTGATCATAGACAATGGCATCACTAGGTCAAATGACATAACCCAAACGAACGGAGTACTACAGGGGGACCCAATGAGTCCTATATTATTCAATATCACAACTTCTGATGTGACAAGAATCATCCATAAGAAGGATAAGAAAGTTGTGATGTACATGTATGCTGATGACATCATCATAGGAGGACCAATTCAGCAAGAGGTGCAAGACACACTCGCTAGACTTTCGGAATGGGCTATAGAAAATAAATTCACAATTAACACCAAGAAGACAGTTCAAATGACATTCCACAAAGAAGGAAAGTTTGCATCAAAAGACCAATTGTACTCAGGGTGAAACAAATTAGCAATTGTAAATCAGTTCAAATATCTGGGCATTATCCTCCAAACGACCTGAACCACCTTCTCTATACATGTAAAAGAAAAAACAACAGCAGTGATTAGAGCCATGAAAGACATTTAAAATCCAGAAAAATTATCCTTGACCACTGCAATAAAACTATTTCAAGCAAAAATAATGCCATTTCTAACATACAGAATGGAACGTAAATGGGACCATTTAAAAATAAGTGACCTACAAACCCTAGAGAAAGTGAAGGCATCATTCCTCAAGAGAACACTCGATGTATCAAAATTCACCTGATCAAAACTTGTATACGTACAAACAAAAG
This sequence comes from Anabrus simplex, assembly GCF_040414725.1. Classification (NCBI taxonomy): domain Eukaryota; kingdom Metazoa; phylum Arthropoda; class Insecta; order Orthoptera; family Tettigoniidae; genus Anabrus; species Anabrus simplex. Next base: position 709,837,787 of record NC_090266.1, read on the forward strand.
ATTACTACAGTATCTAATACAAGAGATCAGAAATAAAATCCTTCCACCTTCAACGGCCGCCTTTCAGCAAACATTAAGAAGACGAGAACAAAAAGGAATTGATATTTGATGGGAATTTTACAGCACTGATGTGATGACGAAAAGGGACTGACCACAGTCAAACTACGAATTGAGACATGTGGTCATCAGATTTGCATGTCATGGTTTCCATCATGCAGTCTGCATCAATAAGAAATTCCATGAACTGTGTGATTTGTGTATATGTGAACTGTGTGGTGAAAGTTTTGAAAGATACCTCTTGCAGTTTTGCAAAAAGAGATCAAAATCATTGTGTGACTATACTAAACAAACATAATGCACTCTTCTTAATTATTATTATTATTATTATACCTCTAGCTCAGGGGCTTAGCATTTGTGTTCATCTTAATACATACAAAACATCATACCACAACCCACCACAGAGCACACACTAGAAAATACATCGCTCTACATACGGTTGGGATCACAAAAGGCACCTGGCTGTAAACCTGGGCTCCTTAAAAAATGCTGTTACTAGGTAGTTGAGAAGAGATCCGGATGAAAAAGAGGAATGTATGGTTTGCATTTGAACATCTGTTTAACTGTTACAGATTTCATTTCTGGATAACTCCCTTCATCTGGGTCACTAGACAGAATTTTTCACAAAGAAATAATGACCAGCTTATCTTAAGTACATACAAGTAGCTGAAGTCAAGTTCTAATTTAGTAAGGCTTCTTGCTGTGGTTAAGAGCAAGATAGCTAAGGCCTTAGGTATTCACAGGGTTTGTTTCTACATGGGAGGTGAATTATATTTCAATAATAAGCAAAATTAGGTCTGATAGGCTAGAATATAAAATGTGAGGAACATACAATATAATGCACTCATTTCTTTTTTGAATGACTATACATTCTGATTGACAATGAATCAAAAATTTGTCAAGCACAAGATAGATATGATAATAACACATACGAGTATGTATATTTTTAATTTTCATATTATATTATTAATTTGATAGTAGATATTTCTTGCAATAATGAAACAATTTCTGAAGCAGCAGATGTCCACTATTGTTTCAGTTCTGATGAGACAACATAACAATAAAATGGTTAAAAAGTTATTCCAGAGATTGGCTGGCTGGAATTCATGGGACTAATTCAGCTGTATATAGTACCTGGCATTCTTTCAGCTTTAATCAGCCAATTTGTTTAAAATATTGTTTCCAGTGAAGATTCTGTGTTTACCCCATGGTGGATGAGTATGTTAATTTTGGATAGAAGAACGCTAAATAAATGTATACAAACTCGGGTGCATGGATGAAAAAGGTAAAATATTTGTCAGGATATCATTAAGTCTTTCTTCAGGCTATTCCAGTTATTTCTGGGGTTAGTAGAGCCACTCTAACTCTATCATGGTCTTGGTTGGGGGTTTAAAACTAGATGATCTTATTGACACCACATGAATTTTCAGGTGAAAATTCCATCCTAGAATCTGCCTGGATTCAAACCTCAACAGTCTTGGTGGAAAGTTACCAGCTAAACCACTGCCCTAACACAGTATTACTAATTTAAAATTAAATCAAAATCACTGTCAATAATTAGTCAATTACTCTCTTGATGAATCTACAGTCAGTTTTGTAAGAGGAATCGCACAAATGACTTTTGAATTTCTTCACTCTCCATGGAATATACCTAAGTGGAAAGGACCCATTTCAAGCACTGAAAATGTAAAATTTATTCACTGCATGATTATTTGGAAGATACTATGTAGTACAGCTGTTCAGAAATAATTCTCAGATATGGTTGTTAAAAACATCAATAAAATTCAACATTACAATCTCAAAACCAGTAAGATGGTTTAGGGGAGAATTATGAAGAACTGTCATATTATACTGAAGTCAAATGGCTCAGTAGAAATAAAATGTTTCAGCATTTCTTTGATTTACACATTTACTGATTTAATGAACTAGCAAATACAATACTTTGGTTATAGTCATAATGCATATAATGGTTGTTAACGTCACTTCTTTAATTTCCAACTCTAAACTGCTAAACTAATATCATTCTTTGCATAAATTTTTACAAATTAGAGGATGAAGGTTGAGCTAGGGATTTGGCATTCCTTACATATATCTTTCAGCTCTTCGACTTCAAGGACATGTCTGAAGCACAGTCTGTACGATGATATTTTCTTCAGTGATGACATGGAAAGTGCAGCTCCAAGGAAAGAAATGCAATCATTTTCCATGTTTGTGGTCACTCAAATGATTTCTGGGTCTGAATTTAATGCACACTGCGAGACTTCTTGTAAGAGTTTAAAGAGAGGAAATTTAGTGACTTCAAAAACATGGGAAATTATTCATATTCTTAGGAAAGGGTAGAATGTTATCCAGGAATTAGGTTGAGGCAGATGTTGAGGAAAGTAGGAGAGAGGGAGGAGGGGAAGGAAAAGGTGGTAGTGTTTCACGTTGGTACCAACAACGTAAGGCAAGCTGATATAAGTACCAACATAGTTGGAGATGTGTGGGATCTGGTAAATGCAGCACGGGTGAAGTTTAAGAAAGCGGAGATTGTTATTAGTGGAATACTGTGTAGGAGGGATACTGACTGGAGGGTGATTGGAGATTTAAATGAGACTATGGAGTGGGTATGTGGGAAACTGGGAGTGAAATTTCTAGATCCTAATGGGTGGGTAGGAGATAGGGATCCGCGCTCGGATGGCCTTCATTTAAACCGCAGTGGTACGTATAAGTTAGGAAATTTGTTTGGAAGGGTAATAGGGAGGTACATTCAGGGAAATGGGATGGCCTAGGGAGCGGTGATAAGGGAACAGGGAACTGGAAATCAAGTAGGGATGATATAAAATTGTTAGTGTTGAACTGTAGAAGTATTGTAAAGAAAGGAATAGAATTAAGTAATTTAATAGATATATATTTACCAGATATTGTAATAGGAGTTGAATCATGGCTGAGAAATGATATAATGGATGCAGAAATTTTCTCACGACACTGGAGTGTGTATCGTAGAGATAGGATAGGAATGGTGGGAGGGGGAGTGTTCATTCTGGTGAAAGAAGAATTTGTAAGCTACGAAAAAGTTAAAGATGAGACACATGAAATTCTAGGTGTAAGGCTCATTTCTAAAGATAATAGGCAACTTGATATATTTGGAGTGTACAGATCGGGAAAGGGTAGCACTGACGCGGATTCGGAATTATTTGATAGGATAGTCAGTTATGTGGGAAACGACAAGGAAAGAAATGTGATTGTAGCGGGAGATCTGAATTTGCCAGATGTAAATTGGGAAGGAAATGCGAACGACAGGAAGCATGACCAACAGATGGCAAATAAGTTAATATGGGAAGGACAGCTGATTCAGAAAGTGATGGAACCAACCAGAGGGAAAAATATCCTGGATGTCGTGCTGATAAAACCAGATGAGCTCTATAGGGAAACTGAAGTAATAGATGGTATTAGTGATCATGAAGCTGTTTTTGTGGTAGTTAAAAATAAATGTGATAGAAAGGAAGGTCTTAAAAGTAGGACTGTTAGGCAGTACCATATGGCTGATAAAGCAGGCATGAGGCAGTTTCTAAAAAGTAACTATGATCGGTGGAAAATGGTAAATAAAAATGTAAAGAGACTCTGGGATGGGTTTAAAGAAATTGTTGAGGAATGCGAAAACAGGTTTGTACCTTTAAAGGTGGTAAGGAATGGTAAAGACCCACCTTATTATAATAGAGAAATAAAGAGACTAAGAAGGAGGTGCAGACTGGAAAGAAATAGAGTTAGAAATGGCTGTGGAAGTAAGGAGAAATTGAAGGAACTTACTAGAAAATTGAATCTAGCAAAGAAGGCAGCTAAGGATAACATGATGGCAAGCATAATTGGCAGTCATACAAATTTTAGTGAAAAATGGAAGGGTATGTATAGGTATTTTAAGGCAGAAACAGGTTCCAAGAAGGACATTCCAGGAATAATTAATGAACAAGGGGAGTGTGTATGTGAGGATCTTCAAAAGGCAGAAGTATTCAGTCAGCAGTATGTAAAGATTGTTGGTTACAAGGATAATGTCGAGATAGAGGAGGTGACTAAGGCCAAAGAAGTAATAAAATTTACATATGATAACAATGACATTTACAATAAGATACAAAAGTTGAAAACTAGAAAAGCGGCTGGAATTGATCAGATTTCTGGGGATATACTAAAGACAATGGGTTGGGATATAGTACCATATCTGAAGTACTTATTTGATTATTGTTTGGTCGGAGGAGCTATACCAGATGAATGGAGAGTTGCTATAGTAGCCCCTGTATATAAACGAAAGGGTGATAGACATAAAGCTGAAAATTACAGGCCAGTAAGTTTGACATGCATTGTATGTAAGCTTTGGGAAGGCATTCTTTCTGATTATATTAGACATGTTTGTGAAATTAATAACTGGTTCGATAGAAGGCAATTCGGTTTTAGGAAAGGTTATTCCACTGAAGCTCAACTTGTAGGATTCCAGCAAGATATAGCAGATATCTTGAATTCTGGAGGTCAAATGGACTGTATCGCGATTGACCTGTCTAAAGCATTTGATAGGGTGGATCATGGGAGACTACTGGCAAAAATGAGTGCAATTGGACTAGACAAAAGAGTGACTGAATGGGTTGCTATATTTCTAGAAAATAGATCTCAGAGAGTTAGAGTAGGTGAAGCTTTGTCTGACCCTGTAATAGTTGAGAGGGGAGTTCCTCAGGGCAGTGTTATCGGACCTTTATGTTTTCTTATATATATAAATGATATGAGTAAAGGAGTGGAATCGGAGGTAAGGCTTTTTGCGGATGATGTTATTCTCTATAGAGTGATAAATAAGTTACAAGATTGTGAGCAACTGCAACGTGACCTCGAAAATGTTGTGAGATGGACAGCAGGCAATGGTATGTTGATAAACGGGGTTAAAAGTCAGATTGTGAGTTTCACAAATAGGAAAAGTCCTCTCAGTTTTAATTACTGCGTTGATGGGGTGAAAGTTCCTTTTGGGGATCATTGTAAGTATCTAGGTGTTAATGTACGGAAAGATCTTCATTGGGGTAATCACATAAATGGGATTGTAAATAAAGGGTACCGATCTCTGCACATGTTTATGAGGGTGTTTAGGGGTTGTAGTAAGGATGTAAAGGAGAGTGCATATAAGTCTCTGGTAAGACCCCAACTAGAGTATGGTTCCAGTGTATGGGACCCTCACCAGGATTACCTGATTCAAGAACTGGAAAAAATCCAAAGAAAAGCAACTCGATTTGTTCTGGGTGATTTCCGACAAAAGAGTAGCGTCACAAAAATGTTGCAATGTTTGGGTTGGGAAGAATTGAGAGAAAGAAGAAGAGCTGCTCGACTAAGTGGTATGTATGTCTCAAGTATTATTACAATATTATAAGTCCACCTGTTCAATACAATACAATATGATCCACTATTTCATATGGTCAAATATTTTTTATACATAATACATAAAAGTCAAAGGTACATGTTTCACCCTCCTTACGGGCATCATCAGCCTATATCAATCTTAAAATAATACATATACTTATAAATTATAGGTTAAAATGTTGAAAAATGGTTTCGTAAAACATCCAAGTTCACACCGTTATAATACTAGAAGTCGAAAACCCAGTCAAGCTAGCGTTGCTGTAACAACCTGACGTACTTAATACGCTCCGTACGAAAAATCCTAAACATTTCTTCCAACAAATGTTTCAACGGAATTATATATCAACTTGACTATCTTTTAGATCCATTCGACTACCATTTTTCCGAACTCCGCTAGCTTTGACATACGTCTTATCACAAGCAACGCCATTCTATTGAAGTTCCATTTTCTTCTCGACTTTCAGATCTCCCAATCATATACATTTTAAACTTGTTTTTTACATTCACACTTCCGTTTTAAATAACTGAAAGTGATTTTACCACCTTGGATTCAACTTGGGAATTGAAGAAACATCCCCCTTTGACGATTGTATTTATACTCAAGGCCTTCACAGTCTTAATGATATTATAAAAATATGGATCCATTTTAGTTTTAGACTCTCAAAGCTTCATGTTTAATCACGTTTTAATCTTCAAAACTGTTAATTTCACTCTCTTTTAACATACTTTGGTGCATTATCGTTGTCTTAGAAGTTATTGTACAATGTTTTACGAAACCATTTTTCAACATTTTAACCTATAATTTATAAGTATATGTATTATTTTAAGATTGATATAGGCTGATGATGCCCGTAAGGAGGGTGAAACATGTACCTTTGACTTTTATGTATTATGTATAAAAAATATTTGACCATATGAAATAGTGGATCATATTGTATTGTATTGAACAGGTGGACTTATAATATTGTAATAATACTTGAGACATACGTCAACTTCAATACGGAACCAAAATGAGAATACCGTATTTCACGGCATAATCGTCGCCACCGCGTAATCGTCGCATCCTTTATTTTCAATACAAAAATCGGACTTTAAACCTTTAATTACATAATCGTCGCACGTCCAAATTTTGTTCACTAATCTGGTTAAAAGGTAAATGGAACTGCAACGTAAGTTGCACATGAATGCGCAATTTAAATACGTGTATGGTTTATGGGCAATTTGGCAACACAGTCACGTTTGCGACATGTTGCACAACGTATAAATAAATAATACCGGTATATAATACGACGCATGGCTTACCGGTAGACTATCGGCAGTTTGACAACGTGGTCGCGAGACAGTGTACTATTTATTCACCACCTACATATTATGTTTACCGGTAGGCTATCGGCAGTTTGACAACGTGGTCGCGAGACAGTGTACTATTTAATCACCACCTACATATTATGAGTTCCCATTTGAAATACGTAAGGCTGTAAGTTATCGCTTATCGGCAACGTCGCCAGGAAATACCGGCTAGGTAGGTTGAATGGACCTCGAACCAGCCCTCAGATACAGGTAAAATTCCCTGACCCGGCCGTGAATTGAACCCGAGGCCTCCGTGTAAGGCTCCATGGGGCCGGCTCCTGTGTTATTGCGCACGAAGTGAAATCCAAGACGATAACGTAGATTTCCACGGAATTATTCAGCCGAATTATTTACGATGTCTCAGTTGTCATCGCTAAACTCTTATCTTACTACTACGTCATAAGTGTCCGGGCATGGGATGAAACCTTTTATCCAAGCAGTCAAGATAATTATTATCCAATGCTATTAAAGTTTTATTTTATAAACTCGTCAGTAATGTAATGTAAAATCATCAATAACTGGGAAGAAATATTAACCTAATTACCGTATGTTTAAAAGAAATTGAAAAAAAATGAATGTTTGTTACTGACGTCTCGGAATACAGTCAACTATACAGTAGATCTACACCGCGCTAGCCAGAGCGAGCTTGCGAGCTTTGCGCATGCGCAGTAGTGTGTCGCAACCAACGAGCTAAACTGATAAATTGTTGCATGCTTCCTTGCTGCCTAACGTTTAGGACGAGTTCGACAGCCGTAGTGGAAGGACGTGTTCCTCCCGCTCGCTCTCTCTCTCCTTGCCAGGCGCTCTGTACTTTCCCAGTGCTAGTCAGGCAGCTGTACTTGTTAGTACATCTTCGAAAGAGCATTGTCTGAGCTGTAGCACTTTTCAGTGCTCGCTCTTTCTTCTGTTTCAGGAATTCTTACAGGAGGACCAGGATGGAGAAGCCGACCCTACCAGTGAGGCTGGTCGACTACGACTACGAGGGAGCCGTCGACAAGCTGCTGGACGCGCTCGACGCGACGGATGTCCCCAGCTACGAACGCCCGGGACTGGTGGTGTTCAACCGGCTGGGGGAAGGCGACCACCAGGGGACGCTGCGCGTCTTCGACAACCTGAATGCGACTGCGGAGTTCATCGGAGAGCCTCTCCTGCCGATCATCGGCATTATGGTTCCTAACTGGGCGATCATCATTCGCCCTAACGACGCAGCCAGCTCCAGGATCTACGAGGAGCGCGCGTCCCAGCAGTTCCAGGTTGCCCGGCTACCAGGACTCAGGGAGCACCTGGACGTCTCGGGCTACCAGGAGGCAGACGGAGCCAACGACCGAGGACGACGGCGGCGCTCCCGAGCGCCGCGACTCCAGTTGGAAAGCGGTTCTTTACGAAGTTCACGCAGACCAACAAGGCGACAACCAGGGCGAAGTGGTCGCAGACACAGGCCTACCAGGAAGGGCCAGTTACCCGGGCGCAAACCAGGAACGCGCCCGTGTTGGTGGAGAGCAGCACAGCGGTGGAGAAGGACGCCCCCTGGCGTACTGATACTGCTGCCCAGGTCCAGCCTGCCTGCACGTCTGTCGAGTTGCAGACCTCGATGTGCGCCCCCCAGGACAGGGAACGCAGTCGAGTGTTAGCACCGACCGACGCCACCGCCGCCGCCAGCCAGGAGAAAGAAGAAGATGGCGACGCAGAGGAGTCGGCAGCTACCCCGGGGTCACCAGGCCGGGAGGAGGGCCACCAGGGCGAGGCCTCTTCCCCCGCCGAGAAGCAAACCTCGGGAACGACCGACGCCGCCGCCAGCCAGGGGAAAGAAGAAGACGGCGACGCAGCGGAACCACCAACTACCCCGGGGTCACCAGGCCGGGAAGAGGGCCACCAGGACGAGGCCTCTTCCCCCACCGAGAAGCAACCCCCGGGAAGAAGAAGAAGACGACGCCGCACCAGGAAGCAGAAGGCGACGCTGGCTCACCAGGAGAGGACCGCCAAGCCGCAACCCAGGACAGCAGTCAACCGAGGAGCCAACCAGGAGAGGACCTCAGCAGGTAGCGGCTGTCAGGTGAGAGTGAAACGTCCCCCTCAGCAGCTCTTGCAGTGTTTTCGCTGTCTGAGGTGGGGCCACCGTCAGGTCAGCTGTGGGCTCGAGGTGAGGTGCAACCGCTGTGGTGGTGATCACTACTACACGGCCTGCGCAACACTTAGAGACGCGCCGGTGTGCGCCAACTGCTCGGGGGGCCACCCGGCCTCCCATCGCAGTTGCCCTGTCTACCGGGCCATGGCGCGGGCAGAGAGGAAGGAGGCCCGGCGCCATGACCCACCCCTTTCCAGGAGGCCCCCGCCTCGGCGGGCTTGGCCTCATTCTCCGGGATCGGAGACTGGGTACGAGGTACCCCAAGGAGGTGGAGTCGTGCGACAGGCCCTAGTGGTACTTGACGCATGGCTCCGCAGCCGGCAAGGACCGCGCTAGTCACAGCAGTGCCCAGAAGGACTGATCCCCTGAATAACTGGAACGGCGAGGAACTGGTTTATGTTTTGTGCATGTTACCTGTTCCTAACTAACACAACCTCTGGTCTTTTTCCAGCCCACATCCTTGCATGTGCTATCACAAGATGTCAGGTTTTACATGTAGGCTCTTTCTTCTTTCTGCCTATGTGGTTTTTCCCTGACCCTTCAATACCAAACTTCAATACCATATACCTAATACAATATCGCCTGGTAGCGTGTTTGACATGGAAACAGGCAGATACTCCTTGTATCACTTCCCACTCTTCCCTGCTATCTCTTTCTTCTTCTTAGAAATAATAGCATGTCGGAGGCCATGTAGATTGAGTCGTTGGTCACGCGGGGGGAGCGGGCTTCGGGGGCCCCCCCGAAGAAAAAAAAAAAAAAAAAAATTGCTGCCTAACAGTATTGGCTGCTCTGGAATGGACAGATCACAGATGCATTTATTTGTTTCAGATTTACGTGATTACTGTAGACATGTGTGCGTGAGAATTTAAGTTTTTAATTTGTGTTTTGGGTGTTGGCAGAAATAATTTGTTTTAATAGTGAACAATTACGGAAAGTCATTTATATCGCAAAACATTAACGTGTGAAGCATTTATAAGCGATTATGGGTAAATATAGAAACTATTTTGCGGGCTTCAAGCTAAGCGTAATTGCCTTCGCTGAACAGCACGGGAACAGAGCGGCAGAAAGAAAATTTTCTGTGAGTGAAAAGTTGGTGCGTGACGGCGGAAAGTAAAAAAACAAGCTAAAAAGCACAAACCCTTCTAGACGCGCGTTTAGAGGTCCTAAAACAGAGAAGTTTCCTATAATTGACGAAGAAGTGTTTAGGTACGTCAGTGAAATACGTAACAATGGCTGCAGTGTATCATATGAAATGTTACAAATTAAGGGACAGGAGGTAGCGCGCAAACACAACATACCGGTAACTCAGTTTAAGGCGACTCGTGGGTGGATTAAGGGGTTCATGCGACGACACAATCTGTCAGTGCGAAGGAGAACAACACTAAGCCAAAAGTTGCCTGCTGATTACACGGACAAGATTGTAAATTTTCACCGATTTGTCATACATTTGCGCAAGGAAACTTCGTACTTGCTTTCTCAAATTGGTAATGCCGATCAGACTCCAATCTTTTTTGATATGCCTCGCAACAGCACTATTGCGCTAAAAGGATCACGGAGTGTATTAATGAAAACTAGCGGTAGTGAGAAGATGCGATGCACGGCAATGCTAGCCATTACAGCTGACGGGAGAAAGTTGCCGCCTTACATCATTTTCAAGGGGAAAACGATGCCTAAGAATATGCACTAGACGGTTCCGAAGATGACGCAGTGTGGCAGGGAGACGAAGAATCTGATACTGGTATTAACAGAGGTGAGGACGGCGCATCAGATAGCGAAACCTGCGATAGCGACACCGAAGATTTGGAATAAATTGCGTACCGGTAAGTCCGCATTTCACAACAAAGCGATAATTTTTTGCAAGTGTAATATTTTAACTTTAATACTCAAATTAATGACAAATTAACTTAATACGTTCATTTTTATTTTCAGGTTGGAAAAACGTTCGCCGAATTGTTGCGAAAAATTATGAATTTTGTTTTAGACTATTTTAATTATTTTGATGTATAAACGCGAGTATTACGTGCATCTTAAATTTGTATCAAATACAATTTAGTTATAAATACATTTTTTGAGTAATACAAATACTGGTATTAAATATTCATCGTATAATGGTCGCACCCTACAATTTTTTTCGAAAATTTTGGTATAAAAAGTGCGACGATTATGCCGTGAAATACGGTAGTTACTTGTAAGTGGTATGTTCTGAGCTGTCAGCGGAGAGATGGCGTGGAATGACATTAGTAGACGAATAAGTTTGAATGTCGTTTATAAAAGTAGGAAAGATCACAATATGAAGATAAAGTTGGAATTCAAGAGGACAAACTGGGGCAAATATTCATTTATAGGAAGGGGAGTTAGGGATTGGAATAACTTACCAAGGGAGATGTTCAATAAATTTCCAGTTTCTTTGAAATAATTTCAGAAAAGGCTAGGAAAGCAACAGATAGGGAATCTGCCACCTGGGCAACTGCCCTAAATGCAGATCAGTATTGATTGATTGAACTAATCTAGGGATGATATAAATGTTGATTCCCATAGGGAACATATTGGTATTATAATCTAGGGTTCCCAAAATTTATTTTTGGAAAAATAGGACATTTTTATTTTTCACTTGAAAAAGCAGGACACACTAGAAATAAGAAAAATAGAATTAGATTCATTTTGCATATACTGGTATTATAAATCACAGTCACAAATAAAGTGATTAGAAAATCAGAATTTTGAAATACACCTGATTAAGTTCATGTTAATGTTCACTAGAATATTTATCAGATTTATAAACCTGATCAGTAAATTTCTTTTCTTTAGATATGTGGGCATGGTAGTCAACACAAAACAAATCCTTAAATGAGTCTTTACAATGATTAAAGCTTTCACTGTTTCAATTGTAAGTCTGTTTTACTCACCTGTCCATGATGCGCTTATTAATGAAAAACACATTCGACAGCTGCACTGGATCCGGGCAGAGCCAAACACAAACAAACCATATCCTGTACTTCAGACTGTTAGTGTCTATACTCTGTAGAGTAAAATGAGCAAATATTTCACACCATTTGTCACTGACACATTAATCCTTCATTTCACTCCACACTTAAAACTTCTTTTCACAATATTTTTCCACACATGCCGGTACAAATTCACCGAACTAGTTCTCTTCATTCACTCTGAAATTTGGTGACACCAATTTCTTGTATGTTTTCCATATCAGAGATGCCTTTCCATTTAAGATGATCCAATTCACAGTCTGAAGAGGCGTGAAAAATGGCATATACCATTAGTGAATGTATTTAATGCAGGGATCATAGAAATCTATTGCATAGCTTAGAAAGTTTTCAATTGTCATGTATCCTTTTCTTGACTTTCTCAATTTAACTTCTCTATCAATGAGTTTACTTCATTTGTTACTTCAATAATTGTCATATCTACTTTTCAACATATTTGATAGTATCAGAAAAGGGTCCTTGGCAAGGAAATGCAGGAATATAAATGAAAGAGGATTTTCAAAGAAAGTTTTGAGAATGTTGGGACATTTGACAATAGAAAGAAAATATGATTTAAATGGAGGAAAAATGTCAATAACTCTCTGGACTGCAGTGAGAAGAGACAGCCACCTTGTTTTGCTGTTACCTAAAACAGCTTTATACCCTATACTGGTGAATTCACAAAAAGATTCGAGTTCTTTGACTCTTGCATGTTAGAATAATAATAATTCTTTCTCTTCCTCTTCTTTCCACCAAAGTTCTTATTTGTGTTGTCGGCAAATATAACAATAACTTTCTCAAGGAAATTTAACTTCTGTAACACCTCAAAAATGTAAGAAAACAGAATTTTTGAAGTTTCACAACCTACATTTACTAACTCTAACACCTTCAATCTCAGACCTTTTTCTGGATGATAATATCTCACCACAAGAGGCACTAACTTTGTATCCAAATCGTTGGATGAGTCAGTTAACATGGATATGGAGCGTGCTTCTTTTAGCTTTTCACTGATCTGATTTGCTGGAAATGGCTCATTAACATTTGTGATTGTTGCCTTTCACTTTGTTTGAGAAAATTTGAATTTATCATTAAAAAGTTTTTTTATTATGGTTGTAAAGCTGTGATTGGGCACAGCAGTATGATAAGTACAGGTTGCTTCCTATCCTGACAGTGATAACTGTTTTTCCACTTCACTTTCAGTTTTTGCAATCACAGAGTTTCTTATGCTTTTGCTGGGAGCTTTATCTTGGACAGCATTTTTGTATTCCTTTAGTTCCCACGTGGGACCGACCTCCATGTGAAATGTAAAATTTAATGCTGCATAATGTACAGTACTTTCTATGTTGTCGTCTACTAATCCTTTGATGAAAGAAAATTCTTTTCTTACACTATCGTTAAATCTGCACTGAAGTTTCGGCATGATACAGACCATGCGCAACACTTGAGTAGCAACCAATCTCCATGTGTAACACTGCCAACAGAACCATGGGGGGAAAAAAAGAAAGCATTGTTATTAGAATTACTGTATCAACTTAATATATCTTATCAAAGTTTCATGAATTCACCACCGGTAGTACTGCATATTTAAAATGGAATAAATTACAAAAGGCTAATGCACTTCTAGGAAGGACACTTACAGAAGGATAAAGCAGGACACTTGGGAAAAAAAGTCCAGATACCAGGGCAGTCTATCAGAAAACAGGACTGTCCTGGGAAAAATGGGATGAATGGGAACCCTAAACTAATCCTTTCACTGCAACCACTTTGAATGTGAGATCAGATCTTCAGCCAGTTTAAGGATTTTATTGATTATGAATTTTTTTTAAAAATGCTAATCCCACTAAAATCCATGTTTTAGACAATTTTCTGCCAGAATTGCAGGTATGTTTGGGTTTGCTTAAACAGTACCCGGGAAACTGGAACTGTAAAATGATTATAATTTGGGTCTGCTTACATTTGAGAAGAGTGTCATTCCAAAAATTAAAATTGTGCAAAAGAATAACATACGTCAATCTTTGTATTCTCAATAGTTGCTGCTTATAAAAATAAAATAAAAAAACATGGTGCAAAAGCCCAGAAGGGCCACGGCCTACCAAGCAACTGCTGCTCAGCCCCAAAAGCCTGCGGATTATGAGGTGTCTTGTGTTCTACACGATAAATTCTGTCAGCCATTACTCTTGGCTTCCTAGGCCGGGGCCCCCATCTCATTGTCAGATAGCTCCTCAATTGTAATCACTTAAGTTGGGTGGACCCTGAACCAGCCCTCAGATCCAGGTAAAAATCTCTGACCTGGCCAGGAATCAAACCCATGGCCTCCGGGTAACAGGGAGGCACGCTACCCCTCTCATCTCATAAGAGATATATCTCAATCGTCTGTGGCAATAAAGCCTACACCACGGGACCGGCAGTTGCTGCTTATGATTCAATTATAACTTTGAATGCATAGAAGGTAAGATAATTTTTGTTCCATGTTTAAGGAAAAGAACTGATTGAACAAAGTAACAATATTGGGCAGTAGCGGCCAAACCTTAAGAACTTCCGGATGGTGTCCTCCCTGAAGAATGAAAAGGTTCTTTATTTTCTCTCAACATTTGAAACCAAATATTAGACTTGAATAATGGTAAGAAAATTACATTTCATTGTAAAACTATAAATTATCATCAATAAGAAGGACTGTTCGGCAATATCAAACTTAGGTGAATGACTCCCAGGGCACAGTTCACCGGTAAATGTTTTCAGGTTGAAGATAAGGCATGGAGTCTCGAGCTTCTGTCCGAGGATATAGTGTTGATGAGGGGGTTGAGATGTAAGGGGGGAAGCATGCTGGTGGACGGTTTCGCGGGAAGGAAGGGTGCGGGAAGAGGCTTTCACTTGGGTCGAGTCCTTAGATGTGTAGCACAGTAAAGATGTCCTTACAAAACCCTATACAAGCATGTGCCAGCCAAATCTGCATGATTGCATACAATAAAATTAAATAATAATTTATGACCTTGTTTGCACTATTATTTATATCGTCCCCACTATGGCAAACTAGCAAAAGTGACAAACTAGGGAACCTGTAGTTCTAAAGTTCTGGTCTAGATTTTATTATTTATATAATGTCTATCCTCTGACAAAGTTTCACATCTGCAGCTCATTCTGTATGGCTAACACATAAAACCAATCATTAAATATAAAAACTGATTTGACATGAGTAATCACAACTTCTGTCAGCTCTCCTAATTTTTCGACAATTTTCAGATTCATTAGTTTGCTAGAGGGGGTAACGATATTTTAAGGAGAAAAATGATAAATAATTACAGTCTATTGAAATGTAACATTTGAGACCAGGAATTTTGATTCAAATTGGAACTCTAGCTTTGCATTCCATGTTTTGTGTGAGTTGGCAGCAGCGAATTAGTTTGTTTTCGCGCAAAAGACGTGATTGAGTGCAGTGGTACTGGTCAGTAGCAAAGAAGGAGTTCTGGGAAAAAGTACTTTGGACGCCGCACTGACCTAAGAGTCCACCGACCGCCATTGATATTGAGACAGTGTTATAATGAACAGAATGAACGCCTTCCTTCCTTCCTTCCTTCCTTCCTTCCTTCCTTCCTTCCTTCCTTGGCTCAGTGTAAAGAAAAACATTTACAGTCTGCTACTGCATTATCACTCAAGGGGACGAGTGCATCATCCCTCTACTATTCTCCTTGTGTCATACGGGCAGTATTATAATTGGATGGTGTGATGCATAAAGGGACCAAGTGCCATTCTTAATAAAAGTGAGTTATTAGTCCCATCTAGTGGAGAAAACTTGGAACTTCATGACCTGAAAATATGATATTTGTGGATGAAATAATTAATTTAAAATCTAAGTTTGAAAAAGTGCTAGTTTAGTAACGCACATTAGAGAAAACGCATAATGGAATCAAGTGCCATGGAATCTTTACGGTGAGGTTAAATCTGTGATTATATATTTTACATAAAGAACCAAGTACCTTGTGCCAGATGTCTTACTATTCACGAGTTGTTATCTGAATTTCAATTACTCTGTAATGAGTACTTTTTTTTAATTGGACTAAGCTGATAAGACACGAAGAATGAAAATGGCCAAAACTTGTCAAAACAGGCAAGGAGACTGCACAAAATCAACAGGTCAGTATAAAGTATGATATTTTTATTTATTTTTTGCTACTGGCTTTACGTCGCACTGACACAGATAGGTCTTATGGCGATGATGGGATAGGAAAGGCCTAGGAGTTGGAATGAAGCTGCCTTGGCCTTAATTAAGGTACAGCCCCAACATTTGCCCGGTGTGAAAATGGGAAACCACGGAAAACCATCCTCAGGGCTGCCAACAGTGAGATTCGAACCCACTATCTCCTGGATACAAGCTCACAGCCGCACGCCCCTAACCGCACGGCCAACTTGTCCTGTAATATGATATTTATTAGGACGTCCAGTATGAAAATTAGAGTTAAGTAATAAGTTACCTAATGTTATTCTCTTTCCTAGGCTATTCAAGGAACTGGCAGCTCAAGTGAATCTGAAAATGCCTAAAATTCATGATACAAGTAGTTATGATAACAAAGTTAGAATTACAATACTCAAGCTTTCAGTAATGGTAAGTGAGCCATATTATGATGCCTATTTGCTTTTTTGTATCCAGTTATAATATTGTGAACATGGAACTTGTTTTTGAATCAGATGAGGTATTTACCATGCTAAACAACATGAGCCATAACTTATACCGGAAATGAAACAGATGGTTAAGGCCAAGAATGAATTATTGAAAATGGCAGTACATATAACCTGACAAATGAAACTGAGGTCTGTAGAATTGTAGAGATTTAGAAAGTGCCTTAAGGAACCAACGAAGACTTTACGTGGATGAAGATTAGATTAATATTATGAGCACTTGTAGACAGAAGAACCCGTTTATTGTAGCACAAATGAAATCTGAACTCTTCATTTCTTTCAGCCTAATGGAAAAGGCTATTATAAATAGGAAGAAGGTTACCAGCAATCAAAGAATCAATTGGCTACACTTCTGTGAGGTAGAAGTGTGCAAAGATGCACCTCATTCTATTTTTGTAAAGAGCAGATTTGACAGTCAGACCCAAGAAACATATATGAAGAGAAATACTCCTGGAAGAGTATCTACTGCACCTTTTGCAAATGAGCCCCGAAAATAACGTATATCACAGCCCGAAATGAAGATCATAAAATCCATCATGCATTGTAATTCCAAGTGATACAAAACCTGTTTACAGGCATTTCTTTGCTAATGAAAACACATTTGATGACATTGAGGAATTTAATGCTTTTTTTCCTTCTCCTTGTCTCTCTCTCTCTCTTATTTCTTTTTTTTTTACATCACATAGGTCTTATGGTGATGATGGGACAGGAAAGGGCCATGAGTGAGAAGGAAATGACCATGGCATTGATTAAGGTACAGTCCCAGCATTTGCCTGGTGTGAAGAAAAAAAAAACTGCAAAAACCATCTTCAGGGCTGCCAACAGTAAGGTTCAAACCCACTATCTCCCGAATGCAAGCTGACAGCTACGTGACCCAAACTGCACAGCCACGCGCTATTAGGCCTATTGATTTTGAAGTATAGAGGTTGATGATGGAAGAATGAACTGTGTATCTTCCATTGTTATTGTAAAACGTACAATTTAATTTTGTATTCCAGTGTTAATGCTTTCTTTAAGTGTAACTGTATATAACATAAAACCTATTGTAAATAATGTTATAGAAACCAATTTTTGCCATAATGAATTGTATTTATTCTTTAGCTACCTGTTTCAGTAGAGAATCCCAATGGAGCACCATTATCATCTCTCCTTAAATTATCAACTATTCTGTAGGCTACGTGTAAAAATGCATAACAGAACCAAGTGCCAGTTTTGAGTCCAGTATATGAAAGTAGTTAGCCAACCCAAGTTGTTATTAAATTATTAAATAATAATAATAATAATAATAATAATAATAATAATAATAATAATAATAATAATAATAATAATAATAATAATAATTGTTACCGTGTTTTTGCGGTAGTTATGCGTGAAAGAAGGTGCGGGGTGGTGAATAGGTCTCAAGCTACGAAAGTAAAATTAATTTAAAATTTAACAAGGTTATATTTTTCTTTCAAAATAAAGAAATAACAAGCATGGCAGGTACAGAGTAGCAAGTCAAAAGGTAGTTACAATATTTACAGGATTTGGGCTTCAAGCCCCGAATTCACATTTCTAGGGCAATTAGCCCAACCTTACTCCAAAATAAGTTTTACCAGAGGGGCCGAAAACCCCATTCATGTCCCAGAGCACTTGCTCCAAATTACACAGAAAAGCCTCCTCGAGGCATACAACACTCAATTTTCGAAAAGAGCCACTCGCTCTCAACTTTAAGCCTCTCAAAGGCCACACCAAACTCCACCTTCAAGTTGTCCTCTCGGGACATAGACACAGGTGTAAAATACCCAACCTACTGAGGTCTATTAAATGAAAAAGGGTAATTACATGACCTCTAAAATAACAATTTGAGAGGAGGCGATCTTGCGCTCCTAATACGCTTTGTTTAAAACCTACTTGGCACTAGGCCGTTAATACAAGGGCTAATCCCATACTAAAGAGGTGACTTAATAAGGAAATAATTTACATTAAGTCGAAGAAGAATAGGTTGAGAAAAATATAAGTTCACCTCAAAAAATATGAGTGGGAGCTCGAGAGGGTTAAGCACTCTCTATCCCAATATGTAGTTTAAAAGATAGAATAGATAGAAGTTTCTTTACATTTTAAGGAAGGTTACATAATGGAAAAACTTCGGACCCGCCCCGAGAGTTAAACTGCTGAGCAAGCAAGAAAAGAAGTAATTAGTCGGCCATTACCTGGTTGTTGACTGTCGCCGAAGAAAGAGGCACTTCCCGCCCCCTGCTATGTACTTTACACACTGAAAGATGGAACAGAAGTGGCCCGGAGACCCAAAAATCAGCAGTTTATATCCTCTCGCGGAAGGTTCGAGGCGTTAGGGGAATGAGAACACCCTCCCACAAAAACTTTTATTGGGTAGGATACCGCAACATATTCCAGTTGGGGGAAGCTACATTCAATTGGTCAGAAATAAATTAAAGAAATTCGGGATAGGCTAAATACAAAACAAGGGGAAAGAGAGGGGTATACAGCCAACTTAAGCAATAACAGAAAGAAATTTAACAAGAAACAAACTTTTGAAATAAAAATTTCTCCAAAAAAAAAAAAAAAAAAAAAAAGTTCTTTCACTTCGCACTAGGGTGCACTATTGTTGATCTTCAGTAGTGTCCTCTAGAAGAGAAAGTTCACACTTCTTACTACAAGCAAAACAAAAATACGTCGAAAATGACATAGTTCAAAAACTCCAAATTTTCCACGTAGTGACATCTTCTGAGAAACTTGAAAATTAATACCATCAATAAAGTTCAGACTTCCTCCAGCAGAGGAGTTTCAATTGGCGCACATTTTAAATTAGCGGCGTGGAGGTGTACCGCCCGGTACAAACCTCCCCCCCCCCCCAAAAGTTCCTCCAGGGGTGACACATGAAATTTGTTTGCAAACAAGGTCCAAGTTTTGATGTAGATATGGAGATTAATTGCCGAAGAATTTATAAGATTTTCTTAATGTGGTTTGATTCAGTTTCAAAATTTTTGTTGTAACAGGAGAAGTAAAGTTTTTATGGTTGTAGAAGTTGAATTCAGAAGATAAACTTTTAATACTTGAAAGTGAAGAAAAATTTTGCAAGGTCCACCAAATATTGCTGTTGAATTCCCAAGTGCAGTAATTGCTGATAGTAATAGTTCATGTAGTTAATGTTGATTAAGTTGGATGGCCAGACCGGCCGTTGCAGCTTGCGTCCAGAGGAGGCCGCTCGGACCCCTCAAGTACCCTGAGATACTGCTCGCCCGCACTATGAGGGGAGCAGTGGTGTTGAAGCACGCCGCGCCCGCAGTGAACATATACAGGCTGCGGTCCAGTAGCAGGTCGTGCGCCGCACATCAGCCTTAGCCGGGAGGAGAGCTCCGGCTCGCCGTGCCCATGTGGTCCTCGCTGGGGAAGAGGGGGCCCTTCCTCTGCCCCAGTCGCAGCACGGCGCCGCGCGGCTGCGGGGGCACTGAAACATTAAAGCTAGGCGGCAGAATTGTTGGACCATCATCTTTTTTTGAGGGCACAGGCTTGGTGGAGAGGTTGAGAGGCCAGCGGCGTGCAGAAATCCATGGCCTTAATTAAGCCACTGTGTAGAGTGGAGCAGGAGGCGGGAGCGTGGTAATGGCCGTGGCAAGGACAGGATGGCAGTTTAACCGTGCGGGAGGGGTTTACAAAAACTTACATATGAAACAAAATATTATAGAAGGGGCAGAATGCCTTAAAAGTGAAAACTCAAAAAAAATATAACCTTCATATTCCTTTCATGATTATAGGAAGCAAGTTAACCCAGAAATTACACCGGTTTCACCTGTGACAGGTGAACCCTAAATATCCTCTCGGTAGCTGGATTACTTAATAATAACGTAACCGGCGTCAGGAAATCTAGAATGACACATGAAATCTGGGGGCAAGCTTGCCCGCGGGAACAAAATTCTTGACCATCACTTGGTCGCCTACCTTCAAATTGGTGGGTCTCCGTCCACGATCATACCTTTCCCTAACCTTTTCATGAGACACTATAAGATTGGCTTTAGCCTTCTTTCAAAGATCTTTAATGTTGTCCGGATCTATTGTCTCAGGTAGAATGTCACTCAGAGACCAGAGGTTAGAGAGCGGGGTGTTGGGAACAAACTTGAACATCAAAGAGGCTGGAGTAAATTTATGTGATTCATGAACCGCCGAATTCAAAGCAAAAGCTAACCAATGCAGGGACGTGTCCCACCTGGAATGATCTTCATGGTGATAGGCATTAAGCGCGGACCTGAGATTACGGTTAACCCGTTCAGCCAGAGATGGTTGAGGGTAATAAGCAGAAGTTGTCACATGAGAGATAGACAGGTCAAAGCAGAACTTACGAAATAGATTAGATGTAAAAGCCTTAGCATTATCAGATACAATATATTGGCACGGACCGAAAGAAGCAAAAATAGAATTTAGGCAAGTAATGGTGGACTGAGCGGTAGCCAGCTTAGTCGGAAATAACCAGGAAAATCTAGTAAAGCCATCTACGCATACAAAGATGAACTTGTTGGCATTTCCCTTTGACTGGGGGAAGGGTCCTACATAATCGATATACAGGCGTTCCATGGGGCGCGAAGCCTGATGCGAAGACAAAAGGCCTACCTTGGTGGACATGGTGGGTTTACTGAGCAAACAAGATTTACAAGCTTTTACTAGTTCACGGATTTCACCGTCCATACCCTTCCAGATGAACATTTCACGAATCTTCTCACGAGTTTTAAAGATTCCAAGATGCCCTCCTAATGGGGTCTCATGATAGTATTTGAAGATCATAGGCACAAGAACAGTTGGAACGACAACCTTCATCATCTTATCATGCCTCGAAGGGCAACATAGAACACCATTCCTCAGAACGTAAGGGACAACATGTTCCCCAGAAGAAAGGGTTTCCATTATCGGAGCCAGCGTCGGATCTTCACGTTGGTATTTCTCGATATCCCTAAAGAGCATGGTAGCATCAGTTAAGATGGCATTGACACCAGATAGTATGGACTCGGGAGGTGATGAACTGTCGGCCGGTTTGTGGGTCTCGACGTCGTTGGAAAACATACGGCTGAGTCCATCAGCGACAACATTTTCGGTACCTCTGATATGCCGGACATCGAATTGGAAGGCAGAAATACGGATGGCCCAACGGGCTATACGACCAGTACGACGCGGCCTACCTAAGACCCAGCTTAAGGCTTGATTATCTGTCTCCAGGTCGAATTTGACATGTTCCAGATAGAGACGGAACTTCTCTAAGGCAAATAAGACTGCCAACCCTTCGAGCTCATAGATAGAATACTTGGCTTCTTGAGCCGATAGAGTCCTAGATGCATAGGCGATGGGTCGCCTCCCTAGTTCAGTCTCTTGAAGAAGGACTGCAGCTACTGCTGACGACGACGCATCGGTTTGGACGATGAATTTCTTCGAGAAATCAGGCATAGCAAGTACAGGGGCATTACAGAGAGCTAATTTAAGATCTTCAAAAGCGGCTTGTTGAGAAGGTCCCCACTCGAATTTGATGCCTTTCCTACGAAGAAGGTTCAAGGGCGCCGCTCTATTAGCAAAGTTAGGAATGAACTTCCTGAAGAAATTCACCATACCAATAAACCTGGCGATACCTTTAATGTCATTGGGAGGTTTAAAATCACGGATGGCCTGTGTTCTAGAATGATCGACCGCTACACCATCAGGTGACACAATATGCCCTAGGAACGACATAGAGGGCTTAGCAAAGGCAACCTTGGACAACTTGACAGTTAACCCAGCCTTACGAAGGCGATCGAGAACTTCTCGCAGATGATCTAGATGTTCTTCAAAAGTCTCTGAAAATACGACGACATCATCCAAGTAATGATATAAGTACTCAAATTTGATGTCGGAGAAGACCTTATCTAGTAGCCTAGTGAGTACAGCTGCTCCCGTGGGGAGCCCGAAAGGCACGCGGTTGTATTCGTGTAAGTTCCAGTCCGTGGCAAACGCTGTAAGATGTTTAGACTCTTCGGCAAGGGGAATCTGATTATAGGCCTGATTCAAGTCCAAGATAGTAAAGAACTTGGCCTTACGGAACCATGAAAAACAAGAATGAAGGTCGGGAAGGGGCACAGATTGTAACACCACCTTCCGATTGAGAGCCCTATAATCAATGACAGGCCTGAAGCCTCCTTGGGGTTTCGGGACTAGAAAAATAGGTGACGAATACGCCGACTTAGAGGGCCTAATAATACCATCCTTCAACATCTGATCAATGATTTCTTTCAATGCCTTCATTTTAGGTGGAGATAGCCTATATGGTGCAAAACGGACAGGAATCGAATCCGTGACCTCAATTTTGTATTCAATAAGGTCAGTAACACCAAGAGTATCAGAGAACACCTCTGGAAATGACTGACATAATTTACGAATACTATCAGCCTGCTCCTCAGGTAGATGTCTAAGGTCTAACAACATCTCATCCTGGGTAGGCGAAATAGATGAACATGATACAGAATTACACTTTAGCAACGGAATTTTACAATTGGACGCAAATTTGAACGTGCACGACTTACTCTGAAGATCGAGCACAAGACCAGTGCGAGAAATGAAGTCCGCTCCCAGTATGATGGGGCAAGACAAGTGCTTAGCCACAAACAGTTTGGTTTTCCATGTGAATTTAAAAATACGAATTTTGACCTGTACAGAACCTAAAATTTCTAATGGAGATGAATTAGCCGAAACATATTGAACGGTAGATGAGCCATAGTCATGTAATTTACAAACAGACTTCAATTTTGAATACCATTGGTCCGAAATAATTGAACAAACACTGCCTGAATCTAATAGAGCTGTTATAGGCTCGTTATTTAACTCAATCTTAAGAAAAGGAACAGGTGCGGGGGTATCCGCCGCAATCCTAAGACACTCTTTGGGGCATTCGAAAGATGGATTTGCAAATTGAACGTTCCCTGAATTCACGACCTTTTTGCCAGGGGCTGAGCCTTGAGAAGCCGATTGAGTCGACTCAGCCGAAGCCGCTAGTCACATTTTATTATTGGCATTGGTGGAATTTGCACCAGAAGTTGAGCAGGAGGGGGTGCTATTTGAGTTTGGGCAATTCTTGACGATATGTGAGAAAGCCCCACATTTAAAACAGCCTTGTGATGAACCAGCTCCATTATTTGCCCTACTAGACTTGATCAGTGGACACTTATTGCGAAGATGGTCAGGCGACCCGCAAGCATAACATTTACGAGGTGTGACTGATCGGCAAGGTGGAGGCCGAGTATTACTAAAAGAAGGCGGGGGTTCTTTCGCGACACGCAAGGAATCGGCGTATCTCACTCCTTCCGCTGGGACGGCCAACGCTTCAAGTTCGGAGAAAGTTTGCGGGCACGCCGCGAAACACAAATATGACCTATAGGGAGGTGAAATTCCTTCTACAATAGCCTGTACAATTTGATCTTCAGGAAAATGAAGGGCAAACACCCTAGTATAGAATTTAATATCTTGGATAAAGTCAGCCAAGTTTTCATCCAAACGCTGTACACGATAATAGTACTTCTGAATAAGGGAGGACCTGGCCCTAGCCGGGATGAAGTTAGCTAGCAAGTGGGCGTGGAAATCCTCAATAGATGATTTCTCGGCAATGGCTCTTACTATTTTATCAGAGAGAATACCAATTGCATAGGGATAGATAATTTGCAAAATTTGACATGGAGAAAGAGAAAACACAAGGGCATGATCCTGAAATTCAACTAAAAATCTTAAAAAGGAAATTACTTCACTAGTGGTATTAACGGAAAACTTAGAAATACCTCTGAGCAACATTGCCAATGGATGAGGCAAACTGCTGAACCCGGGTGACATAGTAGGTAAAGGTTTCAATGGCAAGGAAGTTAATTCCGAACGTATATTATTCAACGATGCACGGCGTCCAGACTCGTTGTCCAATGGGGCAGAGATAGTTTGAGCAGCAACGGTTATCCTATTAACTTCTCCCTTAGGAGGCTCTTCCTCGGAACCTGCATTCATCGTGGTGGGTTGATCAATTTTGGGAGGAATTTCCCCAGTTAACAATTGAGTGACCTTGCTAGATAACTCAGAAATATTTTCAAGTAGCGTACTAGCTTCCTTCTTCTGAACGTCATTCAACTTCAGAGACAACAGATCGTTAACTCTATTTGAAAAATGAAACAGCCTGGCTTGCACACGCTTAATTTGATTAGGAGAAGGATCATTTTCATCAAAAAAACTAACTACAGAGGCTAGCCCAGTAATATTCTCGACGATCGTGGAAAGAGAGTCGTCAATTTCTTTCTCTCCCAAGGTGGGGATGGAAATTGGTAATTCAAGGGACTCTCTAAGCTTGTTTGTGTCTACCGCAACCGTGCCTCCAGATTGCACATTTCTAATAGTCAATTCATAGATTAACTCCTCCTTGCGCAAGTAGTTAAGATGGAGAACATCGCGAGGGCCGGGCATGATGACAGAACAATTTTGAAAAACTCAAAAAATTCCAGCAACAGAGAAAATGGTTAGAGTTCGGATCAAAACAATGTTTAGCCGTCAAAAGGGGCTAAAATGAGACCCATTCAACCACGCTCTGCTACCACTTGTTACCGTGTTTTTGCGGTAGTTATGCGTGAAAGAAGGTGCGGGGTGGTGAATAGGTCTCAAGCTGCGAAAGTAAAATTAATTTAAAATTTAACAAGGTTATATTTTTCTTTCAAAATAAAGAAATAACAAGCATGGCAGGTACAGAGTAGCAAGTCAAAAGGTAGTTACAATATTTACAGGATTTGGGCTTCGAGCCCCGAATTCACATTTCTAGGGCAATTAGCCCAACCTTACTCCAAAATAAGTTTTACCAGAGGGGCCGAAAACCCCATTCATGTCCCAGAGCACTTGCTCCAAATTACACAGAAAAGCCTCCTCGAGGCATACAACACTCAATTTTCGAAAAGAGCCACTCGCTCTCAACTTTAAGCCTCTCAAAGGCCACACCAAACTCCACCTTCAAGTTGTCCTCTCGGGACATAGACACAGGTGTAAAATACCCAACCTACTGAGGTCTATTAAATGAAAAAGGGTAATTACATGACCTCTAAAATAACAATTTGAGAGGAGGCGATCTTGCGCTCCTAATACGCTTTGTTTAAAACCTACTTGGCACTAGGCCGTTAATACAAGGGCTAATCCCATACTAAAGAGGTGACTTAATAAGGAAATAATTTACATTAAGTCGAAGAAGAATAGGTTGAGAAAAATATAAGTTCACCTCAAAAAATATGAGTGGGAGCTCGAGAGGGTTAAGCACTCTCTATCCCAATATGTAGTTTAAAAGATAGAATAGATAGAAGTTTCTTTACATTTTAAGGAAGGTTACATAATGGAAAAACTTCGGACCCGCCCCGAGAGTTAAACTGCTGAGCAAGCAAGAAAAGAAGTAATTAGTCGGCCATTACCTGGTTGTTGACTGTCGCCGAAGAAAGAGGCGCTTCCCGCCCCCTGCTATGTACTTTACACACTGAAAGATGGAACAGAAGTGGCCCGGAGACCCAAAAATCAGCAGTTTATATCCTCTCGCGGAAGGTTCGAGGCGTTAGGGGAATGAGAACACCCTCCCACAAAAACTTTTATTGGGTAGGATACCGCAACATATTCCAGTTGGGGGAAGCTACATTCAATTGGTCAGAAATAAATTAAAGAAATTCGGGATAGGCTAAATACAAAACAAGGGGAAAGAGAGGGGTATACAGCCAACTTAAGCAATAACAGAAAGAAATTTAACAAGAAACAAACTTTTGAAATAAAAATTTCTCCAAAAAAAAAAAAAAAAACAGTTCTTTCACTCCGCACTAGGGTGCACTATTGTTGATCTTCAGTAGTGTCCTCTAGAAGAGAAAGTTCACACTTCTTACTACAAGCAAAACAAAAATACGTTGAAAATGACATAGTTCAAAAACTCCAAATTTTCCACGTAGTGACATCTTCTGAGAAACTTGAAAATTAATACCATCAATAAAGTTCAGACTTCCTCCAGCAGAGGAGTTTCAATTGGCGCACATTTTAAATTAGCGGCGTGGAGGTGTACCGCCCGGTACAATAATAATAATAAATCCCTCTGTAAGTGATAAAGTTAAATTAAATGATCTCAGGTGTAACAGGAATTAAATATCAAAGGTTACCTTTGAGCCACAGTATCTCAGTTCCACTATGGCAGCGCTTGGTTCTTTTGCACATAACATGGTTCAGTTACGTACTAAAAAGATGGGAAGAAAAGTTCTCAGAATTGCTAAATATTAAATACAGTGAACTGGTAGATGAGAAGCTATTTGCTTTATGTCGCACCGACACAGATAGGTCCTAAGGCGGCGATGGGGATAGGAAAGGCCTAGGAGTGAAGGAGCAAGAAGAAACAATGGGGAAAGAAGAAGAACAAGAAAAGGCGATATCGATGTTAGAAAAAGAGGAAGCCATACAAAAGGTGAAGAGAGGTAAAGGAGCAGGAGTGGATGAGGTAACTATGCACATGATAAAAGCAGCAGGACCAATAGGGCTACAGTGGCTGTATGGATTATTTAGAATAATATGGAGGAAGAAAGAGATCCCAGATGAGTGGGGAAAGGGTTTAATTACCCCGATATTTAAACAGGGTGTTTAAAAGGAATGCAATAACTACAGAGGGATCACCCTTATTGCTCATGTAGCTAAGATATTTGAGAGAGCATTAGAAAGAAGACTGAGGAGGAAGCTAGAAGTAGAAGTGGAACAGTATGGTATTAGGAAAGACAGATCAAGGTTTGACCTGATCTTTACATTAAGACATATGATGAAGAAAAGATGGGAGTTTGGAAAAGACATAGTGATGACATTTATTGACATTGAGAAGGCTTATGACTTTGTGCCCAGATAGTTGGTATAGGATACATTAAGGAAAAAACAAGTTAACAGAGTGGAAGTGCAAATGATAAAAGCTATGTACAAAATTTGTGTTAGTAGTGTGAAGACTAGCATAGGGAAAACAAAATGGTTTAAATTTGAAACTGGTCTCTCACAGGGAAGTGTACTATCCCACATATTATTCATCGTAGTCATGGATGAAATTCATAAGAACATTAAACAGAGATTGGGAAGACAGGCAACAAAAGCCATTTTGTTTGCCAATGACATAGTAATATGGGGTGAGGATGAAACGGAAGTGCAAAAACAAGTGGAAGTATGGAATCAAGAGATAGAAAAATTTGGGATGAAAGTAAGCACAGAGAAAAGTAAAACAATAGTGATGACAAGGGGAAGGAAGGAAGGAAAGAAGGAAGGAAGGAAGGAAGGAAGGAAGGAAGGAAGGAAGGAAGGAAGGAAGAGGAAAGATAAAACTGAATGGTAAAATTCTGGAAGTGGTTAAAAGTTTCAAGTAAGGCCTACTTGGGAAGTGTGATCACAGAAGATGGAAAGATTACCGAGGAAATTGGAAAAAGAATACAACAAGCAAACAGCTTCTACCAGAGTGTAAGGGGTATTTTGTGGAACCAAGATGTCCTGAAGAAATGTAAGAAAGTATTATATTCAACCTATTGTGAACCCATACTAACCTATGCAGCTGGATTGTGGACTACAACAAAATGAGAAGAGAGTAGAATACAGGCAGCGGAGATGAAATTCCTAAGACGTATTGAGGGCAAGACCAGAAAAGGATAAAATTAGAAATGAAGAGATAAGGAAAAGGACAGGATTCTTGAAACTTCAAGACAGGATAGAAACAACAAAGGTAAAGTGGTATGGGCATATGATGAGAATGGGAGAAGAGAGTGTGCCAAAAAAAGCTTTTCAGAGAGTTAACAGGAAATAGACCACAAGGAAGAGCCCAAAAGAGGTGGACAGATTTAGTGTGGGAGTGCATAGAGAAGAAGGGAGGAAAACCAGAAGATGTACTTAAAAAAAGGAGAAGAGTGGTGGAGAGACAGGCAGCAATGGAGGTCCTTGATTCACAACCCAACCCGGGAAGCTGGAAACAGGAAATGAAGATGATGATGGTTCAGTTACATCACCAATTCTTATTGTTCTGCGATTACTAGTATAAAGCATGGTTGTAGGCTATAAATACTGTTTAGGGCAGGTCTGCACCTAGGGGAACAGCTACGGGCAGCAGTGGGCCATACTTTCCCTGCGGGCCACACCGTGTCAGGTAGCGCATGCCAAGTGCATAGAGGAAGCATAGGATACAGTATTCCCCACTGCAGACCATCAGCCATACAAGATACTGCAGTCGAACAACTTTCTACTTCCGGAGGAGCATGCCATGTAAATGATTCCAGGATATACGTTTGCAAAACAAGTAGTGACAAACTAGGGAAGTTATGTTTGTAAATTAGGTTACTGGATTTCAAAAATACATTAAACATTATGAAAAATTATGAACATTTATTTGAACAAGATTGATGAATCTTCTACAGCCCAAAGGAATAAGTAAAATGTACAATAGCACACAATTTAAGTACTGGCATGTTTGTCACATTTATTCGAGGTGGCTTTGAGACACCTGGCATCTTTTTTTGTTGGATGAGTTTTTCACTGTTTGGAGTCAGGTTCTGTGCACTAGTTAGTCTCACACAGTTCCTGATGTGAATGTCTAACATGGAAGAACAGCTTTTATGTAATTTCATTCTAGAAAGTAGCTATTCACACATGTAAGTAGTATCAAGTATACTAAAAGATTTTGGCAACAAGTATGTGTAAGCATGGAAACCTTTCTCTAGAAAAGTAGTCGATAAGATATTCACACAGTAGTTAAAACATTTTCTTTGGATTTGCTGGTCAATTTGTGAAGCTGCTGACACTGTTTTTGGTTGGAGGAGAGGGAGAGTCTGCAACTGCTGTGAGGAAGGCAATGACGTAGCCATAGAGGCAAACATCCAGTGAGAAGGAAATTACTCTCACCTTGCCCTGGGAAGCATGAGGACCATGTTGCCCAGTCTCAGTCAGTTGTGCAAGTCTGACATAGGGTATGTACTGAGTAAAATGAGGGAGCCTCTTGAATATGATGGAATGGTGAGTGATTTTGGTCAGTGACCGACTGTACTTGATCCGACACTCACCTTCTATCCTCAAGTTGCAGGGTCGAATGCTGTCCCAGCCTTCTGGCATTTATGAGTGCTTAAATGAGTAGTATCAGTGACGGTATATTTACTGGCATGATAAGGAACCCAGTTTCAGAGCAAGTCCCAGCACTCCAACGTATCATAAAAATCTATGTCAAATGAAGACATGTTAAACACACAGCATTATTCTTGCTGTTGTATTTTGGCCAAAACCAGTACAGGATTTTTGTATCAGTGAAGAACACTAATCATTATGAGTTAGGGTCTAGTTGGGAAATTTAAAGGCTGGCTGTAATCAACATCATGGAGCTAAAAGAAGAGAGGATTGTAGCTGAGGTAGGACAGCACAATCATATAGATTATAGGGCATCAGGATGTCCAACTCCATGGCTAAATGGATAGCGTGCTGGCCTTTGGTCACAAACGCCTCATTGATAGTACTACCAACTTTCCAACACCTTCAGCACAGAATTCAAACACTGGAAGTACTGTATACTGCTGTTAGATCCTTATAATAAATATTCAGCCATTCTTAAGGAATATCCAAACTTGCTTCACGACAGACCTACCTTCTATATACCAGATATCCAATTTTTCCACACCATTTCAACAGTAGGCCATCCAGTTACAGCTAAAGCTTGATGGTTGCCACCTGACAAGCTAGCCCAGGCCAAGATAGAATTCCAGCAGATGATAGATCTAGGCATCTGCAGACCTTCCAGCAGTCTATGGTCCAGCCCTCTTCATTTAGTACCCAAGGCTAATGGATCTTAGCACCCATGTGGAGAATACAGGGCTCTCAATGCAATTACTGTACCAGATCGATACCCAATTCCACACCTGCAGGACTTCAACAGTCGCCTATCAGATAGAACAATATTTTCCAAAACTGACTTGATACATGCGTTTCATCATATTCCCATAGCAGGAAATGATATACTAAAAGCTGCTGTAATAACCCCCTTCAGTTTATTCGAATTCCTCAAACTTCCATTTGGATTTCGCAATGCAGCCCAATCATTTCAGAGGTACATTGACTCTATTCTTTGAGATCTGGACTTTGTTTTCTGTCACTTGGATGACATCCTCATAGCATCTGAAAATGACCTGGAACATGTACACCACCTTAGAATCCTGCTGGAACGTTTACATAAATATTGCATCAATGTGAACCCAAAAAAGTGCATTTTCGGGGCTTCTGAAATTTCATTCTTAGGATAGTGTGTAACATCTGCAGGTATCAAACCACTCAACAATCATGTCGAAGCTATTCTCTCTTTTCCACAATCTATCAATATCTCTGAACTCCGTCGATTCCTTGGTTTGGTATGAAATCGCAAATGCAACCCTCTTAGCCCATTCGTCATATGACTTACAACTCATATTGATGGTCGATACTTCTGATTTTGCCATGGGAGCATCCTTGAACCAGATTTGTAATAAAAAACTAGAACCCTTAGGATTCTACTCAAAGACTCTAAGTGAGAAAAAAAAGCAGTATAGCACATATGACCAGGAATTACTCGCGGTATATTCAGCAATTAAATACTTCCGTAGGAACTTCACACTTTATACAGACCACAAACCTCTGACATTTGCCTTCCAGCAACGTTCAGACAAAGCATCACCCAGACAACTACAACAGTTGGACTTTATTAGTAAGTTTACTACTGACTTAAGGTACCTCCCAGGCAAAGACAATAGCCTATTCCAGCTGACTTCTGTTCACGCATCTCATCTATCTCAGTTCCATCACAATTATCATTTGACGATGTAGCCCAAACACAATTAATCAACCAGGAACTTCATTCATTATTGCAGTCAAAAGATACTTCTCTCAAATTCAAAAATGTGTGTCTACTATCAGTTAACTGTTGATATTTGTACTGGAAACATCTGAACATACTTACCAGAACGGTTTCACAAACAAGCATTTGACACACTATACAATAGGTCGCACCCAGGCATCAATGCTTCCATCCAATTAATACAGAAACAGGATGTTTGGCCATCGCTCAAAAGGGATGCGAGATTATAGGTTAAAACGTGTAAACAATGCCAGCGTTTTAAGGTGACCAGACACACCAACAGCCCCATTGGTACATTTGCTCCAGTATATCAACGTTTCTTGCATCAAAATCATAGGCCCCCTTCCTCCATCTGAGGGTTTCCACCACCATCATCGATTGCCAAAGGCTACACCAGCTACACTGAAGGACATCACAGCTGAAACAGTAGCCTATGCTCTTCTCCACACATGGATAGCTAGGTTTGGTGTACCGTCTATCATCACTACAGATCGTGGCAAACAGTTCGACGTTTCATTATTCATCAACCTTATGAGAATTCTAGGCAGTACTCATATTAAGAAAAACAGCCTATCATCCGGCAGCTAATGGAAAAATCAAACAATGGCACCGACAGATCAAAACAGCACTTCGTGCACAACTATCAGACAGCTGGGTCTTCCAAATACTAACCGTTTTACTGGGACTTTGATCACTTCTTATACCACATCTGGCATCTATACCAGCTACATGAGTTTATGGAGAGCCAGTTCGCCTACCAGCTGACTATCTCGAAGAACAAAATATGACAACAGATGTTGCCTCCTTCATCCTCAAGCCAAAAGACCATGTTCGGTCTTTATGGCCTGTCCAACCTGGTCAACATTCAGCAAAGCATCCTTTTGTCCACTCCGACCTCCTCAGTACCTCTCATGCATTCATCCAGCATGATGTCTCTCGCCCAACACTAAACCCAGTATATGATGGATAATTGAAGGTGATTTCCCGATCTATGAAGTGTTTTGTAATCGACACAGCTCATGGCGAACAAACTGTTTCTATTGACAGACTCAAACCCGCATTCCTTTTGGACAGTGACTACAATCCTTCTCCTGTTAAGTGTGCTACTACTTTCAATACCACAACTGATCAGCTGACTACCAGCGACAATCAAGAAAAAGACTCATGAGTACCAACTCGAATCAAAAATACCCAATCTTGTTCAGGTCGAACTGTTCGGTTTCCTGCCAAATACCTCTCTGTTGTTGCTGGGGAGGGAGTATGTGGTGGAGTGGCCCCCTGGTGAGCTGCTGGTCAACTAAGCAATTAGTATATTATTGGATGGTCTTACTTGCTACTTTATGTAATCTTTGATTTATTATTCTTTGTCATTGTTCCTAACAGAGCTTTTAAAATATGGCAAATTATTTGTCAGCTAGTGCTGTACAACTCAATGTGGAATAAAAAAACCATAGGTTAAAGAGGGAACATTTCACCACCTCTTAATTGATATGTTCATTATGTTGTAAAAGTTCATTCCAGTCTGTGCAGATACAAGGCCAAACTCGCAGATAGTTCGATTGCAAGGATGACCTTCAGGAAGTTTCTGTGCTGTACAGTGCTACACCAAACTCCTCTCTGAGTCACAATCTCTGCCAGGAGTGTGCAAATTAATAGCTGATTGGGAATTACTTGTACTTTAATTTTCTTATTTTAAAGAAATATAAAGTTGGCCAACAATAGTATGGCACTTTGTATTTAGGATCATCAAATTCTCTTTCATTATTATTAATATTCAGCATGATTATTTTATACTTTAAAATGGCTTTTATGTAAGTTCTTTTGTATATGAATTCATTTATTTTGTCTTCCTTCAGTTATAACATCAACACACACAAAACCCGATCCTTGCTTCCTAATCAGCACTCCTTCCTTAATTGCTGTCAGATAACTTCCTATGCTCCGTAGTTCCTCATAATAATGACCACATGTGCTATGAGCACTGAGAATAAATTAACTTTGGAACACTTCATGACATTGATTTGTATAGATCAGACTGATACCATGAAATATAATGCATGGAACTGTTGTGTCTTATTAGACCATTGCAATAATTTTGATAAAATAGAGTATTTCATTTTAAAATTTAATAACTCATCAATTACATTGCTTAATGCTACTTGAAAAATTAAGTTTTATGTCCCACCTAAGAATACTAGAATTTTTATTTTTTTAGTTTTTATTTATTTATTTTTTTTTTTTTGCTAGGGGCTTTACGTCGCACCGACACAGACAGGTCTTATGGCGACGATGGGATAGGAGAGGCCTAGGAGTTGGGGCAATAGTGGGATTTGAACCTACTATCTCCCGGATGCAAGCTCACAGCCGCGCGCCTCTACGTGCACGGCCAACTCACCCGGTAATGCTAGAATTAATCACACATTTATAACAAAATGGCATAGCACAAATTGGCATGTAGACCATTGATAGAATGATAAAGACCTCAAAGAAGTTGTATTACAAATGCTACATGCAAGGCAGAAATAGATTATATTGCACTATTATTTTACAATGTTATACATGTCTGTAGACGTAGTTAAGTTTATAAGTAACATGGAGTATAGTGTCAAGCATTATTAATATTGAAAATATTCAGAAATAATTAATATATTGTTGAAAATATTACAGTTTTATAAATCTATCTAACCCAATCCTGTTGAAAACAAGTTACACAGTTTTTAAATTCCTGATTCAGTCAGGCATCATAAATATGAGAAAAAATAAATAATTTACCTTACTCAAACAATTTTTATTGCTTAAGACTGTGTCCAGTAGGACATTGAGTCACACTTGTACATACAGACCAAATGGAACAGAAGCAAGAGTTTTAAAAATCAGTCTTCAATTGTTTTGATTTTTACTCATTTTGTCACCAACAATCTTCAAAATTCATACTTCTTAATTACTGTACACTATGATGGCTTCTTGTTTACAGACACCATGGTGATCAAATGCATGTAACCAATTTTAGAAGCATCAAGTACCTGTGTGGGACTGAACTGGGAATGATGAGGAGAGGCAGTGTGTGAAGACATTGAGACTGTCCTTGTCCTCTTGTGTTTTTTCATGTTTGTCCTCTTGTCTCCTGTTTATACTGCTCCCTCTTCCCACACTGATTTTTCATTGTGTCATCCTGTATTTATCCAGCTTTCTTCTTATCCTACATTTCTCATATGAAGACTGAAGATCTGTCAAACTCAGTAAGTGTTGATGCCCTTCTTCTGATGAAACTGGAAAATAATGGATGTCAAGAACCTGGACTGACGAGAAAAGAGCCAATCTATGTGAAGATGGCAGTATGTGAAAATGTGGAGACACTCCATGTCTCCTTTTTCTTGTTCCCTTTTTCCACACTGACCTGGCATTATGGTCACCCTGTTTTCCTTTTCATGTCACTATCTCTCTAGATATAACTTTATTTGACACTTGCTTCTTCCTTACCAATATTTAGACATAAGAATTAATTGAGAAAATGGTACATGTAGAGCATAATGGACCCAAAGAGGACAAAATTTAATTTCTTGGATTTACTGCTATGTATACATTTTGCATCAACACTCCTTTCTGTGTGAAGTGTTGTAATTGAATCCTGGCACAATTATTGGTATTTAAGGGTGTTTAAAGGACACAATCATTTCTGTATAGTTAAGATGCCAGAATTTAGCTCAAATCACTGGAACTAGAAACATCATTTGAAATGATGGCAAACAAATTGTTTCTATTGACAGACTCAAAGCTGCATTCCTCAAAGCTGCATCATTTGAAATGATGGCAAACAAATTGTTTCTATTGACAGACTCAAAGCTGCATTCCTTTTGGACAGTGACTACAATCCTTCTCCTGTTAAGTGTGCTACAACTTTCAATACCACAACTGATCACCTGACTACCAGCGACAATCAAGAAAAAGGCTCATCAGTACCAACTCGAATCAAAAATACCCAATCTTGTTCAGATCGAACCGTTCGCTTTCCTGCCAAATACCTCTCCGTTGTCACTGGGATTATCATTATCATCATCATTATTATTATTATTATTATTATTATTATTATTATTATTATTATTATTATTATTATT
Source organism: Anabrus simplex (assembly GCF_040414725.1). Lineage (NCBI taxonomy): Eukaryota > Metazoa > Arthropoda > Insecta > Orthoptera > Tettigoniidae > Anabrus > Anabrus simplex. The sequence continues at coordinate 709,873,331 of NC_090266.1, forward strand.
ATTATTATTTGTCAGCCTTTTTCCAAACGGGAACCAGCACTCATAAAGTTTACTCCTCAACATAATGTTTGGTAATAACACGTATGATCTCGAATATTAACCTGATACTTGGTTTTTATACTGGACAGGACAAATAGTATCCTATGTCATGTTCAGTTTAATGTCTGTCTGTCTGTCTGTCTGTCTGTCTGTCTGTCACAGCATCACAGGATAATGCATTGAACTTTTATGAAACTTGGAATTTAAGTTTATGATAAGGGCAGATAAGATATTAGCTATAATTTTTTTTTAAACATTCAGCAGGAGGGGTGCTTCAGAAGGGGCCTTTAACACAAAACTTTATGCATCTCTTTTACTGTTAGTTTTACAGGAAAACTGCTGGTGACAAAATTTATTTAGAATATTATTTACAAACTTTTTATTCTATGTCTTTTACTAATAAAGTGTCCGACTCGTTGGCTGAATGGTCAGCGTACTGGCCTTCGGTTCAGAGGGTCCCGGGTTCGATTCCCGGCCGGGTCGGGGATTTTAACCTTCATTTGTTAATTCCATTGGCCCGGGGGCTGGGTGTTTGTGCTGTCCCCAACATCCCTGCAACTCACACACCACACATAACACAATCCTCCACCACAATAACACGCAGTTACCTACACATGGCAGATGCCGCCCACCCTCATCGGAGGGTCTGCCTTACAAGGGCTGCACTCGGCTAGAAATAGCCACACGAAATTACTACACTAATAAAGTGGAAAAATAATGGAGATATTAGTGCCAATCATGTGAAAGATCTGATAACTTTCTCTTTGGAGAGCTACTATGGGAATCATCCTGGCAATGCTGAGAGGCTTTATAAATCTGTATGTACTTTGTTTTTAATATCAACCTGATACATGGTTTTTATACTTGCAGGAAGAGATCATATCAAGAGTAGCAATAAATGGAAACTACAAAGGGACATAGAGAGCCAGAAAGCAAGCACGTCACAACAAGCCACTAACAGCCGCATGTCCATCTAAATGCCACAGAAGTTCGGGAACAACTTGAGGGTTCAACAAAAGTGTAATCATACACATGCTAAGTGATTATCTTGGGTTGATGTTTTTTTTGTTTTTTTTTTTACAATTTTGCTTCATGTCACACTAACACAGATAGGTCTTATGGCAATGATGGAACAGGAAAGACGGGCTAGGAGTGGGAAGGAAGCAACCGCTGCCTTAATTAAGGTTGCCTGATGTGAAAATGGGAAACCACAGAAAACCATCTTCAGTGTTGCTGACAATGGTATTTGAAACCAATATCTCCTTAATACAAGCTCACAGATATGCAGTCCTAACCGCACAGCCAACTTGCTAAGCGATATTCCCATCAAGGTTGGTTACAACAGCTGGTTTCATATTTTTTTTTTTTTTTTTTTTTTTTTTTTTTTTTTTTTACAAGCTGCTTTATGTCGCCCCGACACAGATAGGTCTTATGGCGACAATGGGAGAGGAAGGGGCTAGGAATGGGAAGGAAGCGGCTGTGGCCTTAATTAAGGTACAGCCTCAGCATTTGCCTGGTGTAAAAATGGGAAACCACAGAAAACCATCTTCGGGGCTGCCGACAGTGGGGCTCGAACCCACGGTCTCCCGAATCTGGTTTCATTCTATAAGAATGCTAATTATATTAGTGAGCTCAGTATACCTGAATAAAAGTTAAGCCTGGAATAAATGATTTGCAGAATTCGTAACAAAATATGTTTATGAAAATTCTGTCCACATTCTTATTATGCTGCATGTCTATATACAGAGAGTTCCTTGAAGAGTTTACCATCAGTACACTCGTACGAAAGAGAGCCCATGAAGAAATTATGTGCTGGATGCTGTTTTTTGCTCATAAACATCTAAACAATTCTTTGTTGTTGTTTTTTCTGCAGTTTGTATCACATAAGATGATAGAAGTACTGTACATTCCCTGAACTTTTAGTCCAAACTCAATTCTTCCTGCTTTACTTCTCTGAGCCAGCCTCTTAAGGAATTTGTGTGGAGTTAATCTATTTTCAACTGTTTTCTTCAATTAGCATAAACCCCTCTCTAATGTACACTAGATCCTCAAATAAATGTCTCTTGCATTTTCTTCATTAATCCTGAAATTGTTGTAGAGCAAGAAACAGCAGCACCAAAATATTTCCCACAAAATCTTCTTTTTACGACAAACTGTCAAATGAAAACCTTTTTCAGTGGCATATATCTTATTTTTACCATATTCATAATACAGTACTACCTTAAAACACTTCATCATCATACTGAGGCGGAAGTGTAGACATCTGGCTGCATGGCATTGCCTGGGAAGAAAACTCTCCCTTTCCTCATTTCATCAGTGGGCAGGGCTGTGTCAAAGCACTGCTTAGATGTTGATTTCTCAGTTTCCGTATGGAAGTGTTGTGACCAGTGTGACCTCGTATGGATACTGAATATAAGAAGTGAAAAGTCAGTTTCCTTGATTATACGTAATTACTAGGGTTCCCAAAGATATTTTCTTTTTTAATGTGGAACACTTGATGCAAAGGGTAAAACTATATAAATAATGATTTTTTTTTTAAATTGAAAATGTATTGGCAGTTTATAAGTAGAAAATCACCAAATGATGCACAATTTACAGATGAATGAAATCGATCTTCTTCATAAGCCACTATCAAGTCTAATATGAATTAGCTGCAGAATAGACTAATTAAAGATACACTCTTCAACTGAAGGTAGTGATGGGCAGTCTGCGACAGGGTCTTTGAAATTTCCCAAAACTAGCAGAAGCACCTGTTTTTCACAATAAATTTAGAGAGATCTTGAGACCATTGTCCACACATTGTGCAGCAAATAGCGTGTCGTAGGCCTACAGGTGACAAAGCTGAATGACGTTTGTGCCGAGTATGCAAATAGCCAACCACGGGCCTTCTCCATTCCCTAAATACGTGTCAACAAGCGACTAGGCCATTCATTACTTTCATTTCATTTCTACCGAGGTCTAGATTGAAGCAGTATATCATAATTATAAAGGATACGCGTTCTGTCGTCGTATGCAGTAGTAAGTGCACGAATGAGTAGGCTAAGTACAGAAACTGATGGCTACTGTAGGTGTACACTGTTATCACTCATAATTTATCAGGCCCCACATTCAATATCCATTTGACCGGGCTCAGTCTGGTGGTATTTAAAGGTGCTAAAATACGTCAGACCGGGCGAGTTGGCCGTGCGCATAGAGGCGCGCGGCTGTGAGCTTGCATCCGGGAGATAGGAGGTTCGAATCCCACTATCGGCAGCCCTGAAAATGGTTTTCCGTGGTTTCCCATTTTCACACCAGGCAAATGCTGGGGCTGTACCTTAATTAAGGCCACGGCCACTTCCTTCCAACTCCTAGGCCTTTCCTATCCCATCGTCGCCATAAGACCTATCTGTGTCGGTGCGACGTAAAGCCCCTAGCAAAAAAAAAAAAAAAAAAAACCGTCAGACTCATGTCAAAAGATTTACTGGCACGTAAAAGAACTCCTGTGGGACTAAATTCTGACACCTTGGCGTCTCCAAAAACCGTAAAAGTAGTTAGTGTGATGTAAAGAAAATAACATTATTATTATTCCATTTGACCAGTACTTGTGTTTACGGACATTATGGTGACGAAGGAAATAATTCCTTACAATGTTATAGAGTATTCGCATCATAATTAGGTACTTTGGTATGTGATGGTGCAATGTGTAATTGTGTCTAATTGTACGCGACAACTTTAAGATGATAAGTAGTGGACGTGGGATTATTTTGAAGAGATGCCACATAGCAGAGCCCGCTGTGTTGTTTGTTGAAAAGAAGTAAAATACATGAGCAGAAATACTTCTGGGATGATCTGGAACTTAAAACAACATAATATCACTGAAGGGCATCACAGAGAACACCTCCGACCTGATCTGCATCAGAAGAAGCTATCCTGTTGACAACAACTGTGAGGTATCCAGATAGTTATACATCCTGCCTACAGTTATAAACAAATTATACAGCATTATTCAGCTAAGATGTCCACATAAAATAACTCTTGAGCCTTTTAAGATACTGACATTCTGTTTTCACTTTCATGAATGGTATTAAGGGGCTCATAGTTGAAGATGCAGTACCTTTCCAGGCTTTTGACAAAATTTATTGGCATACACATTTCCATATAGGACGGTAATTTCACACAGTGACTCTATCAAGATTACGCTCATAGTTACTAGGACATTGCACAGATAAAAACAAGGGAGAATCAGTCTGGAGATTCTCGTGAGAGTCTCAAGATCTGATGTCAGTCTCTAGAGTCTCGAGCAAGAGCATTGCCCATCACTACCTGAAGGTATACTCAGTAGAAGTCATTCTTACATTAGGAACTTGTCTGGAGAATGAATTTCATTCAACAATAGTTTGTTTGAAAGAATCATGTCAACTTTGGTTGTGGTAACATTTGTGATACTTACCACTATGTTTGATGCTAAACAATGTACCACAAACAGTACACTGTGTTTTATTGGCCTCACCCAATTTACAATCCTATCTTCAAAACCAAAACAGAATTGTTAATGTGTCAGTAAAATCACACTCCCTATTTGGAAATTTCAGCATTCTGTTTAATCTCATGCCTATGGGAAATCCATCAAAGTTATAGTTGAGATGGGCAGCGACTCTAAAACAGGTCAGCATACATTTGATCTTCTGGCTCCTCGCTTTCCTAGCAGGGGGTGATTTATGATGGTAGAGGACTTTAAAACAGAAGTTCCTGTTCCTCTACAGAAATCCTCACAGATATCTTGCCAATACACGTCTAATTGCGATAGACGCCAGTCTCATTCTTTTTTTTTTTAGCTCAAACAATTTGAATGTGCTTTGTTAGCCGGCCCCATGCTGTAGGGGTAGCATGCCTGCCTCTTACCCGGAGGCCCCAGGTTCGATTCCCGGCCAGGTCAGGGATTTTTACCTGGACCTGAGGGCTGGTTCGAGGTCCACTCAGCCTACGTGATTAGAATTGAGGAGCTATCTGACGGTGAGATAGCGGCCCCGGTCTCGAAAGCCAAGAATAACGGCAGAGAGGATTAGTCGTGCTCACCACACGACACCTCATAATCTGCAGACCTTCGGGCTGAGCAGCGGTCGCTTGGTAGGCCAAGGCCTTTCAAGGGCTGTAGTGCCAAGGGGTTTGGTTTGGTTTGGTTTGGTTTGTTCAGCATTTGAGTGTTTTGTAATATTTACTCAAATAATGAATATTTGTGAAGTGTATTGCTATTAATTTTGTGAATTCTGAGGTGAAACATGACACTCGTTAATCTAAGGTGCACCGAGCTCGATAGCTGCAGTCGCTTAAGTGCGGCCAGTATCCAGTACTCGGGAGATAGTGGGTTCGAGCCCCACTGTCGGCAGCCCTGAAGATGGTTTTCCGTGGTTTCCCATTTTCACACCAGACAAATGCCGGGGCTGTACCTTAATTAAGGCCACGGCCGCTTCCTTTCAATTCCTAGGCCTTCCTATCCCATCGTCGCCATAAGACCTAGCTGTGTCGGTGCGACGTAAAAAAAAAAAAAAAAAAAAAAAAATCTAAGGTGTGGGTTTATTGTACACAAGAATAAAACAAGATTAACACAAAGAATACATCTCAACAGGTCAAGTGAGCAGTGTGAACTGAACTGTATAAATATGGCTGCACATAGTCAAGGACAAAACACCAAATAACACCAGAAAACAGCACTAGAAGGTGGATCAATCAATCAATCAATCAATCAATCAATCAATCAATCAATCAATCCTGATCTGCATTTAGAGCAGTTGTCCAGGTGGCAGATTCCTTACCTGTTGTTTTTCTAGCCTTTATCTTAAATTATTTCAAAGAAACTGGAAATTTATTGAACATCTCCCGTGGTAAGTTATTCCAATCCCCAACTTCCCTTCCTATAAATGAATATTTGCCCCAATTTGTCCTCTTGAATTCCAACTTTATCTTCATATTGTGATCTTTCCTACTTTTAAAAACACCAATCAAACTTATCCCATGCCATCTCTCCACTGACAGCTCAGAACATACCACTCAGTTGAGTAGCTTACCTCCTTTCTCCCAAGTCTTCCAAGTCCAAACTTTGCAACATTTTTGTAACACTACTCTTTTGTTGGAAATCGCCCAGAACAAATCAAGCTGCTTTTCTTTGGATTTTCTCCAGTTCTTGAATCAAGTAATCCTAGAGCTACGTACTCAGACTCTGTAGATGAAAGCGCAATTGTGCGCTGTTTCCTTGACTCGCAGGAAACAGGACCTCCACTCATTGTGAAGGCGTATCCTGTGCAGGATCTCCTGTCATCAGTTAAGGCAGCCCAGTCAGCATCAACATAACAAGCTAGATTGCCCCCTCTCGCTGTGAATGTGATGCGTAAGTCCAATATCCTCTTGAGGTAACGTAGCACACGTTTCGCAGCCTGCCAACGGCTGGCACCAAAACAGTCATTGAATTGACTCAGAAGACTGGTTGCATGAGATATGTCGGGACATGTCCCAATAGACAGGTACATGAGTGCGCCGACGAGATTGCGGTATGGTGGTTTCTCTCCGTCCTCGATGGTCCAAGTGTCTTGTCTTTGATAGCTTCAACCCAGGATCAAGTGGCATGGAGACTGGGAGACATGATGACATTCCAAAGCGATCAAGTATGTCAAAATGTACCCTCATTTACTCATGGTGATTTTTGAATCAGTGCAATTGAATTTCATTCCCAAACAGTATGATATGTCACCCAAATCATTAATCTCGAAAGACTTCTTCAAGAATCTGTAGAGGTCATTGATTCTTCTGGGATTCCGACATAGAACAATAATATCGTCAACATGGACGATAATTATCAGTAGGTCATCCCCCATAGTTGTTACGTAGACACTCGCATCCCCGATGGTTGGCTTTGCTCTGAACTTCCGTAACTCTTCACCCAAACGCTGGTACCAACAGCGTCCAGCCTGTTTCAACCAATATAGTGCCTTCTTCATGCGGCATACTGTGTTTCCTTTCTGTAGCTCGGATAACATCATCTTGGCCTTGTCGATAGCATCTTCAGTGCCATACTTCCTTTTATGATGTACTTTAAAACTCTTTCAGTATACTCTGGGACTTCCATCCAAATCTCTTCATCAACAATGTCATTAAGGAAGGCAAGTGAGAGGTTGAACTGTCATACATGCATCCCATGCTGTACTGCATGAGCCATATGATTTATAATGAGATAACTTGAAATGTTTCTACTGTCGACAAATGTTGTTCTGCTCTCTCGCAAGAGTCTCGACAATGTCTGTCATCTGCTCTGAGTGGAAATCTTCATAACGATGACCATCCAGCTTTGGAAGTTCTTTCAGAAAATGGACGTCACGCTAAATCTCCACTCGACGTTCCTCAGGGATACATATTCTGAAGGCCTTGAAACCCGCAGCAAAGTCCAGGAACACGCCTTTTCGCGCACATGGCTCGAATTTGCCTGTGCTCTTGGTTCGATTTAAATAGTAGACCAATGAATCAAATTCCTGAAAGTTTCCCACATCTGGTTTTCCTCCCATCCATGCTTCGAAGGAGGTATTTCCATCCAACGCAGCTGATGGGCTGCGATTCCTGATGTAATTTACAGCTGACACTGCTTCTGCCTAGAACAAAGGTGGGAGGCCAGGCTGGATCAGTAGACACCAAGCCATTTCAAATGGGGTGCGGTTTTTCCGCTCGGCTATCCCATTCTGCTCAGGGTTGTCTGGGACCGTCAATTGACATTTACTGCCAGAGCTCTTCAATAAGTCATCGAACTGCTTGTTAACATACTCTGTTCAATTATCAGATTGCAGGAACTTTATCTTCTTGTCGAAATGCACCTCAATCATGGTTGTGAAGGCCGGGAATTCATCAAGTACTTCACTCTTCTTTCATAGAAAACAAACTTCACTCCAACATACAGAGTCATCAATGAATGTAATGAAGTATCTGGTACAACTACTTGATTCAACCTTCATGGGCCCACACACATCCATGTGTATGAGTTCACTAGGAGCAAATTTCCTTCGAGACCATTTAGGAAATGGCTGATGTGTCACTTTCCCCTGAAAACAAATCTCAGATTTGATGACAGAGTTAATGTCACTAATTTTAAGTCCTTACACTGTGATTTCCTTACACTGCTTCTAGAACATCTTTGATATTCAGATGTCCCATCTTCCTGTGCCAGTCCATCAAAGATTTCCTGTCTTCACAGCTTGCCATAGCAGTTTTCTGCAGCTCGATCACATGTGAATCACTCACGAAGTATAGTCCACCAACCCGATCCGCGTGCAAAACTGCATTGTTGTCCTTTTTGTTGATAACTTCAGCCTTGTGTTCATCAAATATCACATGATAACCCTTGTCATCAACCCGTCCGACTGACAGAAGATTGGTTCATAAATCTGGCAAGTGCAAAACTTCACTGAAGTCAACTGTCTTATCACATTCGTTCACTAGTGTCTTCAAATGTGCAATGCTTTTCGCACTGATTTTTATGCAGTTGGAGTTCACCAAGTTCAACGTTTCACATATGTTTGATTCAATACACTTTAAAATGTCAATATCCTTGACCATGTGTGCGGTACACCCACTGTCCAAACACCAGTTTCTTGTCTGTCGAATGGACCAACGAGACGTTTGCTTCATGACACATGCTCGAAACTGGCGCAGCATACAATGACGTGTTTTCTGTCTTGCTTTCGTTTTGGTTGCTTTTCACACCCGATCGACAATTTGCTGGTTTGTGATCCGGCTTTTTGCTCTTGAAATACCTGAATGTGTCACTGTCATGCTCATTAGATTTACCTGGTTTACCACAGTTCTGACTGTTTTTATTGTTCTGTTTCTTCACTAACATCGCATTCTGCACACATGTTTGTCGGTTACTCGATCATGCATCACTTTCCTCACTATTTTTATGCTTAATGTTTTGGGACTTGGGAGTTCGTCACATGATTCAATTACGATACAAAAATGATCAAAACTCGCTGGTAATCTGTAAAGTAACAATATCGACAGAAGGTCGTCATTTATTGGCACTTCCATATCACAGAGTCCGTCAACAGCATCAAAGAAATTTTGCAGATGATCATGAACATTGTTGCCCTTGTTCACACGTTGAAGCACCATTTGTTTCAGCAGGTTAGCTTTTCTCGCAGAGCCTTCAGATTGGTAGACACATTCCAACTTCCCCCAAAGTTCTCTCGATGTCGTACAACCTTTCACTTGTTTCAACTCAGTTGAAGAGATTCCCAGAAGTATGTCTGACATAGCCTTACTATCTCCCAATTCCGACACCGTTACTGTGGCCGCATCCTCTGCATTTTCCTCGGGCTTTACTTTCGCACCACTCACGTATACGAACACATTACAAAGAACAACATAGGCAAGGGTTATATTTCTGAGACAGCTAAAATGTTGAAACTTGACATGAAAACTATTAGAAAAATAGTTTAAAGAGATACAACTCTCAAAATGTGTGTTAATGACAGGGTTAATTTTAACAAAATTGATTAATTCTGCTGTGGATTGGTGAGACATGAGGTATTTAAATTCTTTACTAAAGGTACCAGTATGTCAGGAAATGTTAAAACATTTGAAAAGTGTGTGTGGCTTCCCTTATGAAAAAACCACTCTAGGACAGCTGTTAATAAAACTTTAGTTTGTTTCCACATTCTGAGGAAAAACCAGACTGTAATGGAATCTGCCAGAATAGTAGCTTGGTGATTTAAATTCAGAGACATTCTCCGGAAGTTACGTTCCAAGGGGTACAGAGTTGTCTATCTAGATGAAACTTCGTACAACACTCGTGACATTGTGAAGAAAGGGTGGGGTGATGGAATGTTTAATCACATGTTGAAGGCACCAACATCACAAGACAAGCATATTATAGTGTTGCATGCTGGGGGCAGTGAGGGCTAGGTTGAGAATTGTGTTTATTTGTCAGCTACAAACATTGGAGACTGCACAGCTCACAGCCTTGTCAAAATGACAGCTCAAGTTTTTGAGAACTTCTTTAGATCCCATCTTGTAGAGAACCTACCATGTAACCGAAAATGTATAATAGTGATGGACAATGCAAGCTATCATTTGCAGCAGCTGATTCTGTTTCCTTCCATGAACAGCACTATTAAGGACATTAGTACGTGTATGGAGTACAATATCCTTCCCAGGCCAAAACCTATAGCCGTTAAGGTAGTTATGTTGCAGGAAATCAAATCAGCTAATATCAGTAAAAGGTATGCTGTAGAGGAGATCACAGCCTCATGCAGACACAACTCCCTCCATATCACTGTATTTTAAACCCCATAGAATTGATCTGGGCTCAATTTTGAGTGCTAGTTTGTGTCAACTTCTACATGAAGGAGCTGGAACAATTGGTCCCGAGAGCTGGTCTGCTTGTCTTCCGACATACCAGTAAGATTTAAATCTAACAATTTCATTTTTTGTCCGTACTGATCTGAGAACGTAAGATAGGAAACTTAAAAGGGTCCACCTTTTCAATACAAATAAATGTTATAAGTTTATTTACAACATATATTTACACTTGGAACTAGTTTCGATGCTGTTTGAGGTCATCTTCAGCCAAAATGTGGGAAATAGGCATAGGCGTAAGCATGCAGACATTTACATTATACAAGATGTTAAATCAGTGTGATTAAATAAGAGACTTTGCCTATGCCTATTTCCCACATTTTTGCTGAAGATGACACCAAACAGCGTCGAAACTAGTTCCAAGTGTAAATATATGTTGTAAATAAACTTATAACATTTATTTGTATTGAAAAGGTGGACCCTTTTAAGTTTCCTATCTTATATACCAGTAAGATACAAGAGAAATACATGAAACACAACACAGATGGCGACCAATATAGATATGTGATTCACCTAGCAAACAATGTTGAGGACAACAAATAAAGGTAAGGTAAATACTGCAATTTATTTTTTAAATTAGTTACGTTTGTTGGCTATTTTATGTCAGAACTACATATTTCGACGTTTATCATCATTGTTGCAATTTACAAACCTCATCATACAGAACCATATTGATATAGCTTGATTAAGATCTAGTATTAGGTTTAATGGTCCACCACTTTACAAGTGAGAACACATTCAGTATTAAAATATACAGTAGAGTCTCGCTCATCCGACCTTCGCTTATCCGACATTCCGTGTTATCCGACACTGTTAGACTTAATTTCAACTTTTGGTGGAGACTAAATTCAGGCACACCCGCTGTGGAGGGTGCGACCATGGGGCAAGCACTGGCCTGAACGCTGGCGGTAGGACTGGGTTTTTCTCAAGGACAGGTGCAGTGAGTCTTCAGTCATTGTAGTATTGGTTCGGTGCGGATGTTATAATTTTCATATCCTCTGTGAGTATGGCGAGTAAATGGAAGAAAGTGACTGTTTCTATGGAACACAAACTGAGTGCATTAAAGAGACTGGACAAAGGGGAAATTCTTCAAAATGTGGCTTCATATTATGGTGTTGGACGTGTTACAGTGGGAGACTGGAAAAAACAGAGGGAAGAAATTGAAAAGTTGTGCTCTACCAGAGCAGAGAAAAACAATGAAAAAATGTCAGTACGAAAAAGTAAGTGAAGCACTATTTCTTTGGTATCTCAACACCGGGAAAAGGGCCTGCCAATATCTGGCACCATTCTGCGGGAAAAGACTGTGTATTTCCAGAAGGATTTTAATGAAGGGGACCCTAATTTTCCTGCCAGTGCTGGGTGGCGTGATCGGTGGCAAAAACGGTACGGTATTAGGTAGCTTAATATCTGTGGAGAAAAGTTTCTTTTCGTAAGACATCTGGAAAGTTTTCGTTTAATACTGCATGTACTGTAGAATTGAATTGGTAATTCAATAAATAGAGCACCGTAAAATATGTCATTATTTTAGCCTTCCTGTTTGTTTTAGTTCATTTTCAAAGTTATTCCGTATTATCCGACATTTTCGGTGATCCGACGTACTCCAGGTCCCGTTTAGGTCGGATAATCGAGACTCTACTGTATTATACATTCTTTGGTACATGTATCATCTAATTTAAGACTTCCTCAGCCATAGCGTCCTGTAACTGATTAAGATACATCATTATTACCATCTAATAATTTAAAATGGATGAACCCATGTCCTTACAAAATGTTTGAAAATACACTAAAAACAACACACACTATCCATCACTTTCTTGTAAAAATTCTTCACATGTTAAAATTTGATTCTACATGGTATTTCTTGAAATATGACATGCGGTCCGGTAGCCGGTATCTTCAGTGTACTGACTGAGGGAGATATAAACATTGGCTTCAGCATAGGAAAATGGGACCTTATCAACTGAAGAAAACAGAACCAGGCCAACAGCTGGAAACTGCAGATGATGAACTGAAGAATACTGAAAGCTTCAATTCTAATGAAGATTCCTTTCAAAAGACAAGGTCCTCAAAGTTGGTGAATCTCCCTACAGCCTGTTCCCATCCGAGTCTAGCTCCTACTTGCTTCTCGCCATGCTGCTGCACGTGTTATTATTAGACAGTAATAATGATGTATCTTAAGCTTCCGTGGCTCAGACGGCAGCGCATCTGCTTCTCACCGCTGGATACCGTGGTTCAAATCCTGGTCACTCCAAGTGAGATTTGTGCTGGACAAAGTGGAGGCGGGACAGGTTTTTCTCCGGGTACTCCGGTTTTCCCTGTCATCATTCATTTCAGCAACACACTCCATTCTCATTTCATAGCATCTATCAGTCATTACTAAATCACTTTGGGAGTGGCGACCCCATCGTACTAAAAGCCTATATATGGTTCATTCATTACATCCCTGACCCGGTCAATGACTGAAAAACAGGCTGTAGGTTTACATTTTCAATGATGTATTTTAATCTGTTATAAGATGCTATGGCTGAAGAAGTCTTAAATTAGATGAAACATGTACCAGAGAATGTATAATGTATTTTAATATTGAATGTGTTCTCACTAGTTCTTATGTTTATCATAATTTCCAACTCCGTGGCTAAATGGCTAGTGTGCTGGCCTTTGGCCCAAGCTACATTAGTTAAAAGGGACGTAAAATGATATCATCATCATCATCATCATCATTCCAATCCCAAGTTCGTGATTTTACTTTTACTTTCTTTACTGAAAGCAAGACACCGATATTAGCAGCGTAGAAGTAATATTTTAATAGGTCTACTTTGATATGAATTTAAGTTCAGTATTTTGGGAGACCTGCTCTTTGTATGTGTAAATAGCTTATGGCGATCATTTAGAGCTATTTAAAAGTTCTTTGTCGAGTTTATTTGCCAATTCTTCCTTCCTTCCTTCCTTCCTTCCTTCCTACATCTGCAACCACTGGACGGGTTATGGATGAAACAAAACATTCTGTGATATTGGTTTGTGCTGTGGTTCATGGTCAGGATTTTATATTTTGTCTTAAGAATAAATTAAATGCTACTATTTTTAAATAATTGACACGAAATATCGTCGGCGTTCAGACAGAAGTGACCACGTCCATTTTTTATGAATTTGAGTTAAATGCACTACTGGCGTAAAAAAAAAACACATTCTACATGATGACGTAGTCATTATTTTAATAGAATGAACCATTTTGGGGGTACAGGTACCCTACCCTCTAATGTGAAGTCCATTCTTGAAGACCGACGTCCAGGCAAGAGTGACTAAGTGGACCTAATCACTTAATATATAACATAGCAGAAGGCATTGCAAAAAGAACTAGCCTAAAGGGTACGATAGCCTTGCAGTAATATAGAATTATATATCACTGATTTTTTAAAACCCATTTATCTCAAAACAATGTTTTTGGACTTAGTAACTTCTTCCAGAACACCGACGATATGACAAACTTGCTCGACAGTGCTCACATTCTCTTTATAAAACATGCGCCCCTTGTGTCCAGAGGAAAGAAACTAACTGACAACCCTCATTATGACTAGGGTAGGCTACATTTTGAGATCAAATGTGCTGACTGGGGATCTGTTTCCTGCCTCAGCTATAATGGCAGTTATTCAGTGATTAGTACTAATCCACTAGCAGCAACTTCATTCCACTTGAATATAAGTTTCATCTATGCATACATAAAAATAACAGAGCACATGGACTTTGATGAAGTAGTCACAAATGACCAAAACTAGCCTTCAGCCTACAATTGTAGCCCTAATTGCAAAGACAGATAGGAATATTGGTCATAGAATTAAAGTTGTAATTCATTCCTTTTGTCTTTCAATCTCAAATCATGGAAAACAGGACAAAAATCCATCGCAAAGCCCTTTTATGGGATAACAGGACACATGAGCAGAAAATGCAACCTTCCTATATTTTATTGTACATCTGGGTACCCTAATAAATAATAAATAATAATAATAATAATAATTCAGAATTTTTCTTCTTTTTAGTATGCTTGATGCATCTTATTTTGTACTTCTCCAAGATGAAGTAGCCTACTATCTAAATATAACTATTCACCGACCTCAATGGCACAGTTGATCAGTCACCGTCCATCCATTCTGAAGATAGTGGATTCAATTCTAGTGGAGGATGGCGGCATTTGAGGGTGTTCAGATGTGAAAACTCTGTTTACAACAAACTAAAGGACTCTCGTGGGATAAAATTCCATCTCACCAAAATATTATAAAATCTATATCAATTGAAGGACCGTTAAATAACAGTATTATTTTGAACTTGCTATTCAGATTTTTTCAAGGACAGTTGAATCATAATCAATTTAATCTGTTGTAATCGCATCAGCAGCTAATATAGGCACCCTTACACTACAAGTGGAAAGGTTTGGGAAAGTATAAACAATTGTGCCATCAATTGAAAATTTGTTCAGACCTAAATAAAATATCAAGACATGTCTGGTCCATCTGAAGAAATGAGACTGGCCCATAGTTTAGATCCTTTATTAAATTCAATTTTAATAGAGCCATGATTATAATAAGTACGATTTCTGCACTAAGACTGCTTCAGGAGTTATGTCTCCCGTTACAGAGTCATGTAATAAATGAGCAACTGGTGAACATAAACAAATACAAAATCATTCACAAGTCATGTACAAGTAGGATTACATTCAATTATTTCAACTTGTCTTCACAATTTATACTAATATTAGTAATCTTTTCTTCTAGAGAGAATTCCAACACAAAGCATTCATGCCATTTTACTGGACTTGGAAATAACATTGCTAACCAAACCATTACAAAAATGTACTTGTTAAGATCATTCTCCCTTATCGTGATGAACGAACGAATGAATGAATGAATGAATGAATGAATGAATGAATGAATGAATGAATGAATGAATGAATGAATGAATGAATACATCTCCTTGCCCCACTTCTACAAGGAGAGATGGAATATAATGAAATCTTGCACAATCCTATGATGACCGACTCCTTTCATGTTAGTGATTGAAATAACATGAATAAGACATGGATGGAATATTATGGAATGCTTAGTTAGGATGGAAATAAAGAGTACTCCAAGAGGACATTTCAACAATTATGTTATCCACGACAAATTCCATTCATATACAGGAAATTAATTCAGGACACAGTGGTGGAAAGCTGATGAACTGATCACTTAATAATGGCTGCCCCAAGGTGGAGGTTTTGGGTGAAAATCCATAGAGTGGCTCTGGCTACAACTTGTGATCTCCATGATTATGGCAGCATCATATACACAGATATCCTATTGCCCTTCCTCCATATCCTACACTAATATAATTCATTTCATGAACCGAGGAGGAAAGCACTTTGATGAGTTCATCTTAGATGTAAAATATGCAGACTTAAGGCACCAGAAAGCTTGTACTCTCAAGGAAATATAAAACTGAACCACTAAGTTATTGGAACTTAGATAATATAAATTTATCAAATCCTAATCTACAAATGCAATTTCAGAGTATTTCTCTTCAACAGCAAGTTCTGGGTCTAGCTTTCAACTGAGCAGAGCAGTACCGGCATGTACCTTCTCACTCTTAACATGCAAGACCTTTGCGTTGATCAACCACCTTCGACAATTGCTATTCTACAGTAAAATACTCTCCAAAATCTACAGTACAGAAATTAATTTCCATTATTTCCTGCACAAACCACAATCCTCCTTTTATTGGAAAAAACCTAACAATAAAATTTAAGAAAATCACACTTCGAGTCACATTTTGCTGAGATAAATGTCGTTCTGACATGAGAGAGGATTAAAAACTAAAAGAAAGAAAGAAAAATAAATAAATAGACAGACAGAGAGACATGAATCTATACCCCACCACTTGAACATGTAACAAGTACATTACAGCAATGCACTTTCCTATAATGAAGTTTCAGTGCAAGTTTCTATTATTTCAGTGCAGACCAGCCTTAGCTGGTTGGATGGTTCAAAAAGGTCGGGAATGTAGCAATAAAAACCAAAGAATAGAATGTTGTAAGTTGGAGCCATGAAATTATGAAATTAATGTGCAAATCAACATGAATTTCTTCAGTGATAGATTTTAAAACATAATGATATATATACTGTATATATTATATTCCTTGGTCAAAGAATGAGCCAATCAATATAAAACCACTGAATGCTGATTGTTTTGCCTAGAATGGGAGTACAAGTCCTCGCCGAAGTGTTACCTATAATAATAATAATAATAATAATAATAATAATAATAATAATAATAATAATAATAATAATAATAATAATAATAATAATAATAATAATAATAATATCTGATATGAGAGAGGATTAAAAACTAAAATAAAATGAAAGAAAGAAAAATAGACAGACAGAGAGACATGAATCTATCTTTCTATCTATCTAATTATTATTATTATATTATTATTATTATTATTATTATTATTATTATTATTATTATTATTATTATTATTATTATTATCACCCCCTTAAGAGAGGTTCATTTCATCCATGTTCCACTTCAGTATGCTTGTAGTTTTGATGAATAGTAACAAAAATAAAGGAGGAGAACACAAAGGACTTAATATTTTTTACATAATTTTTATTTTGATGAAACAAAATTAAAATACTTACAAATGAAAGGTAGATTTGAGTCTGATATTTTTTGTGGACACAACTTCAAAGAAGTAAACAGACATTTTAAGATCGTGAACTCTCATCTACAAGCAAAAAATTTATTTTATTATAAAATTAACTTATAAACATCTCTTCATCACAAAATCTGAAAAACTGCCTACATAACTGACAAATCCAATAAATGCAGCAGAGCAATACAGAATTTGCTTACTAGATTACTTAATGAAATTTTTCCTTCATTTAAAGTATTTCTGTTGTAAATACCATGCCGCTGTGCTGAGAAGCAGTAACAATTAATATTCTCCACTTCAACTAACGACAATAGAAGATGGTAATAACAGGTAAAATATTCAAGTCATGAGACACGGTACATTGTCAAAAACTTTGAAAGTAATAAAGTTTGAACATTTTCCAAACTACTGTCAGCCACCACTGAAATCTGACCACAACCACCACAATAATAATAATAATAATAATAATAATAATAATAATAATAATAATAATAATAATAATAATAATAATAATAATAATCATCATCATCTGAATCATCATAAATGAAATATTAATCTCAAAATTAAAAAGTGTTTATTAAAATAGAAACCATGGACTTCACTTACTATATGAGCTTAGCACCTGCACATGGCCCGGTGGGGAAAGGATTAGTTTTTTCATGTAAATTAAAAGAAATGAACTTTTATTACCTGGCTTTAAGATTTTCCAAAAAGGTTACACACACACATACACATGCAAAATATAAAAATATAATCAGCCAATTGTAAAACAGCAGCAATATCTGAGTATGAACTGGCAAAAAATAAACTAGAGAGCTATCTTATTTAGCAGGCTCACTGGAATACTGCATTATACAGTACAATATGAGACATAAGCTCAAAATATTGGCATACACCTAAATGATGACAAACATGCAGTATAATACAAAAATGTTATATATACTGAGACACATTTGTTTCCTGTGCCATATAAGAAAGCATACAATGTATCACTCAACATTTAGTTTCCCAAGTCCAGAAATGACAGTATTAAATTAAGTCATTGAGGGAGAAAATTAATTAAGAACAAAACCGTTAAGTATGTACACAGAACAGGAATGATACACACAAATCAATTACCGGTATCTCAACAGAGAAATTTCAATATTTGAGACCATTTGATACCACATTCTAGTTTTACTGTAAAAATGCATCATGCACAACTGTCCAACTGCTCTGCAGTTAATATAAAACTGAATAAGAACAAAGAATAGAACAAAACTGAAATAAAATTATTTAGAGAAATGCAAGCTAATGGAGTATGATAGGAATTATATAATAATTTGTACACTTTCCTACTAATTACATTATTGCAATAGATTTGAAATTCAATTATTAAATGTAAATGCAAATGTACAAATAAATTTAAAAATTATAAAATATAACATTATTAATTTTGACAAGGTAAGCAATGCTATGCTCCATTTTAAGTTCACATGCTCTCATGTTTCACAAAAGAAATATTGACAAAGAAATAATATTCCATTTATAAGTTGATGAGTTTCAACATTCTTTTATTTTTCGTTTATGAATGAGAATTATCAAGAAAAATTTCAGTCTCCAAATGCGTAAACAAAAGAGAACAATATGCCATTTACATAAGACTAGGCCTGTTCATAACAGAAAGTTGCTCTCAAGAAGTACTGGAAATAAGAAATACTTTAATGGAATCATAGATACTCCCCCTTTTTGACATACCAACCAATGTCACTGGATTTATGATATGTACAGTATTACTCAAGAGTAACATGAATTACTAATAAAGGCTTTTGGTAAAAATAATAATCAATATAATAAGAATAAGCAATAAGAATCTATATAAAAATTTAAGGGTCAATTTTCATTTCAATATTACAGAAAAGGATTTTGAATTTTAAAAATGTAAGTTCAATATTTTTGGATAAGTATATTTATGTTTTATTTAAATAATACAACCAATTTATTCATTCACTCTTTCACATATTCTGTCTGACAATCACTCATATATCACTTCATATCTTCATTAATTGAAGCATACATCATGTCACTCATCGCAGAATTAATTTCTATAATATATTGCTCTACTAGCAATAACAACAAAGTCCCTTATTTAATGAATGAATTTATTTATTGAATGAAAAATCATAAAACCAATGTATACAATACAAATCAATCAATGTTATTTTGAATAAAACAAAAATGGAAGATAAATGTTATTGAACATTTCAATCAATATTCATAGTTCCTTCAGAAAAATATCTTAAACTTCGACAATGACCACAATAGTCTCTTCCAAATTTCATAGAAATGAACTCTGAGAATTATAACATTCGATGTAGACCTTATGTTGTAACACTTAGAAACTATAACAACAAACTTCAAAATTTTGAATCTCTGTATTAATGCAATGTTTTATGAATGTTTAATACAATAACATACAGTAAATAGACTTCCATTTGTAATATTCTGAAGAAACTAATGAGGCATGTTTGCATTTGAAGAAAAACTGCATGCTCACTAAACTGCATGTATCTTTCACTGCACACTGTCAGGAAATAAAATTTTAACATTTATATCTCAACCTTCAAACATGCTTTAAAATAAGAACACTAATCTGGTCAAAGGAAGTAACAATACTTAGATTATGAGAAAATTATTGCCCTTGGGCCACTCTTCTCCTCACAGTAAACTATGCATCCATTTCTTTAACATAATCACTGAAGTTTCAAGAAATAACAGAATATTCATCTGCCGAGAATGTTATTCCATACTGAAAAATAATGACTTGGAAGGCAGGGCACTAGGAGATCTCAACACTGACTGCAGAAATCAATGAGCCATGGTGCCAGGATGAAACACATCCGCTGGTTAAAGTTACGGGAATTAAGAAACATGCCATAATTCAAATTATGGGTATATCATCTTTATTGGCTGTCACAATTATCAAACTAACACATGTAACTATCAACTTTGGAAGAGGGTACCAAGGAGCAAGATAATATAACAGGGCTGCATCATGATCATAATCATTATCTAATGATGCATGAAGTACCAGTAGTGAGGATTCTGATAAATAAATGAGAAAAAAAATCCTGGCCTCTTTTTATTTCCTTAGAATATAAATGCCACAATTTATTTGGCTAATGAATGAAATTCAGAGACAATATTTATCTTTAACATGGTTTTGAATCCAGATTTTCTCTGATGCTGCCTCCGTATGATTTCTGTTTGTTCCATCAAGAGAAATACAATATGGCCACTTATTAAAGCCATCTTGTGGTACTGTTTCAACTTATGTGCTGCAACGATACAGTGATACTAATTTACATATTGATGGAATATAATTTCCAGTCCTGTACAGGAATCATTCATTAGGCCTTTCAACTCCATTGACAAGATTCACTGTCTCATTTGTCTAGATGTGGTCATGCTGCTTCTTCTGAAAGCACAATTTAGATGGTAATTCATTGATATCATGAAACCTGTGTAGTTTAATCAGGTTCATCCGAAATGTAACTTTATTCTTTCAGTCTAAGGATGTGTTACAACAATGGTGATGTTTCCACCTTCGGTTAATAGAATATCTTTTTTCTTTTTGGATATACATTATGTGTATTTAAAATATCAATGCAAGTATTGGTATGTAAAATTTTACTGTGATCTACTGAAACTAACACAGCCCTGGATATGGAAAGTCAATGGTCATAGATATACAGGAATGGTTTACAATATACTACTACAAGCTTACTTTTAATACAGTAACATTGTCTAAAATACACAACTCTCTTTTCACATATTTTTGAAATAGAAAGTTAGGATGGCAATCCAGGTCACCTGTTGCTTCCACAAGGAAGTAGTAAGTTTACCAATCGTGTAACTGCTACAAGCACTTCAGTTTCGTTAATTAGGAACACTGTAAGTTACATTTAATGAGCCATTACTCTGCCTTACAAAGCATTCAATACTGTCCCTTCTTGGCCTCTTGTGAATCTGCTCAAATAACAAACCAAGCAGAGAAACACGAGGCTTGTGCAAGAGGGACGACATTTGTGCGGCAATGATAGACGTATGGCATGACTGAAGAGATTTTCTGGATTGGTTAAAAATGAATAATATTTATTGTATCATAACAGTGGACATGTAGCTTTCCACACATAGAACACTTGTTTTCAGTGAAAATCAATGTGAATAAATTCAACATCAATGGAAAATCTTTACTGTACAAGTCTGCACTAAATTTCCATGCCAAAGATACTGGAATATTTCCCAAACATGAATTTATACAAACTTTTCCTATGTCTCTTTATTCCTATGACAAACATACATGAAGTCAAGGGATGAGTTACAATACCTGAAAATATAAAAGAAATACATCAACGTGATGATATCAAATTGACTGGATGACAGATCTGTTTGGATTACATGGAAGCTGCTCCTGCCAGGCTTTCAAACTTCATTCTCTCACTTATCAGCTCAGATGGACACAGGTTTATAGAAGCTCTGACAAACATTTTCCAAAGAGAGGTAAAAGTACAACATTTTAAGGCCTTGAAACAGAGACATGATTTTACAACAGTGGCCAAAGAAACACGAGATGAGGGATAAGTTAGCAGATAGCATCCCTTAGTTGTTCTGAGAAGTTCCGTTCAAATCTGGACTGTTTTCTGTGATACAGGCACGGTCTGAACTACTGGTGCTGCTGCTGCCGAGAGCCATCCGCTGCATCTGTCGGATCACTGTAGCTGCATGGTACGCTTGCTGAAAACATAACCACCAATGATTTCCTCTTTGAAACATATATCATTTTCCAATTATTGATAAAAATAATTCAATCAATTCTAGATTCAAATACATAGTATAATCAAAATCATATAAAGTAACATCTTCAGTGAACTAGTGCCAAAAAGCAGCAAGTGATCCCAACAGAATGCTCTCTTCATGAAGCAAGATACCTATCGAAAGAAATCTAGAGTACACACTACTTGCTGTTTAAAAATAAATTTCATCATGGTCAAAATAGGTCTAAGAAATCTAGAGTACACACTAATTGCTGTTTAAAAATAAATTTCATCATGGTCAAAATAGGTCTAATATTAAAAACGAAGCACAATTCAAACGGTACATGAGCATTAGAGTCGTTCACTAATTATGCAAGCTAAATATTTTCATTAAGAATATACACCAAACAAGCATCTACACTTCACCAGCTGGGCAGCAAATTAAATGCATATGAGAGATGATATGGAATTTGTATTCTTCAAATTAAAACAATTTATTATTATTATTATTATTATTATTATTATTATTATTATTATTATTATTATTATTATTAAGATAATCACATAAATCAGCACAATAAGATTATTACTACAATTATATAATGATGAAGGTAGCCATGGTTTACACTTACAAACTGCAGGTCTTTGTACCAAGACTGGAAATTTTAAATGACATAGGTATTTTAACATTCAAAATTTTAACAAATTTATGTAAGAAGGCTATACAGATTTCACTGATATTTACATGAATTCAAGCAAGGTCTGTTAATAATGAATTATAACTGATGAAAATAAATACACTAATTTTCTTTTCATATTATGTTAATAATAATGTTATTTGTTTTACGTCCCACTAACTACTTTTACGGTCTTCGGAGACGCCGAGGTGCCGGAATTTAGTCCCGCAGGAGTTCTTTTACGTGCCCGTAAATCTACCAACACGAGGCTGTCGTATTTGAGCACCTTCAAATACCACCGGACTGAGCCAGGATCGAACCTGCCAAGTTGGGGTTAGAAGGCCAGCGCCTTAACCGTCTGAGCCACTCAGCCCGGCTTTCATATTATGTTAATGTGGTGATTTTTTTTTTTTTACTATCTGTGTTATTAGGTCGCACCGACACAGATAGGTCTTATGGTGACGATGGGATAGGAAAGGGCTAGGAGTGGAAAGGAAGTGGCTGTGGCCTTAATTAAGGAACATTTTATGTAGCAGTACGTATCTTGAAGAGACCAACAAACAGTAAAAAGTTATTTGGAGAAAAAAAGGAGAAGGATAAATTATTGAAGAACAATGACAGCCCATTTACCATTAAAGTGTTAAACAGTTCTGTTCATGAAGTAACTCAGTGAAACAAAGGGAACAGATAAATTACTGGTATCCAGCTTTAACAATATCTTCTTTTTTACTAGCTGTTTAACATTGTTTAGATTTACAGTGATACTGGGTTTGGGAAATCATGGACTGGGAAGGTAGTGCTCATGGCATCAAAGTAGTTACAGCCTCATGTTACGCCTGGTGTTAAAATGATAAAAATGGTAAACCATCTTCAAGGCTGCTGCTGATGAGGTTCAAACCCACCATCTTTCACATGCAAGCTTGGAGCTACCTGACCTGTACTGCATAACCAATTCACTTGGAGCTTAGCTTCTGTACTTATAAGAGCAAAATTTGTTTGCTGGGTGTTACACCACTCAGAAACAACTTAATATTTACTGCTTGTAATAATTATATTTGTACCGGGCGGTACACCTCCACGCCGCTAATTCAAACATTGCGCCAGTTGAGACTCCTCTGCAGGAGAAGGCCTGAACTTTAACAACCATGTTAATTCTAAAGTTTCTCAGAAGATGTCGCTATTGTAAATTTTGAAGAGTTCTGAACTGTGTCTTTTTTGATTTATATTTGTTTTCTCTGTAGTGAGAAGTGTGAACATTCTCTTCTAGATGGCACTACTGAAGAACTACAATTGTGCACCCTAGTGCGAAGTGAAGGAACTGTTTTTTGAGAAATTTTGTGTTCATAAGTTTGTTCTTGTTAAATTTCTTTCAGTCATATTTTGGGTTGGCAGTATAACCCTTCTCTTTCCGCTTGTTTTGAATTTAGCCAATCCCGAATTTCTCTAATTAATTTTTGACCAATAACGTACGTCTTCTCCGATATGGATATGTTGCTTGATCCTAGCCAATAAAGTTGAGGGGGGTGTGGGTTCTCATTCTTGAAAGGTCTCAAATGTTCCACGAGGGTATTTAAACTGCTGATTTTCTGGTCTCCGGGCCACTTCAGTAACATCTTTCCTAGTGTGATTATGTATCAGGGGGTGGGAAGCGCCTCTTCCTTCGGGCAGCAGTTCTTCCATAAGGTAATGGCCTTTTAATAACTTCATTTCTTGCTAGCTCAGCAGTTTAACCCTCGGGGCAGGTTCGAAACTTATCATGTAACCTTCCTTTAAAATGTAAAAGACACTTGGTGTAAATTCCGTCTCTAACTACAAATCAGGATAGAGTGTGCCTAACCCTCTCGAGCTCCCACTCATAGTGTTTTGAGGTGACTACGTTTTCATAACAGTTTCCCTTCTCTTTGTAATGTAATAAATTTTCCTATTGTGTCACCTCCATAGTATGGGATTAGCCCTTGCACAAGCGGCCTAAGAGCCAAATAGGTTTTAAAAAGGTGTATTAGGAGTGCAAGTTACGCCTCCACTCAAGTTGGTATTTTGGGGCCATGTAATTGTCCTGTTTCTTTAGTGAATAGGCCTCAGTAGGTTGGGTATTTTTACCCCTGTTCTTGTGTGCCTGGAGGGCAGCTTGAAGGTAGAGTTTGGTGTGGCCTTTGAATAGGCTTGAACTTTGAGAGCGGGTTGCTCTTTCGTAAATTGTATTTTCTGTGTGCCTCGAGCAGGCTTAACTGGATAATTGGGAGCTAGTGCTCCTTGGCATGGTTGGGGTTTTCTGCCCCTTTGTTGAACGTTGTTCATATGTAAAGTTGGGCTCATTGCTCAAGGATTGCGTGTCTGGGGGCTCGAAGCCCAAATCCATTAACAAATTGCAATTGTACATTCTTAGTTTGTTGATATGCTACTGAGTACCTGTTATTCTTGTTATTTCTTGATCTTGAAAAGGAAATATAACCTTTGTTAAAGTTTTAAATTAACTTTAATTTCGTAAGTTGAGACCTATTCATCCCAGCACCTTCTTTCACCTCTAACTACCACGGATAACTCCGTAACAATATTCTTACCAAATCAGCTTATCAAAACGTTCTAAATATTTCAATTTCTTAATGATTATTAAAATATGTAGTTTAATTTTGTATACTGTTTTGTGAGAAAAGGAGTTGGGAAACACTATATGGAGGGTAAAGGAGATTAATCAGTGGAGTGTAAGGTGTGTGAAAAGCATGAGAGAAAACAGACTGGCTATAACAGAAGAAAGGTTTGAAATGCCATTACTTTTCATTATAGTAATAGACGATAGAATAGGGTCATGCCACAAATTAGTTGTAATGGTTAACACTCGAATTGAGTAGCACCACACACAAGATGTTAAGTTTTTGTGAATTCTGTGCCATTCAAACCCATCTTTCACAAGAGGAATATTTTCCTACTTCTTTCATCACTGTAAGTCTACCTACACATAGTAAGAGAGTAAAAATGTAAAACTTTGGCTATGGTAAAACACCTGTTAACTTTTGCTCAGTCAATTTCGGTTCATTTTTTAAAGTTAAAGAACAAGTCCCATTATATTCCTGGGAAAAGCATGACTGTACAATTATGAAGCATCACCGGGTGAAACTGTAAGTACATTGCTTAAAATATGGTGTAGCTTCTGTTACGATGGTGCTATGGATACCAGTTTGGAAATGGTAATGTGGTGGGGTTGAGATTGTTTAATGTTTTGCAGAGATTATAAGATCTGCGGCCGTGAATGCCATTTTTGAAGTTGATTCCTGTTCAGAATGACTCATTTTGTCATGCTGTGGACAGGACAAGCTTGTGTAACAACAGAAAGCATGCAGCAGTGTTCTGATGTTTTAACTAGTCATCCTACAATGTTTCATTGCAATTGGTCTAAACAATTCCTTTGTAAGTCTTCTCATTCACAAATTTAGTTTGAAGTTGCTATTTCAACTGACTGAATTTGTTGGTTTAAAACATTTGAAATCATTAAGCAGTAAGAAGTAATTTACCAGATAAAATTAACTGAACAGAGTTGAACAACAAATAACTTACACATGAATATCATGAACAAATCATGAAGTGTACGGAGTAATAAATCACTGCAGGTAGGAAATAATAAATTAAAACACAAACAAGTTTATTTATATAAACAGAGGTTACTTAATACCAATTAATGATTCCTGGAAGCAGTCACTGACAGAATGTCACAACTATAGCCAAGAAAACCATATTGCAAGTTACAATATATAGCAAATATACTGTAGAAGAGAGAAAAGTGATATTACTCACAGTAAAGAACAACCAGCAAATAATATTAGTAAATTCATTCAAAACAATCATACAGAAAAAATGGTATATTATTAACAATGAGATATTTTTTCCATGCTACATTCTCATAGAAAACATCTGATGGCAGAAATACACATAATTTGCTCATGCACACTTCCACTAAATTTTATGACATGCATGCCTCATTTACCTGTAATAAAGCAACTGCATAACCAAAGAGAAATTTGCCACTATATGAAGCTGTGCATTACTCAAAATTAGAAGGACGAGAATTGTTAATGTTCTCCCATCTCATTTGCAAGCGACTTGTTTTGAATCAACTTTATAATGGTACGGTACCAAAGGTTGCAGACAAAGTATACACAGCATTACATCTACATGATTTCATCATGAAAAATAGATTACATTTATCTCTTACCAATATCAGCAATACAAAAATGTATGTTTAAAAGTGAGTGACAGAACTTACATTATTTCTTCATTTGGGGGAAATTTCGGTTTGGCAAATCCACTTTTTCCCTACAACTTGGTTAAAATTATGTCTTTTTTTTATTTTTAGGAGTGGTACAATGTGTCATTAACACATCAAAGATTTTCAGCAACATGAAAGTGGGAAAAGGCTACGGTGGCCATTGCCATAAATAAGGTGAAGCCCCAACATTTGCATGGTGTGAAAACAGTAAACCACAGAAACAATCCTCAGGACTGCCAATGATGGTTTTCAAGCCCACCATCTTCAGAACATAAGCTCACGATTACATGACCTGAAACATGCAGCTAACTTGGCTCTGTAAATTAATGTACTTCTAATAATGTCATCTTATTTGAATATCCTATATTCATGGATTTGGACAAGGTGACCATGAATTTTAAGGTGTATGGTAATAAATTTGGTATTATTGTTGGACTTAAGAGTATTACTAAAGTAGACTACAGTATCAGTAATATACAGAAACATTCATACGCAACATGAATAATTTCAGTTGTAAATCACATTTCCTTGAGAAAGAATATGTTTATTTCCCTTAGAGTATGGTAAAAGTACTTCCATCAAAGTGTACAGTTGGTAATACATGAGCTTTCTTATTCACATTACTAACATGGTAGATGAAGAAAGGACTTTCAGCAATACAGGTCCTATTTTCTACAGAATTTCATTTGTTTCCCCAAAAGTATCTAGTCTACAAACAAAGTACCGGTATGGTTGCAATATTTCAAGTTTGGAGTTCCCTAAAAATAGCAATTTCATCATGTAATTTTATCAGCCCATTCTGTATAGAACTGTATGCTAGTGAATAATTTATAGTACTGATTAGATGGAATTTGATATTTTCATTCTAATGCGGGTGATGACTAATTGGTAAGTTCTATAATTGCTAAGGTAAGAAAGCTAGCAGGAGCAAAACATACCGTGTGATACAGCCGCCCCTTCCAATGTAGTTTTATGCAACCCAACTAATGTGCAACATAGTTATAAGGTGGCTATTCCCCTGCATTTGACTAACACGCTCTCTCTCTCTCTCTCTCTCTCTCTCTCTCTCTCTCTCTCTCTCTCTTCTCCCCTCCCCCTTCTATTCATTAATTTTATCCATCATTTATTCAGGTTAACTTCATGGACACCACAATGAATTGCGAATTTATACCAGCCACAAATTAAGTGAGTGTCAGTTTTAACCATATCCATGTGCCGTCCTGACAATGTCCAACAGCATTTCAGCATGTTTTTAACAAGCATTACGGGAATATTTCATTTTATTTATATTGGTCGATGTGGAAATACCATCTAGCAGTTCTGCATCAGCTGGTGGTTATTTACAGTGGCATCCAGGGGCTTGCATACTGCTAACACTTACTCAAGTAGATTTGGTGATTGATGATCTGACTACAGAATCAACATCTACCAGTTCCTGTTTTGCAATTGAAATTGTAATGATTAGCAGTGATGGAACTAACAATTCTATGAGTACAATACAAGAAAGAGTCTGGATGATGAGCATACTCCAGATGCTAAAAATTTAGAGACTAATTTATTTTTCAGATTTTTTACACTTAGTTCATCCCAAATGTTAATGTTAATTGTGTGTTTGTACATTCGTTTTAATGTCAACTCTGTGTTCTTACATTTGTTTACTTATTAGATGTATTAAATTAAGGGTGAAGATGGCCAGCCAAGGCCAAAACTAGTCCCTACTTTAGTAATGTAATTCAATAATATTGCATAATACAGTATTGAAAAAGGTGGACCTTTCAACATTAATTTAATAATTATTATTGTATTCCCCTACAGGTGTACTGTATGGAACTAATGTCTGGTGAGCACATTTACCACACAGTTCTGAACCCTACCGACAGGTTATATCATCCACTCACAAAACATGACGCCTTGAAATCGTGTAGAGACGTCCTTTAACCATGTAACTATGTTAATGTGTCACGCCCCGTGACCAGGTGTAATGAAGAGGAGAATCAATGCATAAAACTAGGTAACAGTGCCGTAATTAATGTCTTAAACACTAAACCAGATGGCATATGCACTCTACTCTCGTACTACCAGCATGTTCCTAGCAGTGCCTATCTTTTTTTTTTTTTTTTTGTTATTTGCTTTACATCGCACTGACACAGATAGGTCTTATGGCAATGAGGGGACAAGAAAGGTCTAGGAATGGGAAGGGAGCGGCTGTGGCTTTAATTAAGGTACAGCCCCAGCATTTGCCTGCTGTGAAAATGCGAAACCACAGAAAACCATCTTCAGGGCTGCTGACAGAGGGGTTTGAATCCACTATCTCCCGTACGAGAGCTCACAGCCGCGCGCTCCTAACCGCACGACCAACTCGCCCGGTTCCTAGCAGTGTAGCGTAGAGGATGTGGTTAGGCGTTAGCCTAGCAATCGACAGAATGTGCCATCAGCAGTTCGAATCCTGCATTGTTAATATATTTTTGCACGAGTATGATGTTTGAATACGTAAACACAGACCCAAGTTTGTCACATTCAAACAGTAGAATGATGCTGTTATTAAGGTTGTGCTCTGAGCATACTCCGCTGGTTAGGGCCTGACTGTAATCCCTGCTGTACTTCGGCATGTTTTCCACAGAGAAATACATTGACACGCTCCTCATTTATGGGGAAGCAAGACAAAACACGTGCGGGGCACTATATCTGTACCAGGAATGGTATCCCGACAGGTGACATCTGGCTGCTACGACATTCCGCCGTATTGAAAGACACCTAAGAACAACAGATATGACATCCAAGCAGCCACCAGTCCGCGTCAGGCCCATTAATCAGGTGAAACAGAAGAGGCCATTCTGGAGGCAGTTTGTAATAATCCACACATCAGTACAAGGGCAACTGCATAACAGGTGGACACCACCCAGCCATCCATCTGGCGAATACTGCCTAAATATTAATTTCATCCATACCATCTTGAGCTACACCAAGAGTTCCATGGGCATGATTTCAAAGCTTGAATAGAGTTCTGTTGGTGGCTATTAGGCAGGCTGGAGAAACACAGCATTCGTATAGCACATCTTGTTCTCAGAAGAATCGCGCTTCCACAATAATGGGAACGTCAATTATCACAACATGCAATATTGGAGTCCTGACAATCCTCACTGGGTGCGACAGGTGGCCCATCATGTACGATGAGGAGTGAACGTGTGGTGTGGAACCTTGGGGGATTGTCTGATCGGACCTTATTTCTTTGAGGGCCATTGGATGGGCCAACGCTTCCTGCATATTCTGCGTCAGGAACTCCCACGGCTGCTGGAGGACTTGCACGATCGTTTGATGATGTGGTTGCAAAAGGATCAACCTCCAGCACATTCGACTTTACCCGGTCATAATCATGTGAACGAGGAACTGCCAGGGAAACGGGTAGGACGAGGAGGCCCTGTTTCTTGGCCTGCCAGATCACTGGCTTTAATGCCATTAGAATTCTTCCTGTGGGGGTATTTGAAGAACATCGTTTAGAGTGAAGCACCAGAAAACCCCAACCAGCTCCGGCAACTAATCATGGATGCCTGCCGAGCAATTACACCTGGAATGCTTCAGCGCACAAGACTACCTATTGGTCATCAGGCCCGAACGTGAATAAACCAAAACGGTCATCACATCAAGTAATTGCTGCAATAAGACACTGTTAGGGCAGTTGTGTTCCTATGATTTCTAGTCTGTATCTGTCTGCCCTGTTAACTAATTGGCCCTTCTTAGGACCACAAACACATTCAGTCACATACGATTTGCATGAAAGCAGGTATTGCACTTACATTACGTGTGGCACGTTGATGTAGCCACAAAGACACGCACAAAATGCTGTCAGTTGTGTACACTATTTTATTTACAAATTATATACACACATTAATGAACTGCCATCTTGACAAACATTTGACTGGTACAGTAGCATGTCAACAGATCAAAACACGAGTTCACGACTTCCACACAAGTCTCATTAAACCAACTCTACTCTACCCTCAAGATTGCCTCTTTATACACGATGCCTGGCAAGGCTTCTAGATGAATATGACACAATATGTTTTCTGGTAACTTTGAGAGTATCCAATAGCCTATTTACAATGTAAGGAATTTTCTACACAAATCCAGTTGCACATTGCATTGTTCTGGACTTATTACAGAGTGTTGCACAATATTGCACTGGATTATACATCATATATAAAGGTAATAATAAATTATATAATATAAATTAAGTGTTCTTACATTAAATAAACTCATATTAATATATATGCAGCAGATGTTTCATGACATAACCTCATAGGATATAAACTTCATGTCGTAATGGTCCAACTTTTTCAATACGTGCCCCTTGCCCCACCCCTTCCTTTTCCTTTGAATCTCACAACTGTTAGTATGAGGCACACAACAATAGGCCACGCACCACATGCCGCAATGAGAGGTAAGTCTCATATAACCTATGCCATTTGACTAACACGCACTCTCCTTCAAATGAATTAATTTTGTCTAATTTTATCTATAATTTATTCAGGTTAACTTTATGGACACCACAATGAATTGCGAATTTATACCAGCCACAAATTGAGAATGTGTCAGCTTTAACCATTTCTTCATTTGCCACCCTGACAATGTCCAACAGCATTTCAGCATGATTTTAACGAGCACTACGGGAACATTTCATTTTATTTACGTTGGTTGATGTGGAAACACCATCTAGCAGTTCTGCAACAGCTGATGGTTATTTACAGTGGCATCCGGTGGCTTGCATACTGCTAACACTACTCAAGTAGATTTGGTGATTGATGATCTGACTACAGAATTAACATTTACCTGTTCCCATTTTGCAAATTGAAATTGTAATTATTAGCAGTGATGGAACTAACAATTCTATGAATATTAATGCAAGAAAGAGTCTGGATGATGAGCATACTCCTGATGCTAAGAATTTAGAGTAATTTATTTTTCAAATTTTACACATAGTTCATCCCAAATTTTAATGCAATATTGTGTTTATGCATTTGTTTTTATGTCAATTGTGTGTTTGTACATTTGTTTAGTTATTAGATGTATTACATTAAGGCTGAAGATGGCCAGCCAAGGCCGAAACTAGTCCCTAGTTTAGTAATGTAATTAAAAAAATATTGCATATTATAGTATTGAAAAGGTGGACCATTACGACATTAATAATTATTATTGTGACATAACCTCACGAATAATACGATCATGACTATACCAAATACAGTTTGTACACAACTAAATCATAATAATAATAATAATAATAATAATAATAATAATTGACATTTCCATTATTTACCCATAAATTAGAGAATGTTGTTTCCAAGTTATACTAGTCTATTACACTTGCATCAATATCACCCCTATAACTTGAAACAATTTCAACAGTCTATCACACTCGTCGACTTTGCCTTGGTCTTGGATTATATCTTCTCTCTTCCTCGATGGATGTGTTCTCGTCCCCTTGACTGGATCATGCAGTCTCAGGGGTTGGTGTCACCTCGCTGCCAGCCTCTTTCTTAGTGGTAGTCAATGCGTTCTCCTCCTCATGACCATATTGAGCTGTGTCATTAATAGCCTCTCCTTCAGCTGGACCCATGGCAGTACCAGGCTTACTCTGTATACACAGCAGTTGGGTGACACCACAACTCCGATGCATGGACCTTTTTCCCTTTCTTTTTTTTTTTTTTGCACCGACAGAGATTAGGTCTTATGGCGACGATGGGATAGGAAAGGCCTAGGAATGGGAAGGAAGCGGCCGTGGCCTGCGTGGACCTTGACAGGAGGGTTGGTCCTTAGTAAGTAAATCCCATGGCCCAGCTGCTTATCCACCTCGATGGGACCTATCCACATAGGTGCCAGACCTGCATGAAACCCTCCAATCTTGTTACTGACTGGGTGGTTACGTCACAGTACTTGTTGCCTGGTAGGAAGATCTGGATTGCTTCAACATCTTGAGCCTTGGCCTGGGTAAGGGATCTCTTCTCGGCCAAAGCTTGCTCTTCCTTGATGTCCTGGCTGCTGCTTATGCTGCCACTCTGCTAGGGAAACAGCTGCATCATCTTGACCAGAAGTGGGTGGTGGATGAATCTCCCAATCCCCGGTGCTGTATAGCTGTCGACCAAGGAACAGCTCTGCTGGGGAATAGCCAGTGACACGGTTGATGCGTCATCGCAGGGCAAAGAGCGACTGTGGTATCTGACGGTCCCACGGTCTATGTTCTTTGTATATTAGGTGGACCCGTAGCATCCTTTGCAGCTCCTGGTTCTGTCGTTCTGTTGGATTGGCCCTTGGGTTGTAGATAAAGGTGGTCCAGTGCTCCACACCCCATTCTGTCATCATTTGCTGCCACTTCCCTGACGTGAACTGACTTCCGTTATCTGACAGAATGCACCATTGATAACCATAGCGGCTGAATACCTCATCTTGTAGAAGACTGGTGATGCGTCCCATCGTGGCTTCTGGTATCAGAAAGGCCTCAATCCATCTTGGGAAGTGGTTAGCGATTACTAGGAATCCTGTTTTACCCCGTGGTAATCCAGAGTAAGGACCCATCATGTCCAGGGCTATGCCCTCCCAACGGCATTGCGACCGTCTTCCTTGCTGACTGGAATCTGCCTTCCTGTTGCTCGTCTTGGTGCAAGTGCAGATGTAGCACCCTTTCAAATAACCAGGATGTCTTTCCGCATGTTGACCCAGTAGAATATTCATCGGATAGACTGATATTTCTCTTCACCTCCTAGATGTCCGGCTTCAGTGCTGTCGTGGAACTTCTCGAGGATGTCCGTCATGGGCTGTCTAGGGATCACCACTGCAGGCATGTCAGAGAGGTGAGATCTGTACATCAAGAGTCCTCTGACAACCCGGAAGTTCTTGTAGCACATCGAATTCCCTCGGGACGAGTCGACCATCGGTGTTTTGTCTCCTAATCCACTGCACCATGGTCCTACAGGGTTTGTCTTGTCCTTCCCATTGCTTGATTACTCCCAGATCAAGTTTCTTCTTGATGGTCATAAGAATAGGTTCACTGGGTTCGCTCTGGTGATTTTGTGGAAACTCCCTCTCAACAAGGGTTCTCCTAGCTTCAGGTTCCATTGCCGGGTGCCTAGATAAACTGTCTGATCCTATGTTCATCAGTCCTGGGACGTGGCACACATCAAAATCAAATTCTGCGATTAACAAAGCCCATTGCATCAATTTAGATTTTGAGCCAGAGACAACAGAGTTCAACCATTTGAGAGCTGCATTATCGGTGTAGAGCTGGAACTTCCTTCCCTGCAAGTAGCCTCTGAATTTGCCCATGGCCCACACCATGGCTAAGGCTTCCTTCTCAGCAGTGCAGTAGCGTTGTTCGGTGGTAGATAGGTTTCTGCTGGCATACTCGATGATGTCCCTTCCGCCATCACTTCTCTCCTGGAATAACACTGCTCCTAAGCCGGAATCGCTGGCGTCCATCTGCAGGTACATCTTCCGTTGAGGGTCGGGATGGGCTTAACTGGGAGCGTTGCATATCGCAGCATTAATGACTTGGAATGCTGCCTTTTCCTTGCTTGTCCATCGGAATGGGCAGTTGTTCTGGAGTAGATCGGTGAGTGATATTACCCTCTCTTCAAAGTGTGGCATGAAGCTGCTGTACCATCCACACAAGCCAAAGAACTATCATACTTGTCGCTTGGTCCATGGGTGTTCAGCTTCCTCGGTAGCTCTATTCTTCTCTGGTTGCCTTTTTAAGCCTTCAGATGTTAGGTCATGGCCAAGATATTCTACACAGGACTGGGCGAAGTGGCACTTCTCCAGTTGGCAGGTCAGTCCATGAATTTTCAGTCGTTCCAGCACTTTCTTCAGGTGTACACGGTGTTCTTGAAAATTCTTGCTGTGGATCTAGATGTCATAGAGATACACTTTACAGAAATCTCGAATATATCATGACAATACCTTATTCGTCAGTTGAATGAAAGTTGCAAGAGCATTCTTCAGTCAAAAAGGCACTACTGTAAACTGGTACAATTCTCTTGGTGTCATGAAGGCGGTCAGTGGCCTAGAACTTTCCTCGACCTCCACTTGCCAGTATCCGGAGTTGAGATCCAGAGTGCTGAAAATCCTAGACCCACTTACTCGTTTCATCGAGTCTTTCAGATCAGGCATGGGGTAGGCGTCACTAACAGTCTTCTCGTTCAACTTGCGAAAGTCCACACACAATTGGTACTCCCCATTCTTCTTTTTCAGTAGGACGTTAGGTGAACCCCAACACAATGTAGAGGGTTCGATGAGACCTTGCCCTTCCATCTCTTGAATCTTCTGAATGACGGAAGTTGCACTTATCCAGGTTGATTGGATATGGACGTTGCTAGATGGGCGAGGAAGTGCTGCATTCAGTAGTGTGCGTTACAGTGGTGGTACATCCTATTTTATTAGTGATGACTTCCGGAAAGTCCTTTAAGGCGCGTCTCAGCTCCTCTTCTTCTTCACTTGGATGAAGATGCGATAACTGGATATCTCCCCGGTCTATGTCGACCTCCGCATCCTTGCGAGTCCGGAGATTTCCATCATGCTAGGTGACCCTCAGACGTCTGTCTTTTCCCAAAAAGACTTTGTGAGCTGCATAGTCTAGGTTCACCTTGTACTCTACCACAAAGTCATGACCTAATATGATGTCAGGTATTAGGTTCTGAATCACTGCAATGTTAATTACAATAGGCAGGTCCATGCATTTAGCAGATAGGTTAGTCTGTCCCTGGATGGAATAGGTTACCCCGTCCGCTGCTCCCACTACCCTTCTGAGATGGTGAGACTTCATAGGCAGTAGTAATCTGGCAACAGTCCGATTTACAAATGAAGGACTTCGTTGGCTGTCCAGTAAGGCTGAAAAATTCTTGTTGCCTAACCTTAAGACGATAGCTGGACGAGGTTGGCCTATTCTGCTCACATTCTGACCAATCCCTCTCCTACTTGACCAGGGTTGCTTGTCTGTCGGGTCTTGAGGCGCATTCCTGTTCCCGGTCCCATTCTCCCTCAATCCAGAATGAGCTGGACCCAGTTTTCCGACGCCAAAGTTGGGCATTTGTTCTTCAGGTATCCCGTTTTTTCACATTCGTAGCATTTCCTAACCGAGCTGGTCTCTTCCATGGCTTTGCTCTTGTGTTCTTCTTCCAACTGGACGATGATTCTATGCAGATCATCAAAGGATCTCGGTTTTGATACCTTCACTAGAGGTCTAATCTTATTGCGGAGTAGCTCTACGATGTCTGTTAAGATCTTGTTCTCGTTTCCTTCTGGGTGCAGCCGCTTGAAGAGCTGGTTCTTCTGGGGGATGAACACACTAGCGCTCATGCCAGTGGGCCGTGCATCAGTCAGCAGCTTCCTTTCCACAGAGCTCTTCACCCCTTCGGAATTAAACCTAGCAAGGAATTCCCTCTTGAAATCAGTCCAGATAAAATTTAAGCTCTTCAAGTTATTCCACCAAGTAGTGGCTTGCCCCTGTAACTGCAGTGTGATGAGTTCAACGAAGATGTCCTCCAGTAGATTAGTCCTTTCTAGTAGACTGACTGATACCTCGATGAAGCTAGTCGGGTTCTCTTCGTTGTCTGCAGAATTCTGGAAGGCTCTCTTCTATCATCTTCAGGTATAGGTGTCCTGTGTTGCCAGTTAGGTTTGAGGGGGTTGAAGGTGTGGTGATAGGTCCTGTTCGAGTTAGTTTATCTTCTACCGCATGAAGGATGCTCTCTCGCATATTCTGCACATCTCCCTTGACGGTCGAAATCCGGTTTTCCAACCCAGAAACCTGGATCTCCACCTCTTCCTTGAGGTTCGAGATATCCCCTTCCAGCTGGCTTACCCTACTACCAATCTGCTCAACCTGTCCCAGTTTCGACCTAATGTCTGAAATCTGCTATGTTAATTGATTGGTGACATTGCTAATTTGGGATTAAATTTTATCATCTGCAGTTAAAATTTTCAATTCTAGGCACTGTTCTCCTTTGTAAACCTGTGTGTACACTTGTGATATTTGTCTACTTAAAACTGTATTAGCTTCAGAAATCTTGTGATCTATCTTTGAAATTAGTTCCGCAATCACTTCTGTTAGGCTGCAATTGACACTTGAAATTTTGTCATTTACTTTCAAAATTGGGTTTATTAAATTGGAATTGACTCGTGAATCAACGTCCGAGATTTTGTCACCGAGTTGCCTGCATTATGCTTATTAAGTTGGAACACATTTTAGTTATATTTACCTCTTCTTCTGATGACGAGTCCTGTGTTTCGTCCATCTCAATAAAAATCTCTACAGGAGCTTCTCGTTTTCAATGAGAGCTTCTCCTTTTCGATGAGACCTTCTCATAATTGTGTCTTCAATAATTTCTTCGTGCCATTCGTCAGAAGATTTCTCTTTGTGAGGTCATCTTTAAGTTGTTGTACACACATATTTTCTAGTATCATTTGCATTTTGTTCTAATTCCCACTTACACTCGTATTCACTCAAAAATTATTCTTCAATCCTGTCATGGTCGCCAATGATGTAGCCACAAAGACGCACACAAAATGCTGTTAGTTGTGTACACTATTTTATTTACAAATTATATACACACATTAATGAACCGCCATCTTGACGAACATTTGACAGCTACAGTAGCATGTCAACAGAATCACAACACGAGTCCACAACTTTCACACAAGTCTCATTAAAACAACTCTACTCTACCCTCAAGACTGCATCTTTATATACGTTGCCTGGCCAGGCTTCTAGAAGAATATGACACAATATGTTTTGTCGTAATTTTGAGAGTCTCCAATAGGCTATGTACAATGTAAGGACGGGCGAGTTGGCAGTGCGGTTAGGGGTGCGCAGCTCTGAGATTGCATCCGGGATATAGCAAGTTCGAACCCCACTGTCGACAGCCCTGAAGATGGTTTTCCGTGGTTTCCCATTTTCACACCAGGCAAATGCTGGGGCTATACCTTAGTTAAGGCCACAGCCACTTCTTTCCCACTCCTAAGCCTTTCCTATACCACTGTCAGCATAAAACCTGCCTGTGTCAGTGCAACGTAAAGCAAATTTTAAAAAATAAAATAAAGTGAAATGTACGGAATTTTCTTCGAAAATCCGGTCGCACATTGTGTTGTTCTGGATTTATTACACTGTGTTGCACAATATTGCAGTCGATTATACATCATCTATACAGGTAATAATAAATTATATGCACAATAACCTCATTTATCCGGCCCTCATTAATCTGGATCGGTTTATCCAAATCGAAAATTATAAAACTTTATTTTTACTTGTACAGTATTTCTTTTACGGCGTCGACTCTTCTTGAATGTCTTTTCCGTCAAGGATAGTTAAGGACAGGAATTGGAAGTAATTCAGCCATGGTCTATCAACGGTACTGTCCTGGCTTTCTCCTGGAATTGAGAATGGGAAACCATGGAAAACCATTCCCAGGATGGCCAATGGGGGATTCGAACCCACGCTCTTCTGATTGCAACCCACTATTAATTCACTGATGGTGAATTTGAAAGTGAAACCGGTGCTCCATCAGAAGAAACAATGAATCATGGACAGGCAACAATGCAGCTGGACAAACTGATGGCCTATTTAGAATTCTTGACTGAAACCACAATGGCAGAACTGTTGTTGGTAAAACATTTTCGAGATCATGCTGCACGCAAATGCTATACAAATGTAGAACAGAAAAACCTACAGATTATTTTAGTGCATAAAACAGAGTATTAAATGTACAAAAAGTGTTCTTATATTTGTTTGTGCAATTGAAGAAAGGTATTACTGTACAATTTATGTTAATAGATTATATAACATGTACTGCATTTATTTTTAAGTTTTTTCGTATTATCCAGATTTTTGACAATCCCGATCAGTTCCAGTCCACTTAATCCGGATAAACAAGGTCCTTGTGTACTATTAATTACGTGTTCTTATTAAATAAACTCATATTGATATACACTGACTGACAGAGCAAATGCAACACCAAGAAGGAGTGGTTCGAAAGGGATGAAAGTTGGGGAAAAAACAGAGACGGCACGGACGAATAATTGATGTTTATTTCAAACTGATATGCAGGTTACACAATGCGCACGGCATCGACTCAGTAGGATGTAGGACCACCGCGAGCGGCGATGCACGCAGAAACACGTCGAGGTACAGAGTCAATAAGAGTGCGGATGGTGTCCTGAGGGATGGTTCTCCATTCTCTGTCAACCATTTGCCACAGTTGGTCGACCGTACGAGGCTGGGGCAGAGTTTGCAAACGGCGTCCAATGAGATCCCACACGTGTTCGATTGGTGAGAGATCCGGAGAGTACGCTGGCCATGGAAGCATCTGTACACCTCGTAGAGCCTGTTGGGAGATGCGAGCAGTGTGTGGGCGGGCATTATCCTGCTGAAACAGAGCATTGGGCAGCCCCTGAAGGTACGGGAGTGCCACCGGCTGCAGCACATGCTGCACGTAGCGGTGGGCATTTAACGTGCCTTGAATACGCACTAGTGGTGACGTGGAATCATACGCAATAGCGCCCCAAACCATGATGCCGCGTTGTCTAGTGGTAGGGCGCTCCACAGTTACTGCCGGATTTGACCTTTCTCCACGCCGACGCCACACTCGTCTGCGGTGACTATCACTGACAGAACAGAAGCGTGACTCATCGGAGAACACGACGTTCCGCCATTCCCTCATCCAAGTCGCTGTAGCCCGGCACCATGCCAGGCGTGCACGTCTATGCTGTGGAGTCAATGGTAGTCTTCTGAGCGGACGCCGGGAGTGCAGGCCTCCTTCAACCAATCGACGGGAAATTGTTCTGGTCGATATTGGAACAGCCAGGGTGTCTTGCACATGCTGAAGAATGGCGGTTGACATGGCGTGCAGGGCTGCCACCGCTTGGTGGCGGATGCGCCGATCCTCGCGTGCTGACGTCACTCGGGCTGCGCCTGGACCCCTCGCACGTGCCACATGTCCCTGCGCCAACCATCTTCGCTACAGGCGCTGCACCGTGGACACATCCCTATGGGTATCGGCTGCGATTTGACGAAGCGACCAACCTGCCCTTCTCAGCCCGATCACCATACCCCTCGTAAAGTCGTCTGTCTGCTGGAAATGCCTCCGTTGACGGCGGCCTGGCATTCTTAGCTATACACGTGTCCTGTGGCACACGACAACACGTTCTACAATGACTGTCGGCTGAGAAATCACGGTACGAAGTGGGCCATTCGCCAACGCCGTGTCCCATTTATCGTTCGCTACGTGCGCAGCACAGCGGCGCATTTCACATCATGAGCATACCTCAGTGCGTCAGTCTACCCTGCAATTGGCATAAAGTTCTGACCATTCCTTCTTGGTGTTGCATTTGCTCTGTCAGTCAGTGTATATACAGCAGATGTTTCACGACATAACCTCACAAATAATACGATCATGACTATACCAAATAAAGTTTGTACACAACTATGTAAATAATAATACTATTAGATGTAAACAAGTTCACAGCCACACCTCATAAGTAATAATAATATGAATAAGAAGAAGAATCAATATTTCCATTATTTAATCATGGGTTAGAGAATATTGTTTCCAAGTTATTTTAATCTATTACACTTGCATCAACGTATTAAATAAATATTTGAAAAATATGGAATCTTCGCCCCAGACTTGAACTTCCCACCCGACACGTAAGGCCTCTCCACTGCGCCTTTACCAACTAGGTTACGGTTCCGTATGGCACACTGTGCAGCTTATAGCACATATTAGGTTTAGTGTGGTCACAATATCAATTTAGTGTTTCACAGGCATGTCAAGTTCATATGATCTAGAAGGCCCACACATGCCTCCCAGTGCTTAATACGAGTATAATATTATGGCATCCTATCATGGTGAGGCGGAAAAATACCAAGATATCCAGTTGTGTTGTCGGAGCATACCAGTAGGGCAGATGTTTTCAGGATGGAATTAATATTGCAGGTTGCATAAAACTACAATTGAATCACATGGCATATGCATCTAGGAGACAGACAGAGACCAGTTACTTACCATGTAAGACCACGTAGATAGAGTACACATAAAAGAAAAACGCTGATGAAGGCTGCAGCCCATCATTTCGGACCTATGTTTTTCTTTCGTATGTACACTATCCACACAGTCTTACATAGTAAGTAGCTGCTCTCCATCTTATAAGTTCTATAATGAATTTAGGAACATCTGGATAGAATGCATATGTCTGTTCAAAACAAGAAAGAGAGTATAGAGGTATGTCAAATCAAGTGAGGAATTCCACAAAGATTGATAAATATACTTATGGAAATATAACATAAATATAATAATAGCAAATTAATCTCAAATATGTCATCAATTATGGGCAGCAGCAGGATTTTCCTGGGAGGGAGGCAATTTCATAAATCAACTTTTCTGCTGTAGAGAAGAGATCAATTTCTTCCATTTCATTATCTACCTGTCACTAGATGATGATGATATGAACCTCTTCCCCCTCTCTGATATTTCATTTCTGACTTGCTTCATTACACAGTTCAATACAGAACAACCATGAAGTTTTTAACTTTAGTTGCTTCATTAAACGCAACAGTTCGCTGTTCTGAAACCGTTGCTACTTTATGGCAAGAATGTGTGGATATTTCATCATAAATTCAGAGTGTTTGACCATAGAATATTGTTTTTCCACTTCTGCAGATGTGCTCCGTTTGAAGTGAACTTTCATGCAAAAAATGAATTATTTCCTTGGCCGTATCCAACACATATTTTACAACTAAGGGTTCATTGAGGTCGTTTAATACCAGGTTAAGTTTAGGACTAGTGCAATGACAGAAAATAGCCTTTTGGTACCTATCTTGCATTAATTTTGCAGCACCACCCAAGAATATTGCAGTTGCAACTGATTTGGCATTCATATCTTCGAAAGGCTGAAACCAATAGAATTCTTCACATACTTTCAAATCATCACTGGGTATATTCTTTATCAATCAAATTTCAATAGACAGCTGTTCAGTTCAAGATATGTCAGCTATCTCATCAGCAATAACAGAGAAGGCATTGCATAAATTTGCTCCCATAACTACTAACTCTTGTAGTTCGTGTTCATAAAATGCTATCATTTCATTTTGAATTCAATGAGAAGTGTACTTGGCATTTTTTGTAGAATTAGAGAGATGTTACTGTAGTACAACAACTCTTGCTTCCATGTGTAATTCCAATAAATCATGACAAACTCTGCTGTCTCATGTTTTACCTCAAGGTGAGATATCCTGAGTGCCACAGAAAATATATTTGACAAAACTGGTTCCAGCTTCTTTCTATTTTGTTCAGTATGGTAGTGGAGACTGCTACTGATGTGAATAGCCACTGCGAGTTTTCTTCCTTCATAGATATCCAGAATTTTTTTTTTGACTTTTCTGATGATTCTCTGTGCCAGGCATTCAGCTGAAAAACATGTGTGACACAGTTCGCACCTGTGACCCCACCCCACAGGTGTGGGAAAAGCGGTAGATAAAGAAAAGAAGATGATGATTCTCTGTGACAAGTTGTATATGATCTCAGATGCTGGCACTGAAGTCTATGTACTTTGTGAAAGGCTTCTTAATGAATGACCCTTGCAGACCTCTTAATGCTCAGCTTAGAAAATGCATTCTATATAAGGCAATCTTCAGTTCACTAGGACAGCATAGTCACGTGGAAGATCCTTTAACCACTGTTGTCTAAATGGGCGACTCGCTCCAGTTCGCAAATCACCTATAAAATCATTTGTCAGTATGGAGCAAAAATTCATACTTAAGTGTGTCGCATATATATTCCTGTGTTAAGAACCTGCCAATGTCTTTTTTCAGAAAAACATCTTTACCAGTTATAACAGTTGTTAGTTGACTGTGAGTAACTTCAACTTCCGAAATAATCTGGTATGACATTAAACAATGGAATATTACAATTTTTAGAATTTGGTGTGTGTGTGTGTGTGTGTGTGTGTGTGTGTGTGTGTGTGTGATAGAGAGAGAGAGGGGGGGGGGGAGAAGCCCCACTTGCTCCCCCTTGCAGCACGTGCCCATGTCATCAATTAATTCAACGTTTGTTTAAAATAACATGACAATGAATCCTAGTGATTTTAGAAAACTTGCAGCATGGGCAAAGTTATGAAGATAACACAGG
Organism: Anabrus simplex; assembly: GCF_040414725.1. Lineage (NCBI taxonomy): Eukaryota > Metazoa > Arthropoda > Insecta > Orthoptera > Tettigoniidae > Anabrus > Anabrus simplex. Next base: position 709,916,329 of record NC_090266.1, read on the forward strand.
GCCTCACTACAACATGGTAAAAATTAGTCACCTACTGTATTTTGGAAAAGACTTTGGAACTTATGAAATATCCCATGGATCAAGTTAACTGTTTCAATAATGAAAGCAATGGACTTACTTTGTGATCTTCAAAGGATTAGAAGAAAATAATAATAATAATAATAAAATAATAATAATAATAATAATAATAATAATAATAATAATAATAATAATAATAATAATAATTGTTATTTGCTTTGTTGTTGTTTGAGTCATCAGTCTCTAGACTTGTTTGATGCAGCTCTCCATGCCACTCTATCCTGTGCTAAACTTTTCATTTCTACATAACTGCTGCATCCTACATCTGCTCTAATCTGCTTGTCATATTCATACCTTAGTTTACCCCTACCGTTCTTACCCCCTACAAATCCCTCAAAATCCAACCGCACAAGTCTTGGGTGTCTTAAGATGTGTCCCATCATTCTAGCTCTTCTCTTCAAATTTAGCCACAACAATCTCCTCTCACCAATCCGATTCATTATCTCTTCATTCGTGATTGAATCTATCCATCTGACCTTCAGTATTCTTCTGTAACACTTCATTTCAAAAGCTTCTATTCTCTTTCTTTTTGAGCAAGTTATCATCCATGTTTCACTTCCATATAATGCCAAGCTCTGAACGAAAGTCTTTAAAACATTTTTTCTAATTCCTATATCAATGTTCGAAGTGAACAAATTTCTTTTCTTAAGAAAGGCCTCCTTGCTTGTGCTAGCCTGCATTTTACGTCCTCCTTACTTCTGCCATTATTAGTTATTTTACTACCCAAGTAACAATATTCATCCACTTCCTTTAAGACTTCATTTCCTAATCTAATATTTCCTGCATCACCTGACTTCGTATGACAGCACTCCATTACTTTTGTTTTGGATGTATTTATTTTCATCTTGTACACCTCACACAAGACTCCATCCAGACCATTCAGCAACTTCTCCAGATCTTCTGCAGTCTCAGATAAAATAACAATATCATTGGCAAATCTCAGGGTTTTGATTTCCTCTCCTTGGATTGTGATCCCCTTTCCAAATTCTTCTTTGATTTCCTTTACCGCCTGTTCTATATAAACACTGAAAAGGAGAGGGGACAAACTGCAGCCTTGCCTCACCCTTGTCTGGATTGCTTCTTATCACTGCAGTCTGATTTTTACATAGATTGTAGATAACTCTTCTTTCTCGGTACTTGATCCCGATCACCTTCAGAACCTCAAATAGCTGAGTCCAATCAACATTATCAAATGCCTTTTCTAGATCTATGAATTACAAGTAACAACTCTCATTATTGTTCCGTATTGAAGAAGACGTTAGGCATAGATATCAAGGATAATTAAATAAAAAAAAACCACCTATTCAATACTTTCCACGTTTAATGTGGTTATTATCTACATGATTTTATGTAGACTCATTTGGTCAGGTACATGTTTCACCCATTATTTTGGGCATCTTCAGCCTGTAAACAACCTTTAGGTCAAGGTTTGGGACCTTTTTAACTAATATAAACATACTAATATATACACTATATACAACATATACATTATATACAATATATACAAACCTAAGTCAATACAGTAAAGTTTTTTGGTCCTAATCTATTTAATATGGAAAATGTCCAAAACTAAAATGGATCTTCTTTTCGGTGAAGAGGATTGCAAATCGGGGTTTATGTGACCCCTATATCATATTAAGTACTTGACGTATCGTGTCTGGTGACAGGATGTGTCGTCAACAATAAGAGGAGATTTGAACTGATTGTAGGTTGGTCAAGATTGAAAATATAAATTTAAATTGAATGTGTTTTAACTTGGCAGTTCTGGTTAACTTAAAATGTTCAAATATAAAAATAAAATGAAACGGGTCTTCTTTTTTCTTCTTGAGAAGGGGTGATATTAAAACTGGAGCTTGTTTGACCCACGATTTTCATTTTCATGTTCTTGACGTAACTAATATTTACATGTGTTGTCGTGTACAAGTGGAGATTCAAAAGCCGATTGTTGTAGGTAGACTGGTCAAAAACGTTGTGAATGAAACTGTTAGCGTCTTGACTTTGGGTCTCATATAACGTCAAGGAATTGACAAGAGTACAATATTTAGCTGTTTCATAGTTTTAGGCTGCTGCTTAATTGGGAAGAGACATCCTAGACACTTGATACAGTCTTGTGTGAAAATTGTTCCCGTTGATGTGTTGCTTGGTCTTTGGGAGGGATCTTAAGAATATCTGTAATGAAGTAGAAAATAATTTTGAATTAAAAATTTTTTGAGCACGCGTTGTGATAAAATGTATTAACTTAACACCTCTTAACTGTAAAATGACTTACTTGTTCAGTTAATACTAGATGGATCTGTCTGTTCCGGCAGCGCCTGTCTTGTCACCATTTCTACTCCTGGTGTTGTAATGGTGCGGTAATGGAGGGGCGGGGCATGGAGGGAGAGTGGGGGTAGGCTGGTCTATGGGCGTGTGTGCTGTTGCTGGAGGGGAGTTTCTAGAAGCAATATGGGCGGGTTTAACTTTTGGCATGGTGGATGAAGCATTTGAGTGTGGAGATTTAAATAATTGAGGGATTTTGTTTTGATCTGAATTCACGATATTAATTAATCTAGGTGTTAATTCGTACAAAGGATTTTTAATTTCATTGACGTCGTTGAGATTTTTATTTTTATTGTAGGTTTGGTCTAAAAAGATGTGTAGGTTTTCCAGTTCATTCATTAATTTCCCCTTACCTATGCTTCTAATGATGGTAAGATCTTTCTCTATGGATGTAAAGTGATGGCCCGTTTCTCTCATATGTTGGCTCATCGCTGAGTACTTATTGTGTTTTTGAGCGTTATAATGTTCCAGATATCTCGTGTTAAAGCTGCGGCCAGTCTGTCCGATATAAGAAAAACCACATTGTGTACATGTTAGTTTATATATGCCGGACCTTCACAATAGCAACCATTATTCAAGGTCCGGCATATATAAACTAACATGTACACAATGTGGTTTTTCTTATATCGGACAGACTGGCCGCAGCTTTAACACGAGATATCTGGAACATTATAACGCTCAAAAACACAATAAGTACTCAGCGATGAGCCAACATATGAGAGAAACGGGCCATCACTTTACATCCATAGAGAAAGATCTTACCATCATTAGAAGCATAGGTAAGGGGAAATTAATGAATGAACTGGAAAACCTACACATCTTTTTAGACCAAACCTACAATAAAAATAAAAATCTCAACGACGTCAATGAAATTAAAAATCCTTTGTACGAATTAACACCTAGATTAATTAATATCGTGAATTCAGATCAAAACAAAATCCCTCAATTATTTAAATCTCCACACTCAAATGCTTCATCCACCATGCCAAAAGTTAAACCCGCCCATATTGCTTCTAGAAACTCCCCTCCAGCAACAGCACACACGCCCATAGACCAGCCTACCCCCACTCTCCCTCCATGCCCCGCCCCTCCATTACCGCACCATTACAACACCAGGAGTAGAAATGGTGACAAGACAGGCGCTGCCGGAACAGACAGATCCATCTAGTATTAACTGAACAAGTAAGTCATTTTACAGTTAAGAGGTGTTAAGTTAATACATTTTATCACAACGCGTGCTCAAAAAATTTTTAATTCAAAATTATTTTCTACTTCATTACAGATATTCTTAAGATCCCTCCCAAAGACCAAGCAACACATCAACGGGAACAATTTTCACACAAGACTGTATCAAGTGTCTAGGATGTCTCTTCCCAATTAAGCAGCAGCCTAAAACTATGAAACAGCTAAATATTGTACTCTTGTCAATTCCTTGACGTTATATGAGACCCAAAGTCAAGACGCTAACAGTTTCATTCACAACGTTTTTGACCAGTCTACCTACAACAATCGGCTTTTGAATCTCCACTTGTACACGACAACACATGTAAATATTAGTTACGTCAAGAACATGAAAATGAAAATCGTGGGTCAAACAAGCTCCAGTTTTAATATCACCCCTTCTCAAGAAGAAAAAAGAAGACCCGTTTCATTTTATTTTTATATTTGAACATTTTAAGTTAACCAGAACTGCCAAGTTAAAACACATTCAATTTAAATTTATATTTTCAATCTTGACCAACCTACAATCAGTTCAAATCTCCTCTTATTGTTGACGACACATCCTGTCACCAGACACGATACGTCAAGTACTTAATATGATATAGGGGTCACATAAACCCCGATTTGCAATCCTCTTCACCGAAAAGAAGATCCATTTTAGTTTTGGACATTTTCCATATTAAATAGATTAGGACCAAAAAACTTTACTGTATTGACTTAGGTTTGTATATATTGTATATAATGTATATGTTGTATATAGTGTATATATTAGTATGTTTATATTAGTTAAAAAGGTCCCAAACCTTGACCTAAAGGTTGTTTACAGGCTGAAGATGCCCAAAATAATGGGTGAAACATGTACCTGACCAAATGAGTCTACATAAAATCATGTAGATAATAACCACATTAAACGTGGAAAGTATTGAATAGGTGGTTTTTTTTTTTTATTTAATTATCCTTGATATCTATGCCTAAGATCTATGAATGCCGTGTATGTGGGCTTCCCCTTCTTAATTCGATCCTCTAAGATCAGACGTAAAGTCAGGATTTTTTTTTCTAGTGGCTTTACGTTGCACCGACACAGGTAGATCTTACAGCGACAATGGGATAGGTAAGGGCTAGGAGTGGGAAGGAAGTGGCCGTGGCCTTAATTAAGGTACAGCCCCAGTATTTGCCTGGTGTGAAAATGGAAAACCAGAGAAAACCATCTTCAGGGCTCCCAACAGTGGGACTCGAACTCACTATTTTCCGGATGCAAGCTCACAGCTGTGCGCACCTAACCTCATGGCCAGCTCGCCCAGTAAAGTCAGGATTGCTTCACGTGTTCCTATATTTTTTCTGAAGGCAAATGGATCTTCTCCCAACTCAGTTTCAACTTGTATTTCCATTTTTCTGTAAATAAAACATGTTAAAATTTTTCAGGCATGAGATATTAAACTAATGGTGCAGTAGTTTTCACACTTGTCAGCACCAGCTTTCTTGGGATAACGACATTCTGCCAAAACTCGGATGGTACTTTTCCTGTCTCACACATCTTGCACACTAAATGGAATAACCTCGCCATGCTGGTTCCTCCTAAAGCAGTCAGTAATTCAGAGGGAATGTCATCCAGGTGCTTTGTTCCTCCTTAGGTCTCTCAAAGCTCTATCGAATTCTGACCTCAAAATTGGGTCTCCCATTTCATCAGCATCAACAGCATCTTCTTGTTCCAGAACCAAATCATGTACGTCCTTACCTTGATACAACTGTTGGATATGTTCCTGCCATCCTTCTGCCTTGTCTTCTTTCCCTAGAAGTGGTTTACCATCTGAGCTCTTAATATTCATACACCTATTTTTATTTTCTCCAAAGGTTTGCTTGATTTTCCTGTATGCAGCATCCACCTTTCATAGGACCATACAACTTTCAAGATCCTTGCACTTCTCCTTCAGCTATTCTTCCGTAGCTGCCCTGCACTTCATATCCACTTTATTCTTTAATCACCTGTATTCTTTTCTGCCTTCTTCATTTTTTGCTTTCTTGTATTTTCGTCATTCATCGATCAGGTCTAGTATTTGAGTTATCCATTGATTCTTTGTTGATCATTCCTTTCTTCCTAACATCTCTTCAGCAACCCTACTGACCTCATTCTTCACTATTGCTTTATGTCCAACTAACTATTTTTATGGTTTTTGGACATGCCAAAGTGCTGGAATTTAGTCCTGCAGGAGTTCTTTTATATGCCAGTAAATCTACCGACATGAGGCTGACATATTTGAGCACCTTCAAATACCACCGGACAGAATCAGGATCGAACCTGCCACGTTGGGGTTGGTATGAGTATGAAGGCATCTCATTGGGGTGTAATGACCTGTATTAATAAGAGGTTTAAACCTACTCTGATACTATGAAATAGCACTGTTAAACAATTGTTTGTGTCCCTAACTTTTAACACCACAAAATTAATCATTGGTGCTGTATACATTCTATCTAAGTCTCCTGTTCAAACATATTTCGACAATTGCATTTCTATTGAAAGCATCATCTCAAATCATGACAACCATTTATTACTCCTTGTCGGAGACTACAATCTACAACATCTTAACTGGATAGTAAATTATGAAATATTTCCTGGCCTTATGTCAGTTGGTAACCACACAGGGCAGTCCTGTGTTCTTATAGACACATTTTCTTATCTCTGTTTACATCAGTTTAATTGTACACCAAATTTTCTGAATCATTTTCTTGATCTAGTTTTCAGTAAATCCAGTTCCAATGAAGTAAAACATAGCAATGAAAGCATTCTCCCCCTCCACAGACACCACCCAGCATTAGAGACTTCTTTACCTATAAATGAGCTACACAATCTCTTATCTGCTGATAGTTATCATTTTGACTTTAAATGGACTAAATTATCACTTGTCACACTTCACCTGAAAGGTGATGTTTCAGAATGTATGAACTGATAAAGCAGTAGAAACCTTCCATTCAATACTACACTCCATCACCATCATCATCATCATTCCCCATTATCCAGCTGTAGCCGGCTAGGGGCAAATATGGTGCCTCTCCACTTTCTTCAGTCTTTCCACCACTCCTCCTCCAACACTGTGTCCCATTCCAGGTTACTTTTTCTAATACTGCATTGGATTGTATCCTTCCATCTCATTCGTGGTCGTCCACGGCCTCTCCTTCCTTGCATTTGCATTTCCATTACCTTTCTTGGCATTCTTTCATCACTCATTCACTTTATGTGCCCAAACCATCTTAATCAGCTCTTCTCTATTCTATCATTCATTTTTCCACTCCAATTTCTTCCCGGATTTTCTCATTCCTTCTTTTATCTCATCTACTCTTCTGTATCATACTCCTCAAGAACTTCATTTTGGCTGCCAGTATTTGACTCTCATCCTTCTTTGTCATTGTTCAAGTTCCTGCTCCGTAAGTTGTTATGGGTACGTAATACATCTTGTACATAGTTTCCTTTGCTTCCATTGGCACATCTTTGCCCCATAACATGTTTCTAACACTATGATAGGAACAGCTTCCAGCTTGAATCATCTTACTAATTTCAGCATCCAGTCAGTCATTCTCCATTAATTCACTCCCCAGGTATATGAACGTCTCCACTAATTCCCGGGGCTTGTCTGCAGGTCTAATCTGACCTTTCCCTTCTTTCTCCCCTCTAGTCGTAACAAGAGTTTTACTCTTTTCTACAATTATTGTCAATCCACATTCTTTGACCTCCCCATTCACCACATCCAAATGTTCTTGAATATTCATGTCCTCTTCTTCCCAAATCACAATATCATCTGCAAATAATATGTTCATTTCTCTTCCTCCATATGCTGCTTTTTCTGTTCTCATGATGTCATCCATTACTATTGTAAACAGGATTGGCGATAGAACACCTCCCTGTCTCAGCCCACTACTGATTTTGAATCAACTTGTTCTGTCAACTTGTGTTTGCACGCAACTACAACATTCCTTATACATTGCCATGATCATTTTTATTAATCTCTGTCCAATTCCTTTTTGCACAAGACTGTCCCAAACTTTAGTCCTGGAGACACTGTCATATGCCTTCTCAATGTCAATGAATGTCAACACCAAATCATTCCCATACTCCTATTGCAATACTATATGGCATGGAATTTTACATCCCTATACAGAATTTGAAGACTCCCAAATTTCCAAAGTGGTACTCATATAATCATAAATTGAAATTCCTGATTATTGAAAAGAATAAAGCACACAAGTTGTACAAAATATCAGGTCTCAATAGTGATTATCAGCATTTTCCTAAATTAGGAAATGAATGCAAGACTGAATGCAAATATTGCTATACAAACTATATCTCCAACTGTAAACACAGTATTAGTTCCAATCTGCAAAATCCTGGCAATATATAAGTTTTACAAGGTCATGTAATAATATTCCTTCATCATTGTATACTGATGAAGTTACAGCAAATATTGGTGAAAACGTCAATCTTTTTTGCTCAACACTTTTCATCTGCTTATTCCACTTATCAGAATAATCAGACTTCATAGCGGAGTACTGTGGCGTAGGAAGCAGAGAAGCAGCGACAGCGAGTGCAGTGCCCGCAATGGTGAGCGGACATAGACATCTCAAAGAAGAGGCATGATTACACCTATAGAAAATAACAAAAATGAACTCCCCAGCTATTTACATGCTCAGGATAAATAAAAAGAATAAACGAATGAATGAATGAATGAATCAATCAATCAATATATAGGCTATACTTTCACAGTTTACTTTACATTGCACCAACACTGTTAGGTCTTATGACAACAATGGGATAGGAAAGGGCTAGGAGTGAGAAGGAAGCAATCATGGCCTTAATTAAGGTGCAAACCCCCCCCCCCCCGCATTTGCCTGGTGGAAAAATGGGAAACCACAGAAAACTATCTTCAGGGCTGCTGACAGTGGGGTTTGAAATTACTATCTCCCAAATGCAAGCTGATTGCTTCGTGACCCAAATCGCACAGCCACTTGCTTGGCAATCAATCAATCAATCAATCAATCAATCAATCAATCAATCAATCAATCAATCAATCAATCAACTAGTAAATGAAACTGAACTCATCAGTATTTACAGAAGATTTTGAAAGTTATCTCCTTGAGCTGCGATGCAAGCTTCACATCTTATGAGATTTTGAAACACACTTTCCAGTTCATGAAAATTGATGGAACGTACAGTGTTCCTAATTTTTTATTTTTTATTCTTCTGCAGTTCCAGAATTATTCCCATAAACTTTTCCTCTGAGAAAACACCATAGATAAAATTTTCATGCGCTTAAATCAAGCAAATGAGGGGACCATAGGCTTTAACTGATGATCTGATCATCATCAAACACTTCCTGCAACAGTTGCTGTATGGGCCATCACATCATCCTGCTGGAAATAGCTGTATGTTTTTTTCTTCTTCAGTCAGTTCAGCAAAAAATTGTTTGAGAATGCTGTGAAATAATGGTCGGAAGTAGTTAAGTCCTGAAAAAATATCTAACCGATAATTCGTCGGACACTAATAGCGCACCATACACCCACCTTCACATCATGCAGAGGTCTCGGCTGTTAAATGTGCGGGTTGTCTGTAACCTAGATCCTATTGTTCTGTCAACCGACATATCCACTCAAATGAAATGATGCTTCGCCACTCATAGGAAGAAAGTTTGGATCCATAATTACCATCATGGATAATATTCATTAAATGAAAATCCCATGGCACCACAACCCTAACAGGTCTTGGCCTACGAAATGACTGCTTCTCAGCCAAAAGGCCTGCAGATTATGACATGATGCATGGTCAGTGCAATGAATCCTCTTGGTCGTTATTCTTGATTTTCTAGACCAGGATCACCATCTCACCATCACACAGCTTCTCAGTTATAATCACGCAGGCTGAGTGGATCTCGAACCATCCCTCAGGACCAGGCACAAATCCTTGACCTGGCCGGGAATAGAACCAGGGCCTCTAGGCGAGAGGCAGACAAACTACATCTAGACCGTAGGGCCTGACATTATCCATTAGCCAATTACAAAATCTTATTCTTGCAACAAAATCTGTAGGCTGCATGTTATGGATTGAACGAGTCCGGTAAGATTGTAAATGTAATAATTTTATTGCATTACGTGTTGAAGAATGTGAAACACCAGTTTCCTGAGCTACTCTCCAAAGCGACTTATGTGGACTGAATTGCAGTCTTGCCTTCTTACCTCTCCTGTGCGAGAGCTGTTCTCCTTCGCTGGTTTTGCTTATTAGTTACGGAGCCAGTACTACGCCATTAGTGAACGAGTTGTTGCATAGAACATTTTGATGGTACTGTAGAACAGAGAAACTGTCTACAAAATTTTCAAAGGCACCTATTAACTGGTTTCTTCTCCTTGTGCAAATAACACTCAGACAAACATATTCTCTGTGCTGTAGAGTACTTAACTATTGGAATAATAAACTCCCAACACACCTTAAAAGTCCAGTAGTTACTAGTGAACTGCTACGTCAGCTGTCAAAACTTCATATCATGCCAAGTTTGACATAAACCATATGGCGCATGCCAAGATTGATGCAAGTCATATGGCGCTTGCTTGGGATTCCACGGCCTCTGACCAGAAGTTTGAAGTCTCAAACCATAATGATTATCCTTTTTCAATCAATCTGTAAGTTATCAACACTAGCAAGGCAGAAATTGACAACAAACAAATAAGGCTGTCGGACCTGGCGGCATTTCAACTTACCTGCTCTAGAACTGCTCATTTGTTTTATGTGAAGCGCACTTTTATCTATTCAACTTATCATTAAATAAAGGTGTTTCCCAAAGGAATGGAAGAAAGAATTTGTCATCCCACTGTTCAACAATGGTGATAAAACTAAAACAACATAGACCCGTTACAATTTCTTCTCATATTTCCAAAATTTTTGACTCAACAATTCTCTCTTTAGAAATATCATTCGGTTGGGAGCGTGCAGCTGTGAGCTCGCATCCAGGAGATAGTGGGTTCGAACCCCACTGTCAGCAGCCCTGAAGATGGTTTTCCGTGGTTTCCCATTTTAACACCAGGTGAATGATGGGGCTGTACCTCAATTAAGGCCACGGCCGCTTCCTTCCCATTCCTAGACCTTTCCTGACCCATCGTCACCATAAGACCTATCTGTGTTGGTGCGACGTAAAGCAACTAGCAAAAAAATAAAATAAATATATATATATCATTATTGATGAGCAACATGGATTCCTTTCAAGATGTAAACTTGTAGAAATCTTCTTTTATTCTATCAGTTCCTCTTAGATGCAACAGAGAACCACTTCCAGGTGGGCTGCATTTATACAGTTTTCTCAAAAGCTTTTGACACCGTTGATCACGATATCTTGCTGCAAAAGCTAACAGGTTACTGATTTAATGGGCCTCTCATCTCCTGATTAGAATCATTCTAAAAAATTGCATAAAGATTGTTAAAATAAGGAATCATTTTTCTGTGCCTATTAGTATTATAATAATAATAATAATAATAATAATAATAATAATTATTATTATTATTATTATTATTATTATTACCAGCAGAGTTCTTCAAAGATCTAATTTTGCTCCCTTACTTTTTACTCTCTACATAAATTACATTAAAAATATACTAAGAATTCAGAATTGCTTTTTGTTTGCTGACGATGCAAATAAAAAAATTATGGAAGTTACTTGTCCAATTGATATTGATTTTCTTAAACTTCAAGAAGATCTGGAAAGGTATTGTATGCAAAATGGGTTGAATCTTTATCGTGAAAAATATGTGTTTTTTAAAAGCAAGAAGAAAATATCATTTCAATACAAATTTTGTAACAGTAACATTCTATCTCCTGTTCCACAAGTTAATGACCTTAATGTTTTATTGTTACAACCTATTATTATTGAACATATTGGAAATATTTGTAAGAAATCATTACAATGGACTGTGTTGCATTACACAATATTCCATACAATTTTCCAACTTAGTTACCTGTCACTGCCCTATACTTGAATACTGTACAATTGTATGGAACCCTTCTCATCTATCCATAGATTAGATTCAGTAAAACAAATTTCTTCGTTTATATTCATTTAGAGTAGGCTTCCCATATGATAGTTTATTATAAAGCCCTACAACAGTCATTAAATCAGCATAGTCTGTCACAATGCCGTGAATTCCTGGATACACTTTCATTTTTAAATTGCTCCACTTCTTGGTAACTTGCCCACAACTCTTATAAAAACTAAACTTCCACATAACAGAGGCATGAGGTTAAATCATATATTGTCCACAAATTGGCATAGAACTAACTCTGTATTCAATAGGCCAATTGAATGAATGTCAGGATTGCTAAACAATGTGGATATTGATGTATGTAACTGTCATTGTCAAAT